>NC_058133.1:192421776-192520878 GCF_016433145.1 Gracilinanus agilis
GATTTTTGTTTGTTAGACTGTTGATATGGTCAATTATGTGGATGGTTTTCCTAATGTTGAACCAACCTTGCATTCCTGGTATAAATCCCACCTGATCATGGTGAATGATCTTCTTAATTACTTGCTGGAGTCTCTTTGCTAGTATTCTATTTAAGATTTTTGCATCTATGTTAAAAATATGGAACGCTTCACGAATTTGCGTGTCATCCTTGCGCAGGGGCCATGCTAATCTTCTCTGTATCGTTCCAATTTTAGTATATGTGCTGCCGAAGCAAGCACTAATGTATATTTTTTAAAATAAACTCTATTAATAGATTCACATACAATCTTCCTTTTCTGACTTTTGGAAATGTTTATGTTTATTGATAATTTTATGATTCATAATTTTTTAAAAATGTAAGCTGAAATAGACCCCTGGGGTTATGGGCTAAAAAAAAAATGACCACTTTGACCACTCTTTTCAGGGAAATGGTTACATAGCAGCTGCAGTTCAAGAGAGAACCAACAGATGACAGCAGTGCAGTAAATGAAGTGCAGCAGAGAAAATTACTCAGCAGGGCACACCATCAACTTACTGCATGACTGGCAGTTTGATGGTATCACCAGACCATCAGATGACATCAGCAGCTCTATGGAAAAACAAGTGGCAGCATTAAAAGAAGTGTTCCAGCTAGCACATAGTCCTAAAGCGTCTGTATTCCTCTCAAATGTGTTCAGTCAACCAACAAGTTTTTTTTAAATATTTAGTAATATTTATTTTTTAGAAAAGTTAACATGGTTACATAATTCATGCTTTTACTTTCCCCTCTCCCCCCCACCCATGGCTGATGCGCATTTCCACTGGTTTTAACATTCAATCAACAAGTTTTTAAGTATTTACTATGTGTCAGGCACTGAACTAAGTGCTGAGAATACAAAATAAAAGCAAAAATAAAGATAGTTCCAACTCTCAGAGAGCTTACATTCTATTAGAGAAGGATAGCAAATAAAAGGAAGCGGAACACTGGGAAGGCGGGAGAGAAGGTAGCCAAGCAAGGGAATGATGAAGAAAGAAAAAAAATCTAGATCCAGGAGCAGTGAGGCTAGGGAGGAATGAAGGAGTGAACATGACAGACATGGGCTCTTCCTTAAAATGGAGGCTCTACAAAAAAAATAATCTATCAGAGCAAGGGGCTGTAAGGGCAGAGGGATCTTTCAGGGCTAAAAGAAGTGCAGGAGCTCTTTTTGTGGTGGCAAAGAATTAGAAATTGAGAATCCATCAATTGGAGAATGGCTGAATAAGTTATGGTATATGATTATGATAGAATACTATTGTACTACAAAAAATGACAAGCAGGATGCATTCAGAAAAAACTCAAAAGACCTACATGAACTGATCCAAAGTGAAATCAGCAGAATCAGGAGAATATTGTGCATATGCAATAACAGAAATATTGCACAATGTTCAACTGTGAATGGCTTAGCTATTCTCAGCAATATCTTGACCCAAGGTAATTCCAAAGGACTCATGATGAAAATTACTATCCACCTCCAGAAAAAGAATGGATGGAATCTGAATGCAGATCAAAGAATACTATTTTTTAACTTTCTTTTTCTTGGAGTTTTTTGTCTGCATATGTGTATGACTTTTTTACAACATGATTAATATGGAAATATGTTTTGTATGATTGAACATGTATAATAATCTCTATCAAATTGCTTCCTTTCTTAATGAACAGGGAGGGAATAGAGGATGAGAGAGAACTTGGAACTCAAAATTATAAAAAATGAAGGTTAAAAATTATTTTATATGTAATTAGAAAAAATAAAATACTAAAAAAAATTTTTTTAATTTAAAAAGACTGCAAGGATATGGTAGAAACAAAATCCAAAGATTCAAATTGCTCTTTGTCAGAGACCTAGGAATCTAGACAAAGGTTGGAACATAAGCTTCTTCCCCTGTCTCAGCATACAAAGTATCTTTATCTAGTAGTAGACATAAATGTCCAGACATAATTAGATATCCTCCTCATTGACACGGACTACCCAAAAATTTTCTTGTATTTAGATATCTTGCTCCTTTTCCATATTTCACTTAGTTTACCCTTATCCACTGAGACTGATTATTGCCTCCATCAGGCCTTTCTATCATTTGTAAATAAAAAGGGAGATGTTAGGGACTGAGGTCTCAGTGTCTGAAAAGGCAAAGGTCTGTTGACCCCTGATGTCAGATGAGGTCCAGGGTCTGACTAAGGCCTGAGATCCCTCAGTTTCCACATTTCCCACCAACAAAATAGCTGATTTCCCTCAGTTTCCACATTTCTCTACAAGTTGCTGATCTGAGGCAATAATCCTTTCCCAGGCTCCCCAGTCAGAAAGACATGTTTTGTCAGCACCTGCTTCTCCCCTTTCTTAGTTCCTGTTATGTCCCAGGTTATCCTCACCTTCAGTTCCTTACTCAAGGCTTTCTCTCCAGGCTACCTTGTTTTGAGAAATTTGGTTGAATTTTCATGAGAAAAATTCCTTGTGGTTTCTGCCTTTATAAAGCTTGTGTATTCATTCAATAAATCACATTTAGTTGTTATCAATAACCAAGGCCCTTCCAACCCCTAACTTTGACTTGACTCTGTCCCCCAGCCCTAACCTGGGGTACTCTTGGTCGTGTTCAGTCCCCCTCTTCAGGGCATTTGCAGCTCCTCAATCCTGAATGTTCTCTAAACATGTGCCCTCTTATGTATGGAACCAGCGGTATGGAAATACGTGGGAGAGTATATGCTCTAAGCAGTGGTTCCCAAACTTTTTTGGCCTATGGCCCCCTTTCCAGAAAAAAATATTACTTAGCCCCCTGGAAATTAATTTTTTTTAATTTTAATAGCAATTAATAGGAAAGATAAATGCACCTGTGGCCATCACCTCTCCACTGGATCACTGCAGCACCCACCAGGGGGCGGTGGTGCCCACTTTGGGAATCACTGCTCTACAGTATCCAGTGGGGTGACTGGATGTATGGTGGGCATGGGAGGATAATGGGATTTTTCTTGTCATTCATTATGCTCAACTGTTTCATTAAATGTCTTTTCTTTGGACTAATGGTTCTTCTCATTTCTAATAAAAGGAGCATCAGTGGAAGAACACAAGGAGAACCCAGCACTCAAGAGGGTAGACAGGAATGAATACAATTTTCTGTTTGAATCCAAGTTTCTGTCAGATGTTAGGATAAAAAAAATGGAACTTAAGTCACCTGGCCCAGATGAACTACATCCTCGAGTCCTAGAACTTGCCAATATGATTGCTGAACCACTATCCGTGATAGCTGAAAGATCAGAGAACTGAGAGAGAGGTTGAAGAAGGAAAATGCCCTGATTTTCAAGAGGACAAGAAAAGAGAATCCATATACCATAGGCCAGGGAGTTTGACTTTGATTCCTGGGGAAATTCTAGAATCAATCATTAGAGAGATAGTTGAGAAACATCTAGAAAAGGAAATGAATGGTGAAAAGACATAGGTCAGAGCACTGGACCTGGAGTGAAGAAAGCCTGAATTCAAATCCAGCCTCAAATACTTATGAGCTGTGTATCCCTGGACAAGTCACTTTATCACTGTCTGCCTTAGTTCCTCAACTGTGAAATGAAGGTCATAATAGCAATTTCATAGGATTATCATGAAGATAAAATCACTCATGTGTAAAGTACTTAGCACAATGCCCAGCATCTAGTAGAGTGTTTTTTAAGTTCTGGATATTTTGTAAACTACAAGTTTAATATGAGGCCATAGTGTGACGTGGAAGCCAAAAAAGCTAACACCATCTTGAACTTCACTGACAGGGAAAGAGCTTCTGGGAAAAGGGAGATTGTAGTTCCATTGAGGTTTGCTAGGTGGTACAATGGATAGAGTGCCAAGGCTGAAGTTAGGAAAACCTAAGTTCAATTTGGTCTCAGATACTTACTAGCTATGGGACCCTGGGCAAGTCACTTAACCCTATTGGTCTCAGTTTCCTCATCTGTCAAATGAACTGGAGAAGGAAATGGCAAATCAGTTCAGTATCTTTACCAAGAAAACCCCAAATGGGGTAAATTCTGCTGTATTGTGCCTCTATGAAGGACATTGATAAATTGAAAATATCCATAAGAGGGCACTCAGTATAATGAAGGGTAACTGAGTACATGTCATATGAAGATCCATTAAAGGAACTGGGAATGTTTAACCAGAGAAGGCTCAGTAAGATCATGATAGGAGTCTTCCAGTATTTGAAGAACTTGTCAGGTGGAGAAGTTGGACTTGTTCCTTTTGGTCCCAAATGGAAAAGCAATGGGTGGAAGTAACAAAGGGTTAGCCTGAAGGGGGCAGCTGGGTGGCTCAGTGGATTGAGAGCCAGGCATAGAGACAGGAGCTCCTGGGTTCAAATCTGGTCTCAGACACTTCCTAGTTGTGTGACCCTGGGCAAGTCACTTGACCCCCATTGCCTAGCCCTTACCACTCTTCTGCCTTGGAACCAATACAAAGAATTGATTCTAAGGCAGAAGGTAAGGGTTTAAAAAAAGGGGGGGGGGGGGGATAAGCCTGGAATATCAAGAAAAACTTCCAGCAATTAGAGCTATCCAAAAAGGGAATGAGCTATTTCCAGAGGTGATGAGTTCCTCCTAGTTGGAAGCCTTCAGGCAAGAAGCTAGATGAACAGTTGTCTGAGGGGTAATGATGGGAATTCCAAATAGAGACTGAGGCATTTCAACTCTCAAAATCAGGGATTCTATAAATATCCTCTCCTCTGTCAGTCATCTATTCTGTCTTCATTTTCCTACCTAACTGATTCCTTCTTCTCAATCTTCTTTACTCCCACACATTGAGTATGAGTGGGCAAGCACTAGATTCTGCCCTGAAACCTCTTCTCCTATAAGTTTCCTCAATGGTCCCATCCGTTCCCACAGGTTCCTATTATCGCCTCCATGCAGATGATTCTCAAATCAGCTATAATTTCCTCTCTTGGATTTCAATCCATAGTCCATTGTCTGTTGGACATCTCAAACCCATTATGAACAAAATAAAACTCATTATATTCTCATCCTTCCTCTACACATTCCAATTTCTGTCAAATGGCACATCATCCTTACAATGACCCAGATTTTTAAAGTCAAAGACATTCTTTACTCTTCCCCTTCTTTGTCTCACCCCTCCACATCTAATAAGTAGCCAAGTGTAAGTAATTCTGTTTCCATAACTAGAATTCCTACCCCTTCTGTCTATCTTATTCAAATCTTCATCACCTCTCAGGGGTTCAATAGCAATAGCTTCCATTCTTCTCCCTTCTCCAGTCCATTCTCCATACAAGTACTAGATTAGCATTTCTAAAACACAAGTTGGACCAGATCATTGCTCAAGCATCTTCAGTGGGGTCCTATTGTCTAAGTAAAATGCAAACTCCTCAGACTGGCAGTTACAGTCCTCCTAAATCTAACTGCCACCTACTTCGGTGATGGCAAACCTATGACACACGTGGTCATTTTCAATGGCACGCAGCCAGAGAAGTATGGGGTCGCATGCCAAAGATGAAACATTTGCTGTAGTGTAGTGTAGACACTGTGCACTATAGATGACAATTCTTTTTTTTTTTTAGAAAAATTTCCATGGTTACATGATTCATGTTCTTATTTTCCCCTTCACCGCCCCCCCAAACCACCATCCCCATAGCTGAAGCACATTTCCACTGGTTTTATTTAACATGTGTAATCTATCAAGACCTATTTCCATATTATTGATAGTTGCATTGGTGTGGTTGTTTAGTGTCTCCATCCCCAATCATGTCTGCATCAACCCATGTGTTCAAGCAGTTGTTTTTCTTCTGTTTCCACTCCTGCAGTTCTTCCTCTGAATGTGGATAACGTTCTTTTCCTTAAGTCCCTCAGAATTGTCCTGGGTCATTGCATTGCTGCCAGTACAGAGGTCCATTACATTCGATTTTACCACAGTGTATCAGTCTCTGTGTACAGTGTTCTTCTGGCTCTGCTCCTTTCACTCTGCATCAATTCCTGGAGGTCTTTCCAGTTCACATGGAATTCCTCCAGTTTATTATTCCTTTGAGCACAATAGTATTCCATCACCAGCATATACCACAATTTGTTCAGCCATTCCCCAAATGAAGGGCAAACCGTCGTTCTCCAGTTTTTTGCCACCACAAAAAGCATGGCTATAAATATTTTTGTACAAGTCTTTTTATCTATGATCTCTTTGGGATACAAACTCAGCAAGGCTATGGATGGATCAAAGGGCAGGCAGTCTTTTAGAGCCCTTTGAGCATAGTTCCAAATTGCCATCCAGAATGGTTGGATCAGTTCACAACTTCAACAGCAATGCATTAATGTCCCAATTTTGCCACATCCCCTCCAACATTTAGTACTTTCATCTGCTATCATTTTAACTAATCTGCTAGGTGTGAGGTGGTACCTCAGAGTTGTTTTGATTTGCATTTCTCTAATTATTAGAGATTTAGAACACTTTCTCATGTGCTTATTGATAGTTTTGGGGGCAGCCAGGTGGCTCAGTGGATTGAGAGCCAGGCCTAGAGACAGGAGGTCCTAGGTTCAAATCTAGCCTCAGACACTTCCCAGCTGTGTGACCCTGGGCAAGTCACTTAACCCCCATTGCCTAGCCCTTACCACTCTTCTGCTATTGACTCCAAGATGAAAGGTAAGGGTTTAATTTAAAAAAAAAATCTCTGGGAAAGGAAAGATTTTAAAACCAAGCAAGAGTTAGAAAAAATTACAAAATGTAAAATAAATAATTTTGATTATATTAAATTAAAAAGGCTTTGAACAAACAAAAACAATGCAATCAAAATCAGAAGGGAAACAACAAACTGGGGAAAAAATCTTTATAACAAAAACTCTGATGGAGGTCTAATTACTCAAATATACAAGGAGCTAAATCAATTGTATAAAAAAAAATCAAGCCATTCCCCAATTGATAAATGGGCAAGGGACATGAATAGGCAATTTTCAGATTGATGACAATTCTACCTGTATCATTTTACCTATTTTGATTTATTAAAGACAGTTATATATGACAATTATACATTTTTTTATTTAAACTATAAATATTGTGAAATTATGTTTTTTTTCTTGGAGTGACACACCACCCGAGTTATGCTCAGTTTTTTGGCGAATTTTGACACACCAAGCTCAAAAGGTTGCCTATCACTGACCTACTTTATTCTACAGACTCCCCTTTCAAGTAATTCCAGCCAAACTGAATATGTGCTGATTAGCCTTGAGGCATGTTAGCTTGGGAAATCTCTCCTCAAAAAAAAAAAAAATCACCATAAGACTCCTCTTCCTTCTGGGAAAGAAGCCACAGATGAATCTGTAACTCAGCAGAGAAAATTAACATTAGTTTGGGAGGAAGAATAAAGAAGAGGGATTCCAGCAGAGATGTAACCTTTCCTCTCCTAGGAATATGCATCTTTCCAAGGATATTCCCTTTCCAATAGACATGGGAGACTGACAGGGAGGAGTCATGCTGACTTGCTGAGAATGATTCTACTACTTAATTTTGCCTTTACTTTTTACTGTCATAATGAAATACTTTGCCATCTAATTTATTATTCATGCCTGGTCTGTGGGTTGGAGGTTTAAGACATATATACAAAATTGTCATTACCCAAAACACCTTTTATTGAATCTGGGACAACAAAGGGCTCTAAAATGTTTTGGGACCTAGATGATCAGTAAATGCTTATGGGAATAAAAGAATGAATGAATGAATGAATGAATGACAAAACTGACCAATCCACTTACAGAAATGGTATTCACAAACCACTTTTATTAATGCCATCAACTAGAGGGAAGAAATGGAGTTAAGTAGCCCAAATTGTTGTACCACACTTTCTTTAAACTGGAATCGAGTTATTGTTGATTTCCCCCTGCCCCACCCAATTACTCCTTTATGACATCAGAGCAGATGCAACTTCATAAGTATCATACCACAGTTCCCTTCTCACATTCATCTCAAAGGAAGAGATGGTTTATAACTGTGGTGACTGGCAGAAGAGGAATTCTAATCCTGATACAGCTAAGGCAAGTGAATATGCTAGCCACTAATTTCCTAAAGTTGTCATTTAAGGGTCTAATTGTCAGAAGGAGTAAGTCAAGAGAGGCAGAAGGACTTGCAGCATCTATAAGAGCTTTACTCATAGTCTTCCCTCTCCTTTCTGCTTGTTCAAATCTACTCCATCTCTTCAGGACCCACAGATTAAATACCACTTAAGGATTCACATGTGTTAGTCACATCTCCCCCCACGAGGCTCTGAGAACAAAGAACTCAGCCCCGTCTCTGCAGAAACTTAACATAAGGTCCCTCATATCTTAGATCTATGTTGGCAAACTTATGGCACGTGTGCTGGAGGGAGCTGCTCCTCTCCCCATCTCCACAGGTGCCTGAAGACATTTCTCACCTGACCTGCCCCCCCTGCCCAGCTGCCCAATGGGAGTGCTTCCTCCCTGTCTGGGGGAAGGCAGGCAGCTCACAAGTGGCATGAGAGTGCCATTTGAGCGCTCAGTCTCTAAAAGGTTCACCATCACTGTCTTAGATGCTTAATATTTACTTGTTGAATCTGCTCTAATTGGGGATGGAGAGATAACAGGTTGGGTTGTTTGTTTTTTTTAAATCTGGGCTCAAAATAATCCTATTATGTCTTTCTCTTCCTCCTTCACTTCTTTCAAGAAAACCCCAGTGTGTGAGGAGAAGAGAACATTGTAGGGAGACTAGTTTCCTTTGGTTTTGCTCATCCTGGAACAAAAAAATTAGCATGGATGGGAGAAGAGAGGCACTACCTGTAAGCCTGGGGAATCTAAAGTTGAACTATGCCTGAAAAAAACTAGAGAAATTCAGAGAACTGTGTTTGAAACCAATCCCTCCCACAACCATTCATATGTTATTTCCACATCTGTGAAATGGGCTTAAGCATCCAAAGCCATCTTAACAGCCCAGATCTCCTGGCTCTGAGTGTCACATTGCCTAATATAAGAGGAATGGTAACAGAATGACCAGAATGCTCAAGGACTTACTCATTATAGTGAATGAGTATAGGGAAGGCCTATGTAAATATATGTATATATTATCTATATATCTATAAATATGTATATTTGTATAATGCTATAAACACATATTTATATTTAAAATATATAAAAATACATATAAATAAAATATATAAATATATATAAATATACAAATTTAAATCTATATAAATATGTATATTTGTATATACACTATAAATATATTTATATATTATCTATAAGTCTATGTATATAAACATATGTGTATATTTGTATAGATGTGATAACATACGTGCATATTTGCATACATGTATATTTTATCCATAAACATATGGTCCATTATATGTATATTTTATACATGCTATGAACATATTTTAAACAAATGTGCATATTTGAGTACATGTATATAAATGTATTAAACATATGTTGTGTATAAATATATTTGTGTATAGAGATATTTTACATAAATATGAATATGTATATACATACATATAAATATATGAATGCATCTATTTGTATGCATGTATATAATGATACATAAAGATACATTTGCATGTATGTTATTTATCTGTATACATAAATATATTTACATATAAATATTTTTCCCCTAAGGAAAAATCAGGGTAAATAAATGGAAAAGTATTTCTTAAGATAGCAGATAGAGAGATACTTTATTAAGCATTTATATGTCAGGCACCGTACTAAAGCCTGGAGATATAGCAAGAAAGGTAAAAAAGACAGCCCCTGCTCTTTGCTCTCTTTGGGGGAAACAAAATGCCAATAGCTGTATACAGACACTATATAGGTCAAATTGGAAATAGTTAACAAGGGAAAGGCATTTGAATTAAAGGGAAGGAGGAAAGGTTTTTGAAAGAAAGTAGGATTTTAGTTAGAGTTTGAAGGAAGCTAGGGATACCAGGAGAGAGAGATGAAAAGGAAGAGTTTTCTAAATAAAGGGGACAATGAAGTGGGCCATTGTTTCCTGTCACCAGAGTCTTGTGGAAGATGGAAGGGAACAAGCATTTATTGAGCACCTTCTATGTGCCATGCACTAAGTAAGCACTTAAAAATTTTTATCTCATTTGATTCTCATAAGAGATAGGTGCTACCATCCATTATCCTCATTTTACAGTTGAAGAAAATGAAGCAGTGAATTTTCTCCAGTGTCACACAGCTAAGAAGTATCTTAAGTCAAATTTGCACTCAGGTTTTCCTGAGTCCAAGCCCAGGACGCTATCCAGTGTGCCACCCTGCTATCCCTCTGAAGGGAGAACCAAAATATAAGAGGATGAGAAAGGCAGGAAGGGGCCCAGTTGTGAAAAACTTTCAATGCCAAACTGAGGACCTTCTATTTAATGCTAGAGGTACAAGGGAGCCACTGGAGTTTTTTTTAATAGAGGGGCAATATGGTAAGATCTCTGCTTTTAAAAAATTAGTTTTGGATGGCGCAGCTAAATGGCACAGTGGATAGAATGCAAGGACTGGAGTCAGGAGAACCTGGGTTCAAATCTGTTCTTAGACACTCCTTAGCTATGTAATCCTGGGCATGTCATTTGACCCTATTTGCCTAACCCTTATCCTTCTGCCTTAGATCTATTACTAGGATGCAAAGTAAGTTTTATTATTATTTTTGGAAGAGATATGAAAAGACACCTTCCTCATCATAAATGTGGAATGTCAAAGGATATAGAGCAGCGCATGTTTTCAGATTTATTTCAATGTATCAGTTGTCTGCTGACCTTTTTTCTCTCCTTCTTACTTAAAAATTTTTTTTGTTGTTAAATTTGATGGTTTTCTGGGAGTGGAGAAGGAGAGGTAATACTGGGGAAATTTAGCCAGAGATGGAGAAATACAGGAAATGTGTCAGCAAAAAGCTTTTGAGGAAAGAAAATCTAGGAGGAGAAAGTGATCAATAATGTGGCGCAGAGGACAATTAAGAGGGACAAGGAATAAGAAACGGCTATTTATTGGATAAGGCCATCCGGAAGTCAAAATCTTTGGTTAATTTTGGGGAAGGCAGTTTCATTTGAATAATAATGTCCGAATTGAGAAGAGAAGAGATGAGAAGAACCGGAACTGGAGGCACCCAAGCGTGGAGGGCTTTCACTAGTTTAACGTGAAGGGAAGGAGATAGTTCCATGGCTAGCAGGAAATTTAGAAAGTTTGGGGAGGCAGGCTTGGGGAGCCAGCTGGGAGGGAAGGAAGCACAGGATGAAAATCGAAGAGAAAATAGAGAGAATGGGGATAATAGTTCCTGCAATTTGCTGGAGATCAATTCCCGGGGACATCTCCACCGCTCCTCATCCCGTTTGGGCTCCCTTTTGGGTAGTCTTCCCTCATTAAAATGTAAGCTCCTTGAGGGCAGGGACTACCTTTACTTGCTTTTAGCATTTCTATGCAAAAGCATATAGCCCAAAGCGAACAGCTTTGTGGTTGTTCGGTCCTATCCGACACTCTGTGACCCCATTTGGAGTTTTCATAGCAAAGATCCTGGGGTGGTTTGCCATTTCCTTTTCCAGTTCGTTTTACTGATGAGGAAACTGAGGCAAACAGTTAAGTTACTTGCCCCAGGGTCCACACAACTAATGTCCTCGGCCAGACTTGAACTCAGGAAGATGAGTCTGCCTTACTTCCGGCCCTGGGGAGCTCCAATGTACAGCTAGCACTACCTAGCTGCCCCTAAAAAAATAGTAGGTAGCACTTAAGTAGCATTTGCAAAGCACTTTACAAATTACCTCACTTGATTCTCAGGAATCCTGGAGGTAGGTGCTATTTTTATCATTTATCAGATGAGGAAACTGAGGTAAGCGAGATAAAGTAACTTGTCGGGGTTGCATATCTAGAAGTTTCATGCTTTTTCTCTCAACACGCGTACACACGCACGAGTGCACACACAGTTTAGAAAGAGGATGGAATGTGGAGTTTTTTTTTAATTTGAATAGTGACTGCTGTGTGACCTAGGGTAAGTCGCTTAACTTCTCGGTGCCATTCCCTCCACCACCCCCGCCCGCCCCCTGGTCAATGAGAAGGTTGGGCTGAGCGATTCCCTTCCCAGCTCTCAATCCTATAGTGACTATTTGGTATCAAGGGATCCCAAAAGGATCTGCATTGCACAGGACACTTCTATCTTAGCTTAGCCTCCCAGTCCTGAATTCATTCTCCGGATCCTTCTCTCCCATTTCAAACACGCGCCCAAGTGGCTACTCTCACAGCAAGCAAACCGCTGCTTCCTTCTCATTGGCACGATCCTCCGCCCGTCTTCTCTACTCCAACTCCAATTGGTCCCATTTGAAAGTCTCTAGGATCCCGCCTTCTTTGTGTTGACTGGCCTATTCGAATAGGCGTCTGCAGCTGCTCATTGGGTGACCTGAGTCCCCGCGGTGATTGGTCGCTCGTGGTAACCGAGGCGACCAGAGTAGGGCTGTGATTGGTTACTCTGGCTCGGGCGGGAGGAGAAAGGGTAGTTTTGAAAGGAGCCCGCGTAACGGACCGTCGTCTTCGGCGGGTTGTGCGGCCACCCCACCTTGGGCGCTCGGTTCTCCGACCTCTTCAGTCTCTTTCGCTACCTCCCCTTACATTCCCCGGAATGGAGGATCTGTCGCCATTGCAGGTGAGTGAGGGAGGCCGGAGCGCGGCTCTAGACTCCAGCACCGCTCTTCACAGAGCTTCTGCTCTGGTTTATGGGAGCTTCTCTAAGGCCCTGGGATCTTGGCCTTGTCAGGAGCCCTCCCCCACGTTCCTGACTGATGCCTCAGGGCAATGACCCCCCACCCCCACCCCCTCGACCTCAGCCGGTCCGGGATCGCCACAGGCCTCGGGGGTCCCGGGGATCGAGCTTAGTCCCGGAAAGGATCCAGTCTGCACACAGTAAGCTCTATGCAAAATAAATAGTAAATAATTAGCAAAGAGAAGGCACTGGAATTAAGAGGGGTCGGGAAGACTGCTTGTAAAAGAAGATGAGATTTTTAGTTAGGACTTAAAGGAAGCTAGAAAGATGAGTAGTCGGAGCAGAGCATGGGGAACTACCAGAGAGAATGCCGGGATCACCCTGGCTCTCTGATTACCCCGTGGTACCTAGCTGTCAGGTCCTCGGAGGCACTATTTAGAGATCAAAAAAAAAAAAAAAAATACTTGTTAACATGACTTCCTCTTTTACAGATGGGGAAACTAAAACCTAGGAGTTGTTAAGTGACTGGCTTGCCCCCAAAGTCTTGACTAGGAAAAGCTGAGGGGGAGGGGTTGTTTTGTTTTTAACCCCAACCCCACTTTTTTGCACAGCGCGACAGTGCCCCTCACAGGTCGTAGAATTCTTTCGCTTAAATCAGTGGGAAGCTGGAGACCTTGACACCTGTCTGCCACCATCCCCAAATTCCTTTTTCTGTCTCTTTATCAACTTAAAAAAAAAAAATTTTTTTTTAACCCTTTCCTTCCGACTTGGAATCAACACTGTGTATCGATTACCAGAAGAATGGCAAGTGTGAAACTTGTCCATCCAGGAAGTATCTGAACTCAAGACCTCCCATCTCTAGCCCTGGCTCTCAACCCACCGAGCCACCTAGCTGCTCCTATATCAACTCTTGATGTGATTTTACTTTGATACCCTTTATTTCTCGATGGATCTTAATATAGAAATTTAGTCTTTAATATGGTTCTAACAAAATCAAGGTCTAGGGACTAGGGAACCTTGTGTCCTTGACCCTTATGCATATGTATATTTTTTGATAGCAGAAAGAGAACCCAGAACACAATAACTTCTAGCAAATGACATTGGATTTGAAACAAGGTCTTCCTGATTTCAAGCCCAATAAAGAAACCATACAATCAAATGGTGTGCATGAATTGTATTTGACTTGTGCTTTAAAGCTTTCTAAAATAATACTGTATATCTTAATATAATAGTTTCAATTATTTTAGACCAGCTTTATGGCGTTTAGACCTTTTCTGTATAATTCCTGGGGACATGATTTGATTCATAGTTTGAATATAGCAATAGTTACCTGTTTTAGCAAGATTTTCTTTTCTGTGATTTTCATTGTTTTCAAAGGAAAATGAAGTTGGATGTGGGACTTTATTTAATAGTCATTAGTTATATATGTATATACATATATACAGTACTTGCAATCCCCCCTGCTCTCAGTATTAATGTTCTTGATGTTTTTAACTGCTAAGATTCAGGGATTATCTCTAAAAGTATACTTGTATTATACTATTTTGCAAACCATACCCATAATTATTAAAATGGTTACTTTGGGATTTTTGTTCTATTTTTCTTGGAAGATTATTATTAAAAGCTTTCCCAATCTATTTTTTAACTTCTAGCCTGTAAATGAAAATCTACAAATTAATAAAATAAAGAAAAATGAAGACTCGAAGAAAAGATTGTCTGTTGAGAGAATCTATCAAAAGAAAACCCAGTTGGAGCACATTTTGCTCCGACCCGATACCTATATTGGCTCTGTAGAGGTTGTGACCCAGGTAAATAAAACTAAACAAGTATAGTTTAATGTTTGTTTTTCTAGGCCTTATTATCCAGATCTTAAAATTTTAGTTATAAAGTATATTTTATTAGTCTCCGACTTAGACTCTGTGATTACCTATTTATTTGTAAGGTACAATTCAGAGAATAATAAACTGATCTTTTAAAATGTCTTTACCTTATTTTATTTAGCAAATGTGGGTTTATGATGAAGAAGTTGGACTTAACTACAGAGACGTGACTTTTGTTCCTGGTTTGTACAAAATTTTTGATGAAATTTTAGGTAAGTTCAAATAACGGATAAGAAGTATTAAAACTCCTATCCATTCTAACCAAAATTTTTACATAGTAAAGAGATCACTTAAACTCCAGGATGACTCACAAATCATCCTTAACAATCAATAGTATTTGACCTCTGCTTTAAGTTATCTAACATATTAAAAATATAAAATTTCAGTTATTCTAATAATATATTTTTTAATTATTTAATTTTTTTTTACTGCTTTCAACAATATGACATGAATGGATAACATGAGGAACAGCAGTAGTAGCAATAATTCCTTTTTTATAGACAGTGAGGATTAGTGAGAAAAGTGACTGATCTGAGTTAAATGGAGATTTCTGCCTTCACAGCTAATTTCTATTCTTTATTGCCTATAATTGATGCTTTCTCAATTAAGTTGAAGTTAGTCTATGTAATATAAGTATATTTTTGAAAATAGACTTGGGTGTCTTATAAAAAATATGATCCTTTAACTCTTTCAGTGAATGCTGCTGACAACAAGCAAAGGGACCCGAAAATGAATTGTATTAAAGTCACAATAGATTCGTAAGTCTTTTTTGGTTGGCTTCTTGAATAAATCCTTAGTACATTGAGACCAGAGCTTTTTCCCATTGTATTTTAAATGGTCCAGGAGGTGTTAGTCTCTCTTCCCAAATTAATAAATGATCCTCTTTAGAGTGGGGCTTACCCCAAAGAGGTACATAGGCAACTAGCCTACTGATTTGTGTTGAGTTCTGTTTTTTTGTATTTTTTCCAGCAAGGAAAAAAGTTGTAATGAACAAATGTTGTGAACTTTTAAAATTATCCTACCTTATAGTCATTCTGCAAATTTATATGAAGTACCTTTCTTTTGTTCCCTTCAGTATTTATGTTCAGAACAGCATGAAGTATCCAATTGCTACTAAAACATATTTTTTCTATTAAAATTTTGCTTAGAATAAGATAATAAAAGCAAAAAAGAAAATTTCCATGTTATTATTAGTGGGGAATGGCAATGGATTAGATTTTCTCTATTTAAGTCTTGATGGCTGTCTTTGGGTAGTGGGGTAGAGAGAAAGAGGAACTGGCAGGAAGGATGCATGTATATAAATGACCTTTTTTTTTTTTTTTTTTTTTTTTAAGCTACAAAATAATATTTTTCCAGGTTTCTCTTTTTCTTTCCATTTGGCACACATCATATCCCCTTCCTCTCTTTACCCGAAAATGTGATGGTGTTATGTATTTATTTAACATTATCATTGTCTGCACAGGTATTGGAAAGACCAAAGGTTTGTTTTGGGTGTGAGTATGTTTGTGTGCGCGAGTATGCATTTTCATGTCTGTATAACACTGAGAATGTTCATGTTTCGCCAGTTAATCCTTTCTAAACAATTTGTTTGGGTTTGTGCAAAAACAATTATGTTTGGGGCAGCTGGGTAGCTCAGTGGAGTGAGAGTCAGGCCTAGAGACAGGAGGTCCTAGGTTCAAACCCGGCCTCAGCCACTTCCCAGCTGTGTGACCCTGGGCAAGTCACTTGACCCCCATTGCCCACCCTTACCAATCATCCACCTATGAGATAATACACCGAAGTACAAGGGTTTAAAAAAAAAAAAAATTAAAAAAAAAATTAAAAAAAAAAAACAATTATGTTTGATTCTAGGAGGGATGTGAGAACGTTCATTTAAAATAATAGAAATTTCAATTCATGATAATAGGATATTCAGGAAATAAGTTCTATAAATTATTTGAACTGAAAATATGAGTATAAAAATATTCAGTCTTTTGTCATTTTAAATGAAAGTTTCACTTCCTTTTTTCCCCAGGGAAAACAATACAATTAGTATATGGAATAATGGGAAAGGTATTCCTGTTGTAGAGCATAAGGTTGAGAAGGTCTATGTGCCAGCTCTTATCTTTGGACAGCTCTTGACTTCCAGTAACTATGATGATGATGAGAAGAAGGTTACCGGTAAGATATTTGATAACCACTAAACTGTGGCTAAAAATTTTATCTTTAAAACTCGGTTTAAAAAAAATTTTTTTTTTTAATCCTTAAAGACAAATCTGAGGGGCAACTTAGATAGCACATTGGATAAAGTATCAGGCCTGGAGTCAGGAGAATCTGGGTTCAAATCTAGCCTCAGACATTTCCTAGTTGTGTGATCCTGTCAAGTCACTTAAACCCAGTTACCTATCCTTTTCCATTCTTCTGCCTTAGAATCAATATTTAGTATCAATTTATGAGAGAAAAGGGGGAGGGTTTTTTTTTGTTTTGTTTTTTAAGAAGACAACATCCTGGGATAATTGGGTTAGAGGAAGGAATTTTTAAGTCATTAATATAATTTTGATACTCTGGCAATTGTTGTGTAGTTAAAAATAGATGCCTATATGTCAATATCTTCATACTATATTTTAACCACCTATTATGGGGCATTTTGAAGTGCTTTTGTTGAGAAATTAGTATTGAGGGTTTTGCTTGGCTTTTTTAAAACATAGGTGGTCGAAATGGATATGGAGCCAAATTATGCAATATATTCAGTACCAAGTTTACAGTGGAAACTGCCTGTAAAGAATATAAGAAAATGTTTAAGCAGGTATGTATCAGGTCCTGATTTTTATGACACAGCATAATATTTCATCATTATATTATAGGTTATATAATTCAGAAACATTTAGTCAAATTCTGAGATTGGGAAATATGCCAAGTTCACACAATCATTTTGGTATCTTTATTTTGATTTATTTATAAGGTGATGTGAAAGGTTTTGACTCAACTTTTTTTCTTGTTAACTCCTATAGACTTGGATGGATAACATGGGAAAAGCAGGTGAAATGACTCTCAAGCCCTTTAGTGGAGAAGACTATACATGTATTACCTTCCAGCCTGATCTGTCTAAGTTTAAAATGACATCTCTAGACAAGGATATGGTTGCCTTGATGTCTAGAAGAGCATATGATATTGCTGGTTCCACCAAAGATGTCAAGGTCTTTCTCAATGGAAATAGGCTGCCTGTGAGTTTTTTGATTCTGGGTTGTTGCTGTTACTACCGATTTTTAATGTCCCTTCACCACTACCTAACTCCTATAGTTCTCCCCATTTAAGTTTTGGAGTTTTGCATTGGCTTTCCCCCAGAACATTTTTCATCCGTCACCCTGTATCACTGGATATTTAAGGAATACTTATAACCATTATATCTATTTTAGCATGCAATTTATAGGAAGAAGCAAAGTAATTATCATTATGTTGATATAGGTAAAAGGATTCCGGAGCTATGTGGATTTGTATGTGAAGGACAAATTGGATGAAACTGGCAACCCACTGAAAATTATACATGAAGAAGTAAACCAGAGGTGGGAAGTATGTTTAACTATGAGTGAAAAAGGCTTCCAGCAAATTAGCTTTGTCAACAGCATTGCCACTTCCAAGGTAATTTCTTATATTTAAACTGATCATTGATAAAATTTATTTTGTCAAAGCATTTTTGCTGCTATCTCTTTTTAAAACTGGTTTATATGAATACTTGGACACCTTATTAGTTATTAAGCTAAAAGTATAATTACCAAGAGTTGATAACATATTATTATCTATTGTCTTCAATTTTTATATTTTTCTTTTTAGGGTGGCAGACATGTTGATTATGTAGCTGATCAAATTATAAGTAGACTTATTGATGTTGTGAAGAAAAAGAACAAAGGGGGTGTTGCAGTAAAAGCACATCAGGTATGAATCTTGGTATTGCTGTGGGAAAGATGGGAGAATAATATAAATAAATTTCCTTTCCTGTTTCCATGTGATTGTGCCAATGACAAAGATAGTCAATATTCATATGGGCCTCAATACATGCATACTTGCTCATCCTGTATGAGTTGTTCATGTCTTCACCTAACTTTGTCACAAGGAAGTCTACTCGGTGTGCAAAAAAGATTGTCCTCAATTTATCCTTACATCATGAGAATACAAATGGAGCACTCAGTCTATTCATCTTTATGTATTTGTGTCATGACATTTTTTTCTCATGTTTTTAAAATGCTTCAATCTTACTCACATCTACATATCATATGTCCTTTTCATTATATTCTGGGTGGTTCTAGATTTCATTTACTTGGAAACTTGAATTCCATGTCTATAACACCACCAGTAAAATATTGGCGTTTGAAAGATGGCCCTTGGTTTCTAAGAAAAGGTTGGGATCTAATTTCCTGAAGATAATCAGACCTGTTTAATTATGGATCTTTTGTATCCATTTGCCCTTCATGTTTCAGGAACAGATACAATGGATGTGCTCTTGCCAGTTTTTTTCTATACATACATGATAATGAGATAGTAGAGGTGGGGAAGGGGATAAACAAAATATACCAGCATATGCTTATTATACTTTATTCTAGAGTTGCATATACATTTTATTGATTATATTTTATTGCAGGTGAAGAACCACATGTGGATTTTTGTAAATGCCTTAATTGAAAACCCAACCTTTGACTCCCAGACTAAGGAAAATATGACTCTGCAGGCCAAGAACTTTGGTTCAAAATGTGAATTGAGTGAAAAATTCATCAAAGCTGTGAGTTGATATTATTACAGAGTTTAAGAGATCTTTTAATAACCATGTATCAATTGAAAAAATTATGCTATATATGTTAACCTATTGTCTTAAATATTCCTGCGCATTTTTTTCTATTTTAGGCAATTGGCTGTGGAATTGTAGAAAGCATACTAAACTGGGTGAAATTTAAGGCCCAAGTCCAGTTGAATAAAAAGTGTTCAGCTGTTAAACACAATAGAATCAAGGGAATTCCTAAACTTGATGATGCTAATGATGCAGGTATATATTTGATTACATTAAATCATTTTAAGATTTAAGTCTCATAGTTCAAGAATATAAATTTTTTAACAGAAATTCTTGAGAATGGATTTTTATTTTAGCAGTTGAGGTCTTATCACTGACCTAGAGGTAGAATCTTTTAAGAATGACAAAGATAAAAGTTGAACATTAAACTCCTATCCTTTAATGTAAAAGCGAACAAAAACTTCAAAGGAGCTTTTACACTAAAGAAATGTGTGAGCATGGTTCTTGACCATTTTAGTTAGCAAGCAGTTGCCCATTGATGAATATTATTGGCTTTGTGAATAATCCATCTTTTCATACAACTATCTTTAAGATTTTAAAAAATTATCTGTCCCCATCCAAAGCTATCTGATTAAATAATATTTTAGTGATATTTTGTTATAAATTGTAAAGGGTACCAAATGTGTAGACATATGATTAGGAAGGCTTGCAACACTGGTGTCAGCTGCTGGAATTGATTTCTTGTGAAATTTGGCATTGTAGGCAGTAAGAACTCTACAGATTGTACACTTATCTTGACTGAGGGAGACTCAGCCAAAACTTTAGCTGTTTCTGGCCTTGGTGTGGTTGGAAGAGACAAGTATGGCGTTTTCCCCCTTCGAGGAAAAATACTCAACGTACGAGAAGCCTCTCATAAACAAGTAAGTGGAAATACCTTTAAGGATCTAAGAACTTTAATTCAGGATTTATCATTGGTTTAACATTTCTGCTTTAGACATTTCAAAATTATTTTAAATTGAGATAACTTTTTTAAAAAGAAAAAACGAGACATTTGTAGCATCAACTTAATACTTAACCTCCTGGTTCATTAATTGTTAGTGTCTAAAAAGCATTAATGTACTTTCATTGAAGGAAGGAAAAATTTTGGAATAACTAAGCATAGACCCTACCCTTGAGAAAGAGTACTATGATAAAGTAATCTTACAAGACTATTAAGTTATAAACATAGAATTATACTAAGTAAGCTGTAACTAAAACTAAGACTAAAGTTGTTTTTTTGCTGTTTGTGTCTTTCCTAGATCATGGAAAATGCTGAAATTAATAACATCATTAAGATTGTGGGTCTTCAATACAAGAAAAACTATGAAGATGCAGATTCATTAAAGAGCCTCCGTTATGGAAAAATCATGATAATGACAGATCAGGTTAGAGTCATTATATAATATATTTTAGATAATTAATGTAAGTCGAGTGAACTTCCTTTTTGCACGGCTATCCAAAGTCATTGTCACTGTCGTGATTAATCAGATTTTATTTAGAGCTTATGAGATGATGCGTTGTGTACCTTATATGCACAGTTTTAAATGGGTGTGGACTAGAAGACTGAATGTGGATAAACCTGGGATTTCATTAATATATGGAATCCCCAGATAAACAGATTGGCATTTTTCCAAAACATTAAAGTCTTACACTGAAAGGTCCACAGAACCATTATATACCAGAGATATGACTTGAACCCAGATCTTCAGTCTATTTGAGGCTAACTATGTATGTTACACTGCCTCTTTTTGACTGAGACACCTTAATTTGTTATAGAAAATGGCAAAAGAGGAGATTATTAGTAGGACAATCATCAAACTCTTGTCTATTTTGTGCTAGGAATTAGGAATAAAAAGTTAACTACACTTGATCTTAGCCAAAAGACCAAGAAGCAATGAGAATAAAAAGATAAAAAATAAAGTAGTCCCTGCCTTCGAGGGATTTATTTTTTGTCCAGGTTAAAAATACATACACAACCAGAAGTATATTTAGGTTTTCTAACATCTCACACTAATCTGTTGTTTTTTAGTGAATTAGAATTGCTATTATAAAGTCTTTTTAAATTTTAACTGTTGACTATTTCAAAATATTTTTAGAAATGATCTAAAGTAGATTCTACCTGCAATGATTCCAAAGCATCTTTGTTCTATGTTTTAACATAAAAATTTATTTTAGGATCAAGATGGTTCCCACATCAAAGGCTTGTTGATTAATTTCATCCATCACAATTGGCCCTCTCTTCTGAAACACTGTTTTCTGGAGGAATTTATCACCCCTATTGTAAAGGTATATACATTTTCTAAGGTAGTTCAACAAATTTTAATGCAATAAGATATATTTTAAAGTCTTCACAATCTGTCATATTCACAGGTCTCAAGAAATAAACAGGAAATGTCATTTTATAGCCTTCCTGAATTTGAAGAATGGAAAAATACTACTGAAAATCATAAAAAATGGAAAGTCAAGTATTACAAAGGTGTGTAATGAATCCTCCAGTGTGTAGTACTCAATAAACTTAAAGAATACAGTGCATTGATTGACCCTTTGTTATTTTATCCTAATTTTAAATTATAAGTTACCTATCATATTTACAGTAAAATATGCCATAAAACATTCATTTTGTGTGAAGTCCTCTGTTCTCCCCAACCCCGTTTCTGTGAATCTTCTTATAGAAGATTTCAAAAGTTAATCATTACTCTGTTGGCTTTGTAGGTTTGGGCACCAGTACATCAAAAGAGGCAAAGGAATACTTTTCGGATATGTCAAGACATCGAATCCAATTCAAATATTCTGGCCCTGAAGATGATGCTGCTATCAGCCTGGTAAGTTAGATAAATTGAATAGGTTCCTAATTCTAAACATCGCTAAAGTTGCAAATTAAGTCCATCTAAATATTTAATTGCTTTATTCTATAAGAAAGAAGCAACCAAAATCCTAGAAATGAGCTTTTGATCTGCTTTAGAGAAAGATTAAAACAGAAGTGTTACTGAAACTTTTTATAATTCAAAGGATCATAGATTTAGAACTAGAAGAGACCTTAGAGGCCATCCAAATCAACTCCATCTTTTTATTTCTTAATTTATAGGCCTTTAGCAAAAAGCAGATTGATGATCGAAAAGAATGGCTAACGCATTTCATGGAAGATAGAAGACAGCGGAAGTTACTTGGCCTCCCTGAGGTAAAATATCTTTAATCATGTCCTGTAAAGTTAATCATTTTCAGTTTGTCATTTTTGTGGGCCTGGAATCAGTTGGTTATAGCAACTTCAGGTAATTGAGCTGTTTGTAAGATCAAATTCTACTCTGTGTGAGGAAATCAATTGAGTTAGCTGAATGTACGAAGGCCAGTGAAATGACCAAGCTGAGAATAAGAGACTGCAAAGCACCTGCACATTATTATCCAGTTTCTGGTTGATTATTTTATCCTTAATACATACACAAAGGGTGACTTTACCAATACTAATTCTCTAATGGGATACATTGATAATGCAAAACTGCAGATTCTCCTATGCTTAAGAATAGTAAAATAGGATTGTTGGGTTTTTGTTCTTACTAATGGTTATCCTGTTGAATATCATCTTTTTTATCCCTTAGGATTACTTATATGGGAAAGCTACTAAGCATCTAACATATAATGACTTCATAAATAAAGAACTCATCTTATTCTCAAACTCTGATAATGAGAGGTCTATCCCATCAATGGTAGATGGTAAGCTGATCTGTCTTATTATTATTAAATTAACAGGAGAAATAGCTTGTTCATATTGACATTTACTACACTTTTCATTTTGAAGGTTTGAAACCTGGTCAGAGAAAAGTCCTATTCACATGTTTCAAAAGAAATGACAAGAGAGAGGTGAAGGTTGCCCAATTAGCTGGTTCAGTAGCTGAGATGTCCTCTTATCATCATGGTGAAGTAAGAACAAACTTGAGATACTTCAGAGAAACACTCTTAGTTTCAAATTAGCTTTTTCTCAGTGGAAAAATCTAATACATTGAAATTTTAATTGATTGATTATTAATTATCTCTTGTTAAAAATATTATCAAATTCTTGCTCTGCGAGGCAGCATTCAACCTTGTGTAAAGTAAGATTCTTGTTCAGTGATGATGGTTTGTACCATTACTGCTTTGACTTTGTTTATAATAGTGATTATTCTGAAAGATAGTTTGGGAGTAAGTAATATAATTTCCCAAGGAAAAAGAATAGTTTACAGCAGTGGTGTCAAACTCAGTTAGAAATAGGGGCCACTAAACTGTACATAAGGATCCCTACAGACTACATATGGACTTTGAAAACTACATATTAGTATTATTTATGTTCTATTGCATTTTTAATATGATTTGGGCCCACTGGGCCACATCTTTGACACCTATGGTTGTTAGAATATTGTACCCATTTCTTAACCTCTGAAACACCCAATAAATTTTGAATTATAAAATCTTTACCCTCTGTGATTTTAATATAGCTTCTTTCAAAGAACATAGATCTGATGATTAAGAATTTGTTTTTTCCCATTTCAGATGTCACTAATGATGACCATTATTAACTTGGCTCAAAATTTTGTGGGCAGCAACAACCTCAACCTCTTGCAGCCCATTGGTCAGTTTGGTACCAGGCTGCATGGTGGCAAGGACTCTGCCAGCCCTCGATACATCTTCACAATGCTTAGGTAAAATCTGTTTTTGGTAACTTTGGGTGCCATATTTTGTCAACTAGAAATTTAGAAATCTTGATTAGTCAGAATTTGTATTCATGATTCAGTGTATGAATTGAATCAATACACAAAAGATGGGGTTCCTTGAGTTTTGGTTCTCCCTAAATACCAGGACATACCAGGGTTATACAGGTTACTCTGTAAATAGCAGAGAAAAACTGATTTTCAGCCGATTGAGTTCAGTAACATGGATTTTTCTCCAATTTTGCCTCTTTAGTAGGCATAGTCTCCTTCCCAATTCTATACTTTTACTGTTTTGTCAGTTTGTTTTACTGATTGATGTTTTGTGTTTACATTATATACATATACATATTATTCTCATTTCATGAGATATCTCTTATAGCAGTAAAATAGTTAAATAAAATTAATTTAATCCAATGGTTTCATCTGAAAGCACTTTTCATTCCACGTCTGTAGCATTCCCCACCTTTTATCATCTGTATTCTAGAATCCTGAATAGTCATATATTGGAGAAAGGGGATGTCCCTCATAATAAAAAATAAAAACAAAGGTGTTCATTAAAGCACCAACAAAACAATAGAACTTAGCATGAGATGAACATCATATATAACATTCTATGCCCAGAGTCTCTTAAGAAAAAAAAACAGGAGGAGGAGGTAGCTGAGTAGCTCAGTGGATTGAGAGCCAAATCTAGAGATAAAAAAGTCCTAGGTTCAAATTTGACCTTAGACACTTTCTAGCTGTGTGACTTTGGACAAGTCACAATTCCAGTTACCTAGTCCTTAACACTCTTCTTCCTTGAACCAATAGTATTGATTCTAAGGCAGAAGGTAAGGGTTTTGTTTTGTTTTTAAGTAGGAAGGGGATATATTTTCACATTTCTTCTTTGGGGACAAACTACCAAGTTAAAATTATACAAATAAGAATAATTGCAAGGGATGACTTTTTTTTTTTTTTTTTTTTACAACTGAATTAAATCTGTATTTTTGTAAAAATATCAACATTTGGCAATTTTCTCCCTAGCCCATTGGCTCGGTTGCTTTTCCCAGCAAAGGATGATCAGACTTTGAAGTTCTTATATGATGACAACCAACGTGTAGAGCCAGAATGGTACATTCCTATTATTCCCATGGTATTGATAAATGGTGCCGAAGGGATTGGAACTGGGTGGTCCTGCAAGATCCCCAACTTTGATGTCCGAGAAGTTGTGAATAATATCAGGCGTCTGATGGATGGAGAGGAACCTTTACCAATGGTAATGATTCTGGATGATTTAGAATCTCATTCTAACTTTTTTGGTCATTTTAATTGGTCATTTAATAAAAGTAATAAGCTGATTGATTACAAACTTTTTTATCAGAACTTTGAACTAAGTATTTCCAATGCCTTTATTTTGGCCATAAACGCCTAAAAACTTTTTTTACTCTTTAGCTACCTAGTTACAAAAATTTCAAGGGTACAATTGATGAGCTGGCTCCAAATCAATATGTTATCAGTGGTGAAGTGTCTATCATAAATTCAACAACCATCGAAATCTCTGAACTTCCAGTCAGAACTTGGACCCAGGTAAAATATTCTGGGTTTTTTTTTTTATTTGAGATAAAAATAAATTACCTTTTGTGACCTATATCACTTGTTGAATCATTTGACTTACCTAAAAATTCTTTTTTCAGGTTTATAAAGAGCAGGTTCTGGAGCCCATGTTGAATGGCACTGACAAGACACCCCCTCTCATAACAGACTACAGGGAATACCACACTGATACCACAGTGAAGTTCATAGTCAAGATGACTGAAGAGAAACTAGCCCAAGCAGAGCGCGCAGGACTGCACAAAGTCTTCAAACTTCAGACTAATCTAACATGTAATTCCATGGTATGTCTGAAAAGTATTTACACTTGTTATTTTGAAAGAAAGATATGCAGTGCCTTTTTTATTATAGATTCTGTTTATGTAAGACTTGAAAGATATCAGCTAAAAAAGCTACATTAGAATACTAACATATATGTATATATATATATAAAGGATAGATGGTATTTCTGTGATATACTTTATTTAGGTTAAATTTCAGTAAAACACAACATTCTAAATAAATCACAATTACTATTAAAGTATTTCTTCAGTTCTGACTCTTATCTATATTTTCTCATTTAAGGTACTTTTTGATCATGTTGGCTGTCTAAAGAAGTATGATACTGCACTGGATATCCTAAGAGATTTCTTTGATCTGAGGCTTAAATATTATGGACTGAGAAAAGAATGGCTTACAGGAATGCTTGGTGCTGAATCTGCCAAATTGAACAACCAAGCTCGTTTCATCCTAGAGAAGATAGAGGGGAAAATAGTCATTGGTATGTTACTAGAATCATAGGTACTATATTTGAGGTCAGTTTCCATTTGACATTTTTTGTGAGAAGTTATCTAGATCAATGGCCAGATAACATTAAAATCATAGATTGGCACTAAAACTAATTCTCCTATTATGTTCAATTTGATCATATGTAGATTTGTTAATCTATATGACTAAGACCAAAATAATTGAAGTATGATAGAACTCATAGCAGTATTGCAATCTATAGTTTTTTAAAACTTTACATATACTCTTTTTAAATTTTCACAATATCCCCGTGGTATAGACCAGTGGTTCCCAAAGTTTTTTGGCCTACCACCCCCTTTCCAGAAAAAAATATTATTTAGCACCCCCTGGAAATTATGAAACTATTTCTTGAACTCAGAATAGAATGTAATACAAAAAAAGTGTGGCCTCCCTGGATCACTGCAGCACCCACTTTGGGAATCACTGGTATAGACCATATTATCCACATTTTGATGATTTAAAAAACTGAGTGCCATTTAGGTAACATTTCTTACCTATGTTACTCTGGGCAAGTCACTTAATCCCAATTCCCTAACCCTTGCCATTCTTCTGTCTTAAAATTGATACTAAGGTAGAAGGTAAGAATTATTTTTTGTTATTGTTTTGTAATTAAAAACAATTTCAAAGTGGAAGCAATTTATTTGTAAGGTTATAGTTTCATTCGATCACAAAACCTTGTAAAGTAGGTCATTATTGTTATCCCCATTTTACAGATGGGAATGTGAGTCTTAAGTGATTTGCACAGGGTCACACAGCTGGTATCCCAAGTTGGTATTTGAATTCAGATTTTCCTGACCCCATGATGCCACTTAAAAGATAAATGGAATAGTAATTGGCCTGATAGGAAAGAATTGAAGATAAAAATACACAAGGATGGATGGAAATATACATAGACATGAAATGTTGGAAACTGGCTATATTCCTAGGTCAATGGAATATAAGGAATTTCCATTGAAATTCCTTAGGTCAGAGTTCAAAACTAGAGGGGCTATTTATGACACCAATGAGAAAAGGATCACCAAGAGTTACCAAAAAAGACCAAAATATTAGGTGTGGTTTAAGGGATAGGAAAGTATAGGACAGCCAATAAAACAATGAATGAGGCTCCAAGCCAAAAAATCAAGTTAACTGAGGCAAAAGATTTCCTTACACAGTAAGCAAAATCATTTGTATGTATTAAAAGAATGAGTGCTTTGCCCTATACTGTAGCACACATAGAGGGAGAAGTTAATAGGAGTATATCAAAGTCTTTGGAAGAAAATCTACCTAATAATCTCATTGTGGCTCTTAGAATTGATCTGTCAGGGTAACAGCCTATCTTCTGTTTGCCTGCCTCAACAAAAGATTCATAGGGCATTACAGGTATGACTCCATTGCCCCCTTGTGGTTATATTTGCACTTAAAAAGAGGACTTTTTTCCACCATAGGTTATGTAAGACTCGTACACAAATTTACCTGTTTTTAATGTTTTGGGAGGGAAGGTTGTCCTGACCTATACTTTTATTGCCTGGGCTGCTAGGATGGTAAGTGATTATGCCCCAGTCCCTTGCAAAAGATGGAGGCCAGCTCTATTGCTGTGTTCAGCTGCTGTACTGGTATATAATTCGTACAAAAATGATTTCCAGTTTTGTCTTATGTTCCACAGTAAGGGAAAATTTATCCTGTTCTTAATATTTGTCTTTACTATATCATTTACTAAGTTTATGGTTGAGGATCATAATTTTTTTTTCCCCTAGAAAATAAGCCTAAGAAAGAGTTAATTAAGGTTCTGATCCAGAGGGGATATGATTCAGATCCTGTCAAGGCCTGGAAGGAAGCTCAGCAAAAGGTAATTTCTTGGTCAGCTTCCTTTATTTTTTGTTAAAAAACTAGATGTATCATAGTATCTAGGTGCTGGCATTCTCTGTTAAAGTTGAAATTTTTAATCCTTTTTTTAGAGTCCAGGTGACAATGAAGAGGAAACTGAAGAAAGTGACAATGAAAAAGAAACTGAAAAAAGTGACTCAGCCACTGATTCTGGACCAACTTTTAACTATCTTCTTGATATGCCTCTTTGGTATTTGACCAAGGAAAAGAAAGATGAACTCTGCAGGCAGAGAACTGAAAAAGTAGGTGTGGGGGTACTGTTGTCCTAAACATTGGTTTGAGGTATAACATACTTACCTATATAGGTTGTCCCAAAAGTCTTGTCTTAGTGTAATTTTGAACTTTAATGACTTAAAATTGCATTGAGACTTTTGAGACTATATGCTATTTTTTACAGATTGTTATATCTTTAATTTTTTTTTAATGTAATTTTAGGAGCAAGAACTGGAGAATTTAAAGCGAAAAAGTCCTTCTGATTTATGGAAAGAAGATTTGGCTGCTTTTGTTGAAGAACTTGAAGTATGTGGATGGTTTGGGTGAGGGACAGTATAGGTGTTTTAAGTAGAAAAGTTGTTTTCACAAGCATTATTATAAGGTAGAAGTAATAATAGGATGAATTCCAGAATATCATATAGAGTTCTACCATGCAAAGAAATCACTAGATAATAACTGATAACTATAAAATGTATCAGAAAATATGTATCTGGGACAAGAGGGAGGACAAGATTTTGAATTATTTGGAGGTGATGAGGTTTTATATGCCTACACCGAATGGAAGGGGCAACTGGGTGGTACAAGAGTTAGTGTTATCCCTGGAGTTAGAAAAGTGACCCTTGGCAAGTCACTTAATCCTGTTGATTTGGCCTCAGTTTCCTCATCTGTAAAATAAACTGAAGAAGAAAATGGCAAACTGCTCTACTATCTTTGTCAAGAAAACCCCAAAATGGAAGTAGCTGGATAGCTCAGGATTGAGAGCCAGGCCTAGAGATGGTGGGTCCTGGGTTCAAAACTGGCCTCAGACACTTCCTAGCTGTGTGATCCTGGGCAAGTCACTTAACCCCCATTGCCTAGCTCTTACTGCTCTTATGTCTTGGAACCAATATACATTATTGATTCTAAGACAGAAGGATGGGTTTAAAAAAAAAAGTCCCAAAGAGTCAAACACAGAATGGAACTAGCACAAAAGTCTGGAAGGAAGAGAATTGCTGACAGACCTTTAGGTCCTAAAGAAATCCATATTATTTTGGTAACAGCATTTATGAGGACCATCAAAGTCACCCTAACTACCTTTATTAAACAGATTGAATAAAATTTGTCATCAGGGTTAACTAAATAGTCTTAGTGGAATTTCAAAGATTCCCCATGTCTTCTCTTCACACACATAAACCACCATGCCAAAAAAAATAGGATCAGCCTACTTGCTGATCTGACATTTCTTTAACAAAAGAAAAAATTGCTTTTCCATGTTTAGTGATAAAAGGTCTTAAAATGCAAATGACTTTATATAGCTGATCTAGACCAATTCCCTTTAATAGAGTACAGAACAAAATCAAGGACTCTTAAGTCACTTCTCAGTATCACAAACTTAGAACTAGAAGAGAACCTAGAAGTAAACCAATCCAAAAAGCAAAACCCTTGCTTTCCAGATAGGGAAATTTAATGTTGAATTAAGGGGTTAAATGACCATGCCCAAGGATCACATGTTTAGGTAGTAGCCTTGTGATTCTGTCTAATGTCTAACCCATTAGGGCATTGAGTTTGTTGGATTTTTTTTGTCCTTTTTTGCTCTTGTCATGAGATGGCCTCCTGGATAGAGGGGCTTATTTATCTTTTTGGTATTAGACATTGTCTGTTACGTAATAAAATTTCTTTTTCATAACCTTTCTTTAGGTTGTTGAAGCCAAGGAAAAACGGGATGAACAAGTGGGTACTGTTGGTAAAGGTAAAGCCGGTGGGAAACCAAAGGCAAAGAAAGGTCAAGTGGCAGAAACTTTGCCCTCTCCTCATGGCAGACGAGTTGTCCCTCGAGTTACTGTAGAAATGAAAGCAGAAGCAGAAAAGAAAATCAGAAAGAAAATTAAGGTAATAAATACACTTGAAAAAACTGGCAGTATGAAATAAAAGAGCTGGCCTCACAATGGAAAAGGTTGGGTTTAAAAGCCCTCTCCGATGTACACTGGCCATGTAACCCCTTGGAAATTTCACTTACCCTTTCAGAAACTCTTAAGACTGGGTTTCGGGACTGGTGTGCCAATCTGCACTGATGGAAGGAATTTTCTAAGAGAGCATCACAATGAAATCATAGGCCTGTCATTTTCCCCCATCATCTCATCAGAAAAAAAGCCATATGTGTCAATTGCTTTTCAAGTGCTACATTCCCTGATAAACACTATCCATATAATTATGGTACTATTTACTTTGGAGATAGCTAAGAATTGATCAATACAACAGCATTCTTTACTCCTAAAGAAAGACCCATACAGGCATTCTGCACCCAGTGATAACTGGTTTCAAGAAAATATGTGATATGGGGGGCAGCTGGGTAGCTCAGTGGCTTGAGAGCCAGGCCTAGAGACGGGAGGTCCTAGGTTCAAATCTGGCCTCAAACACTTCTCAGCCGTGTGACCCTGGGCAAGTCACTTGACCCCCATTGCCCACCCATACCACTCTTCTGCCTTGGAATCAATACACAGTATTGACTCTAAGATGGAAAGTAAGGGTTTAAAAAAAGAATATACGTGATATGGAAGTGTGTTTTGAATAGTGATACATGTATAACCCAGTGGAATTGCTTATCAGCTCCAGGAGTGGGGGAGGGAAGAGGGATGGGAAAGATCATGAATCGAGTAACCATAGAAAAATGTTCTAAATAAATAAAAGAACATTGAGCTGGCTCTTTGAAAAAAAAAAAAAGAATATATATGCTAAACAAGATAATATTACAGAAAAAGTTAATTCAAAAGAACAATATTATGCAGAATGCATTTGGTACTATGGTAAGGTTTGTTTATTAATGTGTTAAAATATTGTGAAACATTGGTTAAGCTGACTTTATCATGGGTGTGTTCATACTTTTTTTTCCAAAATAGGTTTTCATTCAACTTGACAATTTTACTTAGTTGATAAATACAGATGCATAATCTTCAGAAATAGTCACCCTTAAAATAAAGTTTTTTCAAAGAACTTTCAAGTATCTTAAGACACTTCTAAATATTACAAATTTAGAACTGGAAGAGACCTTAGAAATGAACCAATCCAAAGAGCTAACTAAACCCTTGCTTTCCAGATAAGGGAATTTAATGTTAATAGGTTAAATGACTTGCCCAGAAATCACATGTGTAAGTAGTATCCCTATGATTCTGTCTGTTGTCTAATCAATTAAGGTGTCTATTGAAAGATTTCTTCCTATAAGTTGCTTTGAGCCATGACTAACATCTAGTTAAGACACTATTTCAGCAAACATTTGTTGAGGGCCTACTGCATAAAAGGCATACACTGTAGTGGGATCATAAATTTAGAGAAAATCCCGGATATTGTATGGTTTGTTATTTTAAATGAGACTTCCCTTTCTGTTATTTTGTTCTTGATTTTGAGAATGTACAAAATTGTTACAAGTTTATTGTATAGATTTAAAACTGTAACAGAAGCTTCAAGGGGCCATCTAGTTCAACTCTCCATTTTATAGATGAGATAAATTATACCAAAAAAAGTGAAGCAGTTCGCCCAATGCCCAAACATTGAAGAGCAAAACTGAAATCTGATCTTAAATCCTTTGACTTCAATTCTATAGTACTTTACTTTTACCATTCTTGACCTCAAGGAACTAGGGGAATGTATTTTTTCATTTTGCCCTCTAATAATCCTACATTCTTGGATTTGTCCTTTGTCTAATTATATCTCTTCCTCTTCTTAGAGACCATTCCGCTAAATATTTCAGGACATCTTATGTAATATTGATAAAGGTTTGATTTCTCTGCAGTGTCATGCTAATAAGCTATATTAAAATCACTCTACTTATATATTGTTGATGCTTAGCTATATGGAGTTGGCAGAACTTTTAAAAACTTTTTTTTTTAATGTCTTAGACTGAAAATATCGAAGGAAGTCCTCAAGAAGACAGTCTAGAATCAGAAACTCTAAAACAAAGACTAGACAAAAAGCCCAAGACAGAATCAGGTAATTGTAAAGGAAACAGTACAGTTTTGCATTAGTTATCTTGTGTGCACTGGAACTTTAGAGGTTAATGCTTCAAGGGCTGCCTTCCTGGTGAATAATCACTTTGTCCTTTGGCAATTTAAGACTTTAAAATTTACAAGTTATTTGTAAAAGAAAGGAAAGATTAAAGTAGTGTTACAATTAAATATATATCAATAAGTATTATAAATCTCAAAGGCTTGTAAAAATGTACATTCTTATCATAATTAAGCATTTATTCAACTCCCAGAATAGAGTGGGCACTATGGATATCACAAAAGTAATATAACATGTTTCTATCCTAAACAAATTAGTATGACAGTATAAGAAGATGCTAAATTGAGTGTCACATACAATGTTATAGTAGTTTACAAAAGGGAGTCACGTTAATTACTAAAGCCTGATGAAAAAAGAACTTTTTTTAGTGTAGAATTTTAACTTGTTTTGAGTATACACCAATGGGAATTTGGGCAAAATCTATATAAACACATTAAGTTAAAGTATTGTTAAGGTTTGGGGGAATAGTTATTGGGAAATAAGTTTGGAAAGGTACAATTGGTCTAGATTGGGGGGCCTTCAAAGCTTAGAATTTAGGAGGTATATCAACATGTGCTGGCTAGATTGGTAGAAGAGGTCAAATTATAGTTACTAGAGTAATTTTTCCTTAGTTGATAAAGGGTAGGAGTAATCAGAATAGAGAGAAAGGCGTATAAAATAAAAATCAATAGAACCTGGTGATTAACTGGATATGATTCACATGTTTCTAAGGAATGGGTAATGGTAATTAATTCTTTTGTTTTTTAAGGTCCCAAGCAAAAGAAGCAGAGCAAATTGCCCTTCAAACCAATCAAAAAAGAAAATAAGAGAAATCCTTGGTCTGATTCAGAATCTGATTTGAGTTGTGATGAAAGTGAATTTTATGCCCCTCCTAGAGAAACTAAATCACGCAGGGCAGTAGCAGGTAAGAAAAATGATTGAAATATAAAAGTACTGTGCTAGTCAGAATTTTAGCTTAAAGCTTTTTTAAATGGGCATAACTGGGTTTTTGTTGCTTTTAAATAGTATCACCATTCTTTATACAATTGACATCTAAATGTTACTCATTTTGACTTTTTGTTTGGGTTTTATAACAGCAAATAAGAAATACACAGTTGATTTAGATTCCGACACAGATATTTCAGATTCTAAAGAGGAATTTCAAGATGAAGAAGATGAGGATTTTATTCCATCAGATGGAAGTTCATCTAAGATTAAAAGTGTACCAAAGTGAGTATATGAGCTCATTTGAATGTTAACATATTGTGTTCATTTCTCTGGAAAGATTGTGGCTGGTACAGACATACTCCATTTAACATTGCCCCTGCCATCATCATGCAATTATGTCATTAATGCATCATAACAAAACTATCAATCCTACTGACACATCATTTACCAATTGCCCAGGCTACAAATCAAATGCTCGGTGATTAGCCCAGCCAGAGTTCATTTGAGGAGATAGTGCCAAGAACTAATTCTGCTCACCATCTCATTAATCACATTAAGTTCATTGCCCCCTGTAACATTTTGCTTAACATCACATTTTCACAGACTTAATTAATGACATTAGGTGAGGTATGAATGATGTACAGAACATAACATAAAATATTAAGTAATAATAATTTAGTTAACATAAAGTGTTACAGATAGTTACTAATTGCTAAAAACAATTTTATTCTAGGGCAACTAAAGAACAAACTACCAGCAAAGTACAGGAGCCACCAAAAAGTTCTCCATCACGTATGTATATATGTAAAAATTATTGAAATATTTGCCTTATGCTTTTTAAAAATTTTTTATCTAGGTAAATTTAGCTGATTTGCTTTTCCTAAATCATAAAGCTAATAACTGCTTCTCTATAATATGTTGCCTTTTAAAGAACTCTCATATTCACTCATAATATTTCTATCTTCTCAAGATGAAGTTGAGGACCTGGAACCTGAGGATACTAAGGATATGGCTCTAGCTTCTTCGAGCTCTTCTGCTTTAGATTTTCCAGTTGAACTTGAAATTCCAGATCCAGTTCCCAAAAAAAGTACTGCAGTGAAAAAGACTGCAGCAAAGAGTGAGTCTAAATATTTTAAATAACTCATGCTGAGAACACCTAGTTAGCTGCCATATCAGGTTTGTTTGTTTTTTTAACTTTACCTTCTATCTTAGTAGTAGTTCTAAGACAGAAGGGCAAAAACTAGACAATCATGATCTATCCAGGATCACATAGCAAATGTGCCTCACTATACTACCTAGCTGCTTCCAAATTTCACTTTTTAAAACCATGCTCAGAATTCACATAGGATGGCTACTAGAATTAAATCTTTCAGAAATAGAAAGCATTGTTTTTTTATATCATTATGTAAAAAATAATTTGCCATTTAAGTGATTAATTTCATTGTATTAAAATAGGAGCCAAATAATGGAAAGAGTACTGAATGTGGAGTCAGGAACAAGTCATTTTAACTTGAGACTCCGGTTTTCTTATCTATAAAATTGAATACTGCCTGTCATGAAGGTTGTTTCAAGGAAAATAAAAGTTTTTGTAAAAACCTTAGAGATCTGCCACAAAACAAACCTTTTATCATTTTTGTGTGAGCTTCTAAAAATCTCTTCCATATTGCTGTAACATTTCCAGAGCACTCAATGATATACACTCTCTTGTTTGACCTTAAAACAATCTTAATGTTAATTCCCCATATTATAGATAGAAGAACTAAGTCTGAAACAGATTAGATCATTTGTTCACAGTTTGTACTACTAGTGAGTAGTAAAAACCAGAATTTTAACCCAGGTCTTCTGATTTCCAGTCCAGTGTTTTTTTCCACTAAGAGACTTGTACTAAACATCTGATTTGTGTAAAGGGAGGAAGAATAACAAGCTGTGGCAAAAATTAAGGGCTTTACTGTAAACTATTATATACTTGAGAAAATAAGTGAAAATTAAAGGTAATTGGAATCTCCAGTGTATGTTTAGCTCTGTTGCAATGGCTTGTCCTATGTTGAAACTAAAAACAAGAATAGTCAACACATTCTACTTGAAAAATTAGGACAAACAAAAACTAGTTTACAGAGTGAAGGAACTACATCCAAAGACTCATTTCTGAATCACAGTGTTGGCTATTTCAGGTCAGTCTTCTACTTCGATTACTGCAGCAAAGAAGAGGGCAGCACCAAAAACAAGTAAAAAGACCTCCAAAACTTCTCTAGATTCTGTCTCTGAAACCTCTGAAAAGACTGTGGCAGCCAAAAGCAAGAAACCTCGCAAAAGGAAGCCTTCTAACTCTGATGACTCTGATTCAGATTTTGGAAAAGGCAAATCAACAGCCAAGGCAGGGAAGGTAGGTATTTTGCTATACTAAAGCCCTGATAATGATACTCATTAACTTGAAGTTTAAAAGGGAAGTGTGACAATAAAAGCTCCTGTGATTTATCACTTTAAATGAGATTTTATATCTTTAAAATCTCATCTACCTTTGACTTTGGACATATTTGTCTCTACATTGTCAAGATCTAATTTCTTGATCTAATTTGCTATTGTCTCACTTAATGTTGGTGTTGGCCTTTAGCTCCCTTAGAAGCCAGTGTTATAATTCCTAACATTTTAGACCCTCTTAAATTGTGGCGTTCTTAATGTATTTGTACACTGGAATTCCTTCATTAGTTTCAAGTATTATAATTTTTCACTTTTAGAAATCCAAAATGGTGGATGATGACTTCCAGATTGATTCAAATTCAAACTCAACTCCTGTGGCACCCCGGGCAAGACCTGGCCGAGCAAAGAAGCCTATTAAATACCTGGAAGAATCAGATGAGGATGATATGTTTTAAAATGTGGAATTATTTTTGATCTTAATGATATCAAAACTGTTTTTGAAGTCATTTCTCTCTGAAACCCTTTAGTTTCTTTCTCTGAGAATAAGTCTAAGAGTATTTTCTATCAAAAGCTACTGAAATATTTTGCCATTTAGAAATTTTTAGTAGCAGTAAAGCCTAAGTGCTCCTGATTTAGCATTTCCTTCTTCTAAGAACTCAATACTGTCTAATTGAGTATAATTGTCATTATTTCATCATCATCTTTGTGTTTTGAATCCTTGTTTATTTTCTCTTTTTAAATCTGCTTATAGTTTTGAACCTTGGATGTAAATTCTCCCTCTTGACCTATCAGTTTTTGACTATTATTTAGATTGGCTAAAAAAAGTACCAGTATGTAAAGTAGCAAATTTGCCTATCATTGACCTATACAATGTGAGAGAGAGAGAGAGAGAGAGAGAGAGAGAGAGAGAGAGAGAGAGAGAGAGAGNGAGAGAGAGAGAGAGAGAGAGAGAGAGAGAGAGAGAGAGAGAGAGAGAGAGAGAGAGCCAGCTAGCTTTTGGCTTCCAAGTATGGATTTAGTAAGACTGGAATAATTTGTTCATTCAGTTTTGTCTTGTTAGTTTTAGAGATGGGCAATGTTTTGCCAAATAACCCTTTTGATTTTATAGATACTTCTGGCTAAAATCATCCCTTCCCAAAGTATGTGAATATAGCAAAGAAAATTAGATTGGTCATAGATACTATATTTTATATAAAACTATTGATTGGCTGGAATATTCACATTGCAACCCCATTGTTGCAGTGTTGCATATTTCTACCCACTAGAAATAGATATTGGCTGTTTCAGCATCAAATTTTTTTAGGGTAGGTTCCAAGGTAGCATGGGCATTATTTTGGAGGGATACTAACTGAATGTTAATATCTCAGTACTATAGAGAAGATCCTCAAGGGTAAATTTGGATTTAACCATTTAAATTTCTTTAAGCTTTTAAAGCCCTTTAGCTTACTGTATGTGTGTCGCATCTGTTTATAAGATCTGTGAGTGGCGTTCTCTTAAGTGTATTGTAAATATTTGATATGTTTTCTATGTAGTTAAATTAAAATAATTTTTGTACTTTAAAGTGGTCAATATGTTACATTCCATCTATCACTATATACCATCAGGAAATTACATATATCTGAAAAGGACAACCTTTCATAAATTATACCAAGATTTCTGTCTCCCTACCCAAAAAGTATCTAACCTAATACTACAAGAAAATCTACTTTAAAAGATTTTTTATTGGGCAGCTTGATATAGTGGACTTGGGAGTCAGGAGACCCATTTGCTTGGTGTCCTGCCCTCCAATGTTTTGTACATAATTTATTTTTTAACCCTTACCTTTCATCTTAAAATCAATACTGTGTATTGGTTCCAAGACAGAAGAGTGGTAAGGGCTAGGCAATGGGGGTTAAGAGACTTGCCCAGGGTCACACAGCTAGGAAGATTTGAACCCAAGACGTTCCTTCCCTAGGCCTGGCTCTCAATTCACTGAGCTGCCCAGCTGCCTGCAACAGACCTTTAAAAAGTTTTTATTTTACCAATTATGTATAATCATTTTCCACATAAGTTTTCTGAAGTTATAAGATCCAAATTCTCTCCCTTCTCAAGAGATGTTAAGCAATTTGATTATGGTTATACATGTATTATCATGTAAAACCTCCCAATAGATAATAAAAATTGAATTGACTACTTGTTAAGTGACTAAGCAAGTCATTCAACTACTCAGTTCTTTAGGTTTCTTTCATCCATAAAAAGCAGTAGGTGTCAGAATGGTGGAATAACAGCCACTATTTTTTCCTAGCTCTCTCCAACACCTCCCCCCACAATAACTAGGAAAGGCACCAAACCAAATATGGTAAAAAGTCACCACGAGTCATTTTTTCCCACCTGAGAATAGCTTAGGAAAATAGGTCCATAGACGCTGGGGTGGGCAGTGTAGGGAGCAGCAAGCCTACGGACTGAACATCTGTAGGAGATGCCTGCACGAGCTCTGGGAACAGGAGCAGGGGCATCCAACAGCCTGTCTTGTCCGTTTGCACAGTTGAAGGTCACAGTGCCTCAGTTTCCACAGAAAGGAGTGGTCATGGTTAAGAAGGAACCGGGGCTCCTACTTGTAAGAAGCTAGGAATAAGTAGCACAAACATCCCTGTGTGACTGAGCTCAAGAGCACGTTGGGGATGCAGTTCTAACTTCTAGCCCTTCCTATGAGCCTGCTGGGGAATAAACCAGGACAAGAGACCAAAACCAAGGAGGAGCCAGCTGTTTAGTCACTGAACCTGCAAAGCCTCCCAGCAGCTAACGGTGACCAAGACCAGCAACAGTACAAAAACTCAGCCATACACACCTAAACTGGGTCAGAAGCTCACAGAGCAGAGACTGGGGAACAGGGGACAGACCTCTTACCAGATCACATCTCTTAGAGGCCCCCAGAGTGACCTGTGGAAGCAGCAGTTCCCTCTCCTTCCCTGTAGAAGTAAGCAGGAGCCAATACTAACAAAGACAAGAAATAGACTGGGAAAATGTGCAAATGGAAAAAAGAACCTGACCATAGCAAAAGAAGACTGATTTGAAAACGTCTACAAGCAAAACCTCAAAAGAAAAATATAATTAGACTCAAGCCTAACAAGAATTCCTAGAAAGAAGAAAGCGCAAAATTTTTAAAAGATCACTAGATGATAAATTGGGGGATGTGGGGTGGGAATGAGCTATGCAAGAAAATTATAAAAGAACCATCCATAAAAATGGATGAAAAACGATGACATGGATAATAGTGATAAACACTACCTCAGGGCATGAGCTCAGTATGAACTTATTAATTATCCTTAGTAAAAGATACTGACTCGGTATGAATTAGTTTCCAATACTTAACAGATAAACTGCAGTGAGGGAATAGGAGTTTTCAGATGAGTATAAGGGTTCATTTTGGAGTTAGGAGTAAGGGGAGAGGATTCTTTTTCAACTACGGGTTAGACTGGATGGCCTCATTAAATGGTCTATACAGAACAAAATTCAATAAGCATTTATTCCATGCTTACTTATGAGACATTGTAGTCCTAACCCTCAAGGAGCTTTATTTTTTTTTTCATTTTTTTGATTGAATTTTGAATTCATTTTGAATGAATGAAATTCATTATTTTGATTATTATTATTATTATTATTATGTTAAATGTAGAAACAACTCTCGACAATTGTTTTCTGACATCTTAGGATTCAGATTTTCTCCCTCTTCCTCCTGTCCCCAAGGCAGTAAATTGTCTTGATAAAAATACCAGTGCTATATGCTATATATATATATATATATATATATGCTATACATATCTCCATATCATATATCACACACAATATAACATTCATGAAGGAAATAAAGTGGAAGATGCCATGCTCTGATCTTCAATCAACCTCCACATCCTTTTTTTTTTTTTTTTTTAAACCCTTGTACTTCTGTGTATTATCTCAAAGGTGGAAGATTGGTAAGGGTGGGCAATGGGGGTCAAGTGACTTGCCCAGGGTCACACAGCTGGGAAGTGGCTGAGGCCGGGTTTGAACCTAGGACCTCCTGTCTCTAGGCCTGACTCTCACTCCACTGAGCTACCCAGCGGCCCCCATCCTTTTTTAAACTTTATTTTTCTTTTCAATAACCTATAGAAACAATTTTTACAATTGTTTTCTCACATTTTGTGATTCAGATTCTCACTCCCTTCCCCTTCCTCACCACGGCAGTAAACCGTCTGTTACAGATTCTATCGGTCTACATTGCTTTCATTCAATATATATTTCCATATTCCCTATGCCAGGGCAAGACATATCACACATACAATAAAAATAAAAATAAAAAAAAAACCTCAGGGCAGAAGGAAAGTGAAAGATAGTGCTTCAATCTGTAATCAGATTCCAAAAATTTTCTAATGTTTTCTAATTTCTAATATTTCTAATATAGAAATCTAAAAATTCTATTTCTATAAATAAGGTTTATACTCATTAGAAAAACACAAGAGGAGGAAGGAGCACTTGCAGGCTTACGGAAGGTTCACGACATGGGCGATCCATGAGCAAAGCTCTGGAAGAACCTCACGTTCCTGGGGACAGCTGGGTAGCTCAGTGGATTGAGAGTCAGGCCTAGAGACGGGAGGTCCTAGGTTCAAATCTGGCCTCAGATACTTCCCAGCTGTGTGACCCTGGGCAAGTCACTTGACCCCCATTGCCCACCCTTACCAATCTTCCACCTATGAGACAATACACCAAAGTACAAGGGTTTAAAAAAAAATTAAAAAAAAAAAAATCGCCGGGGCAATTCTCGACTTCGAGGTCTCTGAGTCCATTCAACAAATTGGAGCGACAGGAGAAAGATCGCAGGTTTTAAGCGAAAAGGCTCAAAGCTGATGGGGACTTCTTTGGGCAAGTTAAAAGTGAAATGTCCTAAAACTGGGGGGCAAGGGGAAGGCCGAAGCTAGGTGGGTCAGGGGATAGAGAGCCAGTCCCTTCCTGGCTAGGTGATCCTGGACAAGTCACAATTCCAGTGGCCTGGCCCTTCTTGTTCTTTTGCCTTGGGACCCATACGCAGTACCGATAATATTGATTCTAAGACAAAAAGTAAAGATTTTTTTTTTTCAAGTAAAATGAAAAGGACCAAAGGCCTGAATCCCTTTTGAATAGCCTAAGACTCAGACTTCACATCCATTTGAGCAACTCTCCTCGGTACAAATGAGGCTGATAAATCAAATTTGTCCCCAGAAGAATAATTTCCCTAGAGGGATACTCCTCTGTTTAAAGAAAATGTCTCATTGGGGTTTCAAGCACGTCATCTCTGAAACCCAGTTCTTTTTTTTCTTTTTTTTTAAGTATTTTAATATTGATCCTTTTTTTTTTTTTGCACCCCTGTCATTTCCCAATGATGTCCCTCTCTCCGTAGAACTCTCACTTATAACAAGTACACTCAAGCAAATATATTGGCTCAATCTGAAAATATATACCTTATTCCTTACCCTTCCTCACTACTTCTCTGCCTCGAGGCAGGTTTCACCATCACGTCTTTTGAAACCATGTTCAGAGTCTTCCAATGACAATCTTCTTTTACATTATTATGATAATCATATAAATTATACTCTTGATTTTACTTATCTCAATCTGCATCGATCCACGCAAGTCTTATGGTGTAATAATGGTCTGTTGCTGTTGTTCACACACCACTATTTGCTCAGCTACTCCTTTAGTGGAGGGGTGGCCGCCGTCCTTCCCATTTTCTGTCCCTACAAAAGAGGCTGGCGTAGATCATTGCGTAAATGCGGAACCTTCCCTCTGGCCTCCTGGGAGTCTGTGCCTAGCAGTGGCATCACTGCTTTGGGGCATGGACGGTTTAGTGACTTTTTTTTAGTTCCATTTCTTTTTTTTTTTTTTAACCCTTACCTTCCGTCTTGGAGTCAATACTGTGTATTAGTTCCAAGCCAGAAGAGTGGTAAGGGTAGGCAATGGGGGTCAAGTGACTTGCCCAGGGTCACACAGCTGGGAAGTGTCTGAGGCCAGATTTGAACCTAGGACCTCCCATCTCTAGGCCTGGCTCTCAATCCACTGAGCTACCCAGCTGCCCCCTTTAGTTCCATTTCAATTTGTTTTCCAGGATGATTAGACTAATTCACAGCCCCACCAACAATGGAGCACCTGTACCTGCCTTTGCATAGCATTTCTACCATTTACCATCTTTTTGTTTTATCATCTTTTCTGCACTGGTTGATATTTGAAGTAAACTCTTAGGGCTGTTTTAATTTGCATTTTTCTTCATTGGTGATGTCCAGAGCATTTTTTTCAATGGTAGTTAAATAGTTTGCATTTTTTCTTTTGAAAATTACTTGTCCAAAAAAGCTCTTCTTAAAAGAATTATGGATTATTAGTAATCCTATAAAAGAATGTTCCTGATCACTAATGATAAGGGAAATACAGATCCAAACTACTTGGAGGTTTCACCCCCACATCTAGCAAACTGCTAAAGGTGAAAAAAACTGAGAATAGTGTTAGAGGAGTTATAGAAAGACAGAAACATTAATGCATAATGTAGAAAGATAGGAACGTTCAGGCATTATTAGTAGAGCTGTGATTTGGTTCCCACTACTTTGAAAAGCAGTTTGGAATTACTCAAAGGAGCTAAAATGTGCCTACCCTTTGAGGCAAATATTCCACCATATATGCCAATAGATAGAGACACACAGACATAGATAGATAGATAGATAGATAGATAGATAGATAGATAGATAGATAGATAGATAGATAGATAGATAGATGGAAAAATAGATAGACAGATAGATAGATAAATAGATAAGATAGATAGATAGACAGATAGACAGACAGACATAGATATATATAGAGATAGACAGACAGACATAGATAGATAGACAGACAGACAGACATAGATGATAGATAGATAGATGGATGGATAGATAGATAGATAGATAGATAGATAGATAGATAGATAGATAGATAGAGGGATGGATGGATAGACAGGTGGACGGACAGGCAGATAGATAGAGATGGATAGGCAGATAGACATAGATAGATAGATAGATAGACAGACAGACACAGATAGACAGACACCGATAGATAGACAGACAGACATAGAGAGATAGATAGACAGACAGACATAGACAGACAGATAGACATACATAGATATCCTGTTTGCCTAGCCCTTAACACTCTTCTGCCTTGGAACTGATACTGAGTACTGATTCTAAGGCAGAAGGTTAAAAAAAAAACTTTTTAAAGAAATGGCTAAACATGTTGGAGTACATACATATAATAGTGTAGCATTCTGCCATAAGAAATGGTGACAAAGAATTCAGTAGCATAAGAAGACTTATATAAACTGATGCAGAGTGAAAGAAGCAAAACTAGCGGAATAATGTGCACAGTGTTGTCTATAGTAATGTCAATGAAAAGAGCAAAAAAGTGATGCTGCAAAATTAAAGTGAGCAGGCCTGGCACCAAAGAAGAGAGATGAGAAAGCACTTCCTCCTTTGCAAAGGTAGGGGATGGTGGGTGTGACATATAATATCAGATTTTTTTTTATTTGTTGATTAGTTTCACTAAATTAATTGCCCCCCTCTATTTAGTCTTTGTAAAAAGAGGTGGCTGTCTGGGATCGTTGGGAAAGGTAGGTATAAAGAGGAATTTGGATGGGTACTTACTTTCCTGAGGCCAGGGATGTATCCAGTTATGAAAGGCAAATAGATGATCAGTAAATTGATGTGACCAGTGTGACGTTTTCATTGGACTCCGCTTTGGTCCATCCGACTCTACAAACAGGCTCAGGACTAATGCCTGCAAGAAACATTATTGGCCCAATTTGGGTAATTGTTGTCCCCAGGGAAATAGCTTTAAGGCTAGTGGGAAAAGGAAGTTAGTTCTGAGAAACTCCTGTATGTAATTATGTTCAGAGTCCTTTAGAAGTGTTCAGTAGAAATCAGGTCTGGGAAACAGGGTCAGGCACTGTGAAACAGAAGACCAGTACTCTTCAAAACTTGTTCATTTTTTTTCTTTTCAGTTATTTAGGTTTGCCAAAATTCCTTTTCCAAAGTTTTTCAACTGTGACTTTCTTAGTCATATTAAGGGGAAATGTTTTCATACAATAACCCAGGTTCAAAGAGAGCTAGAAAAATCCAGAAACTTGAGACTCAAGAAGGCTAATGGCAATTACCTTATCCCCTTCTCCAAAGAGATCATATCTGTGCCAATAATTATGACCCATTAAAAAGACCTGAAGGGGGAGTTAGTTTAATGGACCCAAAGTGGTCCAAGCAATGATCCATTAAAGCGGAGGTTATAAAACTTCTGGAACTCAAGATTTCTTTAAAATCACTGGAAAACTCACACATAAATTGGTATATAATTTAGACATTAAGAGTAATATCCTAGACAAATTAGTGGAACATCAAAGGAATTATATGTCAAATCTATGGCTAATGGAAGACTTCATGACTAAACAAGAGATAGAGAGGCTTATCAGACAGAAAATGGATAATTAGCGTTATTTAAAATTTTTGCAAAAACAAAACCAATGCAACTAAAATTAGAAGAAAAGCAGAAAACTGAGGCAAAATCTTTGCAAAAAAATTCTCCCCTAAAGATATTGTTTCTCAGCTATAGAGGGAACTGAATCAAATTTACTAGAACAAATCATTCCTTGATTGACAAAAAATTGTTTAAAGGATATGAATAGGCAATTTTCAGTGGAAAAAAATCAAAGCTATCAACAGTCATATAAAAAGTCTAAATCACTAAGAGACTCTGAGACACCACCTCATATCCATTAGATTAGCTAACAGGACAAAAAAGGAAAATGACAAATGCTGGAGATGTGGGAAAATAGGTACACTAATAGACTATTGGTAGATCTATGAACTAGTCCAAGAATTCTGTAAAGAAATTTGGAATTATGACCAAAATGCTATTAATCTGTACATATCCTTTGACCTTATTACTCAAATAGATCAAAGAAAGAAGAAAAGAGTCCATATAACAAAATATATACATATATATGTGTGTGTGTGTGTATTGAATTGGAAGAACTGGAATTGGAATTGGAAACTCAGGGGTGACCCATCAATTGAAGAATGGCTGAATAAGTTCTAGCATATGAATATGAAGGAATACTGTTGTGCTATAAGAAATGTCAAAGGGGAAGGTTTCAGAAAAACCAGGAAGACTCTATGAACTGATGCAAAATGAAGTGAATGGAACCAGGAAAGCAACTTATACAATAGCAGCAATATTATAAAGATAATCAATCAACTCTGGGACTGATCAACACAATGATGCACCAAGAATTCCAAAAGACTCATGATGAAATATACTATCCATCATCAGAATGAGAACTGATGGACTCAAAGTAAAGATTGAAGCATATTTGCTTCTATTTCTTTTTCTTGCTTTTTTGAAAATCAGAACATGGCTGATGTGGACATTTGTTTTTCATGTCTATACATATTTGTAATGGATTTTGGGGTTTTTTCCTTCTTGTTTTGTTGGGAAAGAGCTAAAAAGGGAGGACAATTTTGAAAATTGAAAAAAAAAATTCAATCTAATTAAAAAAAAAAAAACCCTTACCTTTCATCTTAAAATCAGTACTGTATATTGATTCCAAGGCAGAAGAGCAGTAAGGGCTGGGCAGTGTGGGTTACATGACTTGCCCAACCAAAGTCACAGCTAGGAAGTATATGAGGTCACATTTGAACCCAGGACTTCCAGTCTTTAGATCTGACCCTCAAACCACTGAGTCACCCAGCTGTCCCTTCAACTTAATTTTTTTTTAATTATTAGGAGACCCAAAGAGTTTTTGTTTTATATCAGTTAGATATGTTGACATTTACTATAGTAAGAATTAAAACTGATAAAAATTTTAAATATTAGTTTATTTAAAACACAAACCCATTTCATGTTAACATAAATAACATTTTTATGAAAATTAACTTTTCCAAAACAAAAGATAGTTTAGTGAGAAGAGTGGCATTATTTTACATTTTTACAAATCTCTTCAACGTCTGGTCCAATAGATGACAGCTGAATTCTCGTATCTGCTTCCCCATCCAATCTGTTGGGATATATTGTTTTAGTTGAACTACAAGAAGAAAAGCTGGCGTCACCCAGAAATGTAGTTGGAAAAGGAAGTATTTTTAATAGGCTTTTCAGATAATTGTGGATATTCTCCCTTGATAACTACATCAAAACTCAACACGTAATCATTTCTTATATGTTATTTGCTGTATAGAATCTGAAACATATCTAGGAAATCTTTGTACTCTATTACATTAAAATCCATTGTTCTGCCTTGCACTTTGAATGGATCTGATCCTCACGCATGATTGTGTAACATCATGAATTGGTCACTTGAAAAATATTGATTCATGGAGTTATGCAAATCTTCCAAATGTTGACACATTTTATTATGCAATCTCAGAAAAATCACATTTGTTACTATCACCACCAATCTCATCAGAAGTCATTAAGTCTTGGGGAGCTGTCAGCTCACAAAGATAGATACAACTTTTCCAAAATTCAAATTTTCACTTAAAAGGTCGAATTTTATCATTGGCAGCAAATACTGGCAGTTGTTTTTCTTGAAGTGACAGGCTCCCTTCATTCATTTTTTAGAAAATATCTACCAAATATTCTTATGAATAACCAAGTTTTTCAGTTGTTTTTTCAAGTAAAAATGGTGCTCCACTGGGAAAAAGAAAAGATCAGCTCACGACTCATTCACACAAGCGCTTTTCCACTATGCCAGTGATGGGCAAACTTTTTAAAGAGGGGGCCAAAGGAAAGGAAATGCTCATCTGTCAGTCTGTTTCTAAGGCAGCTCTTTCGAAGTGTCATTGTATTGTATCCTACTCGTTGTATTCGTCAGATTAGGAATAACGTCGTGTTGCCAGACAGAACATTTCAGGGGGATGCAGTTTGCCCAGCGCTGGTCTAGACAATCAGATTTTGGTAAACAACAGGAGTGCTTTATGCATTTTGTAACCATCTGGTCATTTTAAATCATGTCCAACTCTTTGTGACCCCATTTGGAGTTTTCTTGGAATTTTAATTTTTTCTATGAGTGTGAGTGAAAAATACAACCAACACTAGTACATTTTGGTAGCCCTCCCTTGATGGGTGCTAAGACATGGGGGGGGGGGGGTTACCCATTATTGTGTTTTTGCCATCAAGGCACACATTTCTAAGATAAATCAAGAGATTCAAAAAGTTATTCAACACGTTGATTATTTTGGCCTCGCTTGTGTCCGCTACGCAAAGGAAGCGACGCTCGGTGGGGCAGATACTGGACGAGCAAAACAGCAAGTCCGGCTACGGCAATAGATTTGTCCAATTACAAAGCACGAGTGGGCTTCAGGAATGTGCCTCGAGGGACCGCTCGAGCGCCACCTGCCTCACGAAGCCTTTCCTAAGCCCCCTCCCCGCCACGGCTACACCGCACGGTCACATAGAGTAGTGTTTGATACGGGCTATATATCATGTGTAGTGTGTACTGCGCATGTACACTGGGGCTTTTACTCCGAAAGGTATAATCATAAAGGTGCAAACTTATTCTCTGCCAACATGTGGGAGGCATCATTCTCCTCCCCCCACTTTCACCATCTCAGTCTCTGGGAAGGAAAAGGATTCATCGGAACTTAAATGTTCCTCCGGAGAGCAATCCTCGTTCTAAGTCCAGCACAGCCCTCGGGCTCCAGGTTGGGGCCCCGCACCCCGACTTCTCAGGGTTCCCATCGGGAAGGGCTACTTGCGCAGCCCGCTTGCCGCAATCTGAGCTGCGAGGCCATCGCGGCTTGAACTCCCAGCTGCTACGGGGAGCACTTCGGAGCACCCCAAACCGAAGATATACAAGACAAAATAGAAACCCTCCTGGCCCATTTCTGGAAGCTGAGGGAAAGAGAGCAGGGAAGAAGTCCTTTCCCTATCAGTAGTTCAGTTCAAGGCTTCCCATGGAGATAGGAGTCACAGCGAAGGGCACCGCCAAAAATATGGCGGAGAGAAGCCAAAGGCAGCCATTCAGGGAGGCTCCCTGCATGGTGGGAACTGCAGTGGGTGCCATGCCAGACAAGCTAGGCATGCTCAAAGGCCAGCGTATTTGTATTTACGTGTTTGCACCCATCCATCCCTGTATCTATCTATCTATCTATCTATCTATCTATCTATCTATCTATCTATCTATCTATTCATTCATCTATCCATCCATCCTTCCTTCCTTCCATTCATCCATTCATCTATCTTTCTATCTATCTGTCTGTCTGTCTATCTCTACCTGTCTATCTATCTGTCTACCTATCTACCTGTCTGTCTGTCTATCAATCCATCTATCCATTCATCTATCCATCCTTCCTTCCATTCATCCATCCATCTACCTATCCATCTATCCATTCTTCTATCATCTATCTATCTGTTTATCTATAATGTCTGTTTATCTGTTATCTGTCTATCTATCCATCTATCTCTATGTTTACCTGTCTACCTTCCTTCCTATCTATCTACCTATCCATCTATTTATCTCTCTCTCTCTCTCTATCTATCTATCTATCTGCTTGTCTGTCTATCTGTCTATCTATCTCTATCTATCTATCTGGCTGTCTATCTACCTATCCATCCATCCATCTATCATTTATCTATCTGTCTGTCTATATATCTATCTATTCATCCAACCATCTCCATCTATCTATCTATGCATGTGTATCTATGTGTAGGCATGTGCGTATATTACACACATGTACATAACTATGTACATATATCATGTGTTTATTATATATACATACAACAACATGAATACACATGTTACTGTTTAGTTGGTTTTCAGTCTTGTCTGACTCTTTGGACCTTATTTGGCATTTTTTTGGCAAAGATACTGGAATGGTTTGCCATTTCCTTCCCCAGCTCATTTGGCAGATGAGGAAAATGAGGCAAACAAGATGACATGACTTACCCAGGGTCACACAGCTAGTAAATGTCAGAGGCCAGATTTGAACTTTGTGACTCCATTTGGGATTTTCTGGGCAAAAATACTGGAGTGGTTTGCCATTCATTTCCTTTTCCAGCTCATTTGACAGAGGAGGAAACTAAGGCAAACAGGGCAAAACGACTTGCCCAGGGCCAAACAGCTAGTAAATGTCAGAGGCCAGATTTGAACTCTGGAAACTGAGTTTTCCTGACTCTAGGCTGGTTGAAAGCTGACCCAAACAAGTTCTTTAATCTCTCAAAAGAGCAAGTGCTGATCCACAAGGGCGGAGAGAGCTGCCTCCCCAACAGACCCCCATCTGAGGGAATCCCAGCTCCAGGCCATTGCTGGCTGCCTCCAACAGCTCGGTATTGAGGCAGTCCTGTTGCCCCCACGTCCAACCTTGGGAGTCTTTGAAGGCAAGGAAAAGAGAGGCTACCATGAGGAGCATATAAGGACACTGAGGCCCCCAACACCTGATGACCATCCAATCACAGTTCCCAAAGACTTTAATTGCCCCTGTTTGCAATCAGTAAAGTCCCTCCATCCATCAGAAAACCAGATCATCCTTTGTGTAGAGACCCCTCCAGAACAGACCCTCCAGGAACCACTGACTAAGCCATTCCCAATCTGGTCACTCAGCTCTCCTCCTTGGAAGAATAATTCCCAGGGCTGAGCAAAGAAAACTGAAGGAAGTCAAGAGTTTGCAAGATGGGGACCTGGGAACCTGTCTTCCCTTGCAGCTTTCGCAGGTGAGCACAGAAGCTCTTCATTTATTTTTTACTTCGAGGCAGAAGAGCAGTAAGGGTAGGCAATGGAGGTTAAGTGACTTGCTCAGGGTCACCCAGCTAGGAAGTGTCTGAGGTCAAATTTGAACCCAGGACCTCCCGTTTCCAAGTCTAGTTCTCTAGCCACTGAACCATCTAGATATCCCAGGGCTTCCAGTGGAAATGGGGGAATAGGAGTAGCAAGAGAATAAGTATTTCCTTTTTTTTAAATACTTGAACTTTGCTTTATTTTTTATTTTTTCCAAGGTGACATGATTCATGTTGTCTTCTTCCCCTCTTCCCTCCCCAACTCCTAGAATTGATGAGCAATTCTTCTGGGTTATACGTGTGTTATCATTCATATCTTATTTCCACGTTTAAGAGAATAAGTATTTCTATAGCAGCTACTATGGGCCAGGCACTGTTCTAAGCACTTTTTGAATATATTATTTCATCTTCACAACAACCCTATGAGGTAGGTAGGTATATCCCCATTTTAAAGTTGCAGAAACTGAGGTGGTCAGAGATTAAGTGATTTTCCCAGTTACAAAGCTGGCAAGTTTCTGAGACTGGATTTGAACTCAAGTCTTCCTGACTCAAAGCTCAGTTCTCTATCCACTGAGCCATTTAGCTGCCTTAATAATAACTAATAATGATTAAAAGGACAGTCAGGGGGCACAGTGGACAGTACACCTAAGAGTCAGGACTTAGAGTCAAATCTGAGTTCAAATCTGGCCTCAGACCCTTCTTAGCTGTATGTCCCTAGGCAAATCACCTAAACTCTGTTTGCCTCAGTTTCCTTATCTGTCAAATGAGCTGGAGAAGGAAATGGCAAACCACTCCAGTATCTTTACCAAGAAAACCCCAAATGGGGTCACGAAGAATCAGACACAACTAAAATAACTGAACTACCACAACAAATAGTTATAATTATAATTAGTAATAATAATAGTGCTTCTGTAGCATTTTAAGGTTTGTTTGCAGGGCACTTTATAAACATAACCTCATTTGGTCCTCACAACAACCCTATAAAGTAAGCACCATTCCCATTTCATAAATGAGGAAGCTGAAACTGAGATTGTGACTTGCTCAGGATCTCAGCTTAGGAAAGGATTGAGGCAGAATTTGAACCCAAGGACTTTCCAACTTGAAGTTCAGGACTCTCCACAGTGCCTTCCAACTCTCTCCTCAAATGCCATCTGATTGTCATGAAGAGTGGAACAGGGGAAACCACCTCCTTCTTCCTCTCCAGTGAGCCACTCTCCTCTTCTCAAACTTCCTCATAAAATAGATTCCTTAAAAATCATCTGAGTAATTTCAGAGGAAACAGCCCCAGGCATCTATGACTGCTAGAGATCCTCCAGGTCCTTTTAGGGTGTGTTGTTATTATTGTTTGCTTGGTTCAGTCATGTCAGACTCTTCATGACCTTATTTGGGGTTTTCTTGGCGGAGACACTCACTAGAGCAGTTTGCAGTTTCCTTCTCCAGCTCCTTTGACAGAGGAGGAAACTGAGGCAAAGAGGGCGAAATGACTTGCCCAGGGTCAGAGAGCTAATAAGTGTCTGAGGCCAGATTTGAATTAGAGTCTTCCTACCTCTAGGTCCAGTGCTCTAATCACTATGCAACCTAGCTGCCTAGGTGATCCCCTATACCATCTTTTGGGGTAGAATTACTGATAACTCTTACTGTAGTTCCAGAGAGCAGCTAGAACAGATGCTACAATCACCCCTGTCCAAGTGGTAAGTGAACCAATTAAGGAATAAGAGGCACCCCATAGAAAAGAGTCAGGATAGGGCTCAGCTGCCTGACTCCATCCTTCCTTCCTTCCTTCCTTCCTTCCTTCCTTCCTTCCTTCCTTCCTTCCTTCCTTCTTTCCTTTTCTTCCTCTCTCTCTTTCTTTTTCTTTATCTATCTTTGTTTTCTTTCTTTCTTTCTTTCTTTCTTTCTTTCTTTCTTTCTTTCTTTCTTTCTTTCTTTCTTTCTTTCTTTCTTTCTTCCTTCCTTTCTTCTTTCCCTTCCTTCCCTCCCTCTTTCCTTCCTTTTCTTTTTTTCTCTTACCTTTGACCTTGCCCAGGGTCACCCACTTAGGAAGTAGGCCAGATTTGAACCTAGGAAGGTTCGGTGCAAGTTTCAACCCTTCCCCTCCTGGCCTAATTACCAGGGTTTTCTCCCTCCTCCAATGACACCTCCCTTACTGAATCCACCTCCGAGTTATTTCCCTCCAGGAAAAGGACACTCCAAAAGGGGAGAGGCTGATTTGTTTTTTCCTTCGTAACCCCAGGGCGATGCCCTTGATATAGTAAAGTAGTTTAATAAATGTTTATTGAAATGATTGGCTCAAATTTACACAATGGGGAGGAGCTGACATTTTATCTGAAAGAAGCATGACCTGAAAGGCAGGCGAGCCCTGACCGGCTATAGTGAGAGGATGTGTGCTAGTCAATGGCAAGGTATGTAGAGGAACGGTCCTCCAAGACGGTAGGGGGCGCCACTGCAGAGAATTTTCTGGAGGCTACGGATGAGAGTGACACTACATGGAGGAATGGATGGATCACAATGGGGACCAGCGGGGAAGTACTCACACGTACAGCATCACAGATTTCTCTATGTATATCAATTGTCAGTATTGGATCTGGAGTTAGGAGGTCTCAACTTTCTGAGTTCAAATTTGACCCATGAGGGGGCAGCTGGATAGCTCAGTGGATTGAGAGTCAGGCCTAGAGATGGGAGGTCCTAGGTTCAAATCCGGCCTCAGACACTTCCTAGCTGTGTGACCCTGGACAAGTCACTTGACCCCCATTGCCCACCCTTACCACTCTTCCACCTAGGAGCCAATACACAGAAGTTAAGGGTTTAAAAAAAAATTTTTTTTGACCCATGCCAGTCAGACATGACTGAACAACAAAATTTATTTTAGTTTTAATTAATTAATTAATTGGTTGATTACTTTTAATTATCTCCAATCTTAGAATCACTACTGTGTATCAGTGCCAAGGCAGAAAAGTGGTAAGGGCTAGGCAATGGGGATTAAGTAACTTGCACAGGGTCATAAACCTAGGAGGTGTCAGAGGCCAGATTTGAGCCCAGGACCTCCTATCTCTAGGCCTAGTGTTTTGTCCACTGAGCCACCAGCTGCTCCAGAAGGTAAGGGTTTTTAAAGAAAAGATCTGAGTTCACATTCCAGCCTCAAGCACTTACTGGCTAAGTAATCCTGGACAAGTCATTTAACTACTGTCTGATTCACTTTCCTCTACTATAAAATGGGTTTACTATTAGTATCTTCCTCCCAGAGTTGCTATGAGGATCAAATGGGATAATATTGTGAGAAAGGAATTAATCTCCCTTTGTTTTAATTTAATCAATCAAGGACTTGGAAAATTCCCCTCCCTTTTAATTTAATTAATCAGGGACCTGGAGGTTCTTTACCATTGAGCTATGCAAAGATACACACACAGTGAAAGGAAGTTGAAACCAACGAGAGAGGAAATTGATTCTACAGGAATTGCCCCCCTGGGTAGTACCTGGCAAATTAGGGAACTATGATTGGTTCCTGAGATGTGACATGGAAGAACTAATAGATGGAGAAAACCGCTTATAAAGGCAAGAGCAAGGGTCGGCAACCTTTTTGGCTGTGAGAGCCATAAACGCCTGCGGAAGGAGGAGGATGGAGGCAGAAGGTGCTGGAATATGGGGCCCCCTGGGGCACATCCTGGGGCTCTGCTGGGACTGGCCCATCTGAAGGTGGAGCCAGATATGGCTTGAGAGCCATAGGTTGCTGACCCCTTGTCTAGAGCAATTCGGATTGAGATTCCCATTCAGATACCCATTCAGATTCTGGTGGAGACTGGCATTCGGATTCAGATTCTGACTCAGGTGTTCATGACTCTTGCTGAAGGGACTCTGGCTCTGGTGATTCTGAGACATTCTTGCTCTGGTGACTCTTGCTAAAGAGACTCTTACAAACTTTTGGCTAGAGATTGGAACCCTGTTGGCGGTGAGCTGGATTCCATCAGAACAGCATGTAGGGTGGTAGGCTAGGCAACTCCCTACTTCTTTCCTACATTTCCCTCTCATTACTATCTCTACTTTGATGTAATAAAACTACTAAAGCTACTAACAATCTCATAATTTAATTTTAATTCTTATAATACTGATAAAGTAAAAAATGGTAGGCACCTATTTATTTTTCCCTTTCTTTTCAAAGAAAACCAACAGCATCATGGGGTAATGCCTCCACTTGCTCATGGATTGAAATGAGGCAGAATGGCAAAAAGTCATCAGCCTTTCTCTTCCAGTCTTCAAAGTGCAGTGGTCAGACAAGCCAGGGCCACTGGCCATAAGCTGGACATGCCAGACAACTTTGGCATCTTAGATGCCCCCAGGGCTCCCCAGGGTCAGCTTCAGCCACCTTTGGTCAGGCTGAAACAAATTGTTTACTTCTGCTCATTCCCCCAGAGGAAGTTTTCACATGCTTGGGGGAGATATCCCCCTAAGCTTCTCACAGGTCGGAAGCCTAACACTTATCCCCACATACACCTGGTTTATACTGACTTTGAAGACAGCATATCAGCGTATCGGGCCTTGGCCCCTGGGCATGCTATGGCTTCTTGGAGTCATAGCTGATAGCTGGCTAAGCGACAGACTCCAAAAGTGGATGAGCATCATGGAAAAGGGCCCAGGAAGCCCTTACCTCAGAGGGACAAGTCCTCCTGGAACACCCCATACACAGCATAATATAAATACACTGTTTCCTTCCAGAGAGTTTGTCCTTGAAATGTGCGTCCCATCTTGGAGCTCTTTACCTGGGGTCCATGATTTGGTTTTGGTTGTTGTTCTTTAACATTTTTATTTTTTTTAACCCCCACCTTCTGTCTTGGAGTCAATACTGTGTATTGGCTCCAAGGCAGAAGAGTGATAAGGGTGGGCAATGGGGATCAAGTGACTTGCCCAGGGTCACACAGCTGGGAAGTGTCTGAGGCCAGACTTGAACCTAGAACCTCCTAACTCTAGGTGTGGCTCTCAATCCACTGAGCTACCCAGCTGCCCCCTCTTTAACATTTTAAAACTTAAATCTAAATTTTTTTTAATTTACTTCCTAATTTTAATTTAAATAAATATATACATCATATATAAATAAACAATTTAAATTTTAGATTCTTATTTAAATAAATTATTTATATATAAATATATGATTTAAATTTTAAAAATTTAAATTAAAAATTTTTTCAACTTAAAATATTTCTATATCATTGCTTTCCTTTATAATCCTATGTGTTTTGTAATATGATTTTAAAGCATTCTTCTGAGAAGGGGACCATAGGCTTCACCACATTGCCTAAGGTTGTGTTGGCAAACCTATGGCACATGTGCTAGAGCGTGCCAGAGGGGGCTGCTCCCCTCCTGCTCTCCATGAGAACTTGAAGATATTTCTTATATGACCTGCCCCTCTGCCCAGCAGCCAATGGGAGTCCTTCCTCCCTCCCCTGTCTAGGATAAGGGGGTGGCTCACATGCAGCATGAGAGTTGACATTTGGGCACTTGGTCTCTAAAAGGCTCACCATCACTGGCCTCAAGGATCTGGGACACAGAAAAGATTCAGAAGGCCTAATTCGATAGATGTTATGTTTCAGTGCACAAGTACACCTTGGGCGTAGCATCACAGCCTCAGAACCAGAAAGGACTTGAGAGGGCACCCAGTTCGTTCCTCTTATTCGACAGATACGGAAAATGAGCCCAGGGAGGGGAAATGATAAAAAGATATTGTGAAACGTTCTTCCGAAATCTTCAGGCATTCAGTTCCAAGAATTCAGGTTGGCTTTCTGCCAAGGGCAGACTCGTAAAATGGTGATGATGCAGCTCAAAAAACACTGATCTTTGACCCAAAGGATGTACCCCGAATGCCAGTTCCACTATCTAATTTCACAACCTTTGCCCTCAGTTTTTTCTCATCTGTAAAATGGGAAAATTGGATTAGATCAGTGGTGGGCAACTCAAATAGAAATAGGACTCCTAAATTGTAGGTGAGGATCCCTGCAGGTACATATTGATTTAGAAAAACACATTTTAAAAAAACCCTTATCTTCCATGTTAGAATCAATACTGTGTATTGGTTTTAAGGCAGAAGAGTAATAAGGGCTAGGCAATGGGAGCTAAGTGACTTACCCAGGGCCACACAGCCAGAAAATGTCTAAGGTCAGATTTGAACCTAGGACCTTCCATTTCTAGGCCTGGCTCTCAATCCACTGAGCTACCCAACTGCCCCCCAAAACCACATATAAATTAATATCTATTATATTTTTTTAATTTTGTTAAATATTTCCCAATTACATTTTAATCTAGTTCCAGAGAGAGCAGAATGTGGCCTTCAGGTACCTTTTAACACTTCTGGACTAGATGTTCTCTAAATTCCCTTATAACCCTAAATCTGTGAGCAACCAGGTAGAGTCAAGAAGACCTGAATTCAAATCCGACCTTAAATACTTACTATCTCTGTGACTCTAGGCCAGTCATCTAAACTTTTGGTGGCCTCAACTTTCTCAACTGTAAAATGGGAATAATAATAGCACCTGTCTCTCAGAGTTCTTGTGAGGACTGAATATTTATTTAAAAAAAAAAAAACTGGCTTCTGCATGGAAGATGCCAATTCCTCTAATGATCCCTTTCTTTGTTTTGGAAAAGCAAAACTGCCTACATTACTTGATCCTACTTCACCTTCCACTCATGCTTTGTTTATTCAAAGTAAAAACAAATGGGGGAATAACAAAGGTGCCATCCATTTTTCCCTCCTCTCCTTCCAGTTCCCTCTTCCCTTCCCCATCCTAGGGAACAGTTTGTTTTCGTTCATATCTGACTCTTTGTGACTCCTTTTGGGGTTTTCTTGGTAGAGATACTAGTAGTTTGCCATTTCCTTCTCCAGCTCATTTGACAGATGAAGAAACAGAGGCAAACAGGGTGGAGTGACTTGCCCAAGGTCATGCAGCTAGATTAGTGTCTGAGGCTAGATTTGAACTTGGGTCTTCCTGACTCTTCCATCTGCAACTCCTGAACCTCCCATGAACACTGATTTGTTCCTCCAAAGCAGGTTGTCATAAGGCATTCCTGGAGTCTCCCAGGGCCATCACTCCTTTTTGGATCTGTTGAGCCAGCACTCTAGTGAGTGCCCAAACCAAGGTTAAGTCCAACACAATCTACTGCAAAATGGAAAGGGCAAAGATTTTCAGTTATCCTGGTTCCGGTTTGGGCTTAAGCAATCACACAATAACCCTCAGTAGAAGGAAGCATTTTGTGTTGTTGGATGGCAGGTGGATTCTCTAAACATTAAAAACCACAAATGAGAGATCCTGAGACAGTTGGTGTCATATAATCAAAGATATCCACAACCTCATTCCACTTCCCTAGATGATCCCATCAAGTCTGTCCATCAGAGCCATTGTCTCTAGAGAGTTCAGGAATCCTGACTTCCCAACATGATCTGGGAACAAGGGTTTCCCACTCACTTCCTGACCCCTTAATAGTCTGGCTTCTGTTCACTCCAGTCAGACTGAAAGTAGTCTTCCCAAGGTTACCAACAATGTCTCAATTGCCTCATCCAATAGTCTTTTCTTTGCTCTCATCCTGTTTGACCTCTCTTTAGTTTTTAACACCTCTCTCTGTCTCTCTCTCTCTGTCTCTCTCCGTGTCCCACTCTCTGTCTCTCTCTATCCCTGCCTCTCTCTCTCTCTCTCTCTAGCTCCCTGTCTCTCTCTCCTCCCTCTTCCCTCTTTCTCTGTCTGTCTTTGCCTCTGTCTCTCCGTCTCTGTCTCCCTCTCCCTCTCTCTCCCCCCTCCTCTCTCTTTCTCGTTACCTGCTCCCTCCTCTCTCATATCCTTGACTGTGCCCCCATACTCAATAAACTTCAATGGCTCCCTTTTACCTAGGATCAAATATAAACCCCTGTTTGGCATTCAAAGCTCTTCCCAACCTTCCTTATCTTACCTTTCTAGTATTCTTGCCTACTACTTTTCTCAACTCATTCTACCTGAATTTCCCAAGCTCTAGAACAACTTGCTGTTTCTTACACACAACTACCTTCCTGGAATGCTTTTGTACTGCTGGCTGTGAACTGGATTTCTCTGGCCTTAGTTTCCTAACTTTTTGCCCTAAAGGAATGTCCATTAATAACCAACGTGACAAGATCTCGTTCAGCCCCTACTAAAAGAACCATCACCTCCTGTGGGCAGCTCATTCCCATTTTAGACGGTTCTAATTTTAGGAAGTGTGTCTGGACTTCAAGAGTAATCTGATTCCTGCCACACTAAGAGGAACTGGCCACAGGGGTGCATGTTTGACACCTCTTCTCCAAACCATCCCTGTCTGCCTGAAGTCTCTGGTTGACAGTAATATTATGAGTCAACAAGCATTTATTTTTTAAGTCCCTGTGTGCCAAGGACTGCACAAGATACTTGGAATGCAAAGATAAATGTGAAGGAGTCTCTGCCCTCGGGGAATTGGCATTCTGTTTGGGAAAACATGCATTCATTAACTAAATACAAAATATATGAAAAGTAAGTACACTGTTATGGGAGGAGGACATACAAGGGGACGTGAGCAGCTGAACAGATCAGGAAAGATCCAGTGGAGCTTATGGGGTTTGAACTAAGCTTTCAAAGATCCAAGGGATGATATGATAATGAAGTATACATTTTTTCTTCATCAGAACAGGAATGTTGCCCACACTCTTGAAGATACAATTACTATACATCGTTATGCTTAACTGGTTTTTTTGGTTATTAAGGAGAATCTAATTCTGTGTGTGTGTGTGTGTGTGTGTGCAGGAAGAGTTACATCCTGAAATAACTAGATTTTTTTTTTTAAGGAGGGGATCACTAAAACTTTTGTAAAAAGTTGTTAAGGACAGAGAGCACAACTTTCTCTCTCCCTCTGGGGTGGACCTGGGTCCGACTTGTATTTTTTAGCCCTTCTCCTTTATCCCCCTCCTATCCCATTCCCCTAACTTAACTCTATTTCTTCAAGTCCAAAATCATTTAAAGCTGCTTCAAGTAATGAGATTTAAAACTTTAGAAGGAATGATTCCCAACATTCTATTCAATTATCAGAAAAACAAAACAACAGCCCAGAATAGTTCCCTTCTCTCCCCCACAAAGAGAAAGTTCTCTGCTAATTTTCTACTGTCACAACCCAAGAGATTCATTGTTTCCCCTTCAATACTATGGTCTTGGAATTTCAGGGTTTTAAATTTTTTCCTTTTGTTTAACACCAGTTTCAATAGCATCTCCTACAGAGGACTATGGATAATGTTACTTTAAGAGGGAATGGAATCTTAGAGTATCAAATGAACTGTCATTTTAAAGTCTTTTTTAACTGAAATGATTGGAAAATGAGGACAGAGAGAAAAGACTAAGAGAAATTTCCTGAGAGAATGAATGACTGAACTTAATTCTTTTGTCAAGAAATGTTAGGAAGAGAGAATGTGGCAAAACTGGTACACTAATGCATTGCCAGTGGACTGTGAACTAATCCAACCATTCTGGAGGGCAATTTGAAATTATGCCCAAAGGGCTATAAAACATTGCATACCCTTTGATCCACTAATACCACTACTAGGTCTATATCCCAGAGAGATTCAAAAAAAGGGGAAAGGATCTACTTATACAAAAATTTATTTATAGCTGCTCTTTTTGTGGTGGCAAAAAAAAAATTGGAAATCGAGGGGATGTCCATCAATTGGGAAATGACTGAACAAATTGTGGTATCTGATGGTGATGGAAAACTATTGTGCTGTAAGGAATGATGAACACAATGATTTCAGAAAGAGCTGGAAGGACTTACGTGAACTGATACAGAGTAAAATAAGCAGAACCTGGAAAACACTGTACATAGTAACGGCAATATTGTGGAATGATCAACTATGATAGACTTAACTATTATTGGCAATATAATGATCCAGGACAGTTCTGAGGGACTTATGACAAAAGTTGCTCTCCACCTCCAGAGAAAGAACTGCTAGAGTCAGAATGCAGATGAAAGCATAGAATTTTTCAATTGTTATATTTGAGTTTATGTTTTGAGGTTTTGGTTTTATAAAATCATTCACTTACAAAAATGAACAATATGAAAATGTGTCATGTGATAATACATATATAACCCACATCAAATCTCCTGCAAGCACCAGAAGAGGGAAGGGAAGGGAGGGAGGGGGATAAGTTCGATCATATAACTTAGGAAAACTTGTGTGGAAATTTGTTCTTACATGTAATTGGTAAAAATATATATATACATATATATATATATTTTTTTTTTTAAAGTTAGGAAGAAAATTCTTGAGAACAGATTTCAGCTACCATCCATACCACTGAAATAACTGAATGATTGGTCTATGTTTCCAGAGTGCTAGTTAAACTGCTGTGATCTTTATTATAGCTGATATATCATAACTAATAATTTACATCTTTATTTTATTGTTTATTACACCATTAATAAATTGCAAAGCCAGTAACATTTAATGTTTATTTAAGCCTGTGAGATTAGGGTTTGGATGGGGAAAAGGTGGGGAGAGGAGACAGAGAGATGAAAACTTATGGGGAAAGAGTTTTCTCTGGTTTATTTAATAAGTAATATATAAAAAGCTAAAGTAGAAGCTAAACCCAAATTGATTAATTAATGAGAAATGTTTCAACTTGGTAATTTATGAGGAAGTATCAGGAAATTTCTTTTGATTGCATTTTAATCTGGGATAAGAAATAATAAGAGAATAAATCAGTAGAACTGAGAAAGGGGGGGGAATCATTATATATGAGATAAAACTTATAAACTAAGGCAAGTAGACTCTAAAGCCTGCCACCCTTTTTCCCAGCACCTCTCTATGATCATTTAGTATAAAAAGCTACTTTAATTCAGAATGGGGAAATCCCAAGGGTACATATAGAGTATAGACACTAGCAGTTTGCAGATACATATTTAAACCCATTTAAGCTGATTTAATTTATCATATTAAATTTAATGTGGTATTGCATAATTCTAAACACCAGGAGTGAGTAAATAACCATGAGCTTTCTAGCTCCTACCACAATGAGAGCTAACCAATTAAAATTGATGAATACATGATCAAATCTCTCTCTAAATCCAAACAATAGCACAAGTATAAAATTGCTCTACCCTACCCTCCTTGGGCAAGTATACTCTTTCAGGAAGCTGCTTTTTGGCAGAAGAAAAAAAGAAAACTAACCAGCCATGCATGAGTTTTTCCTCAGCTCACCTTTTTTTATTTTTTAATGATTATATTGACGGGTAATAAATAAAACAAAATCTATTAAAAGATGGCTAGAAAGAATAAAAAATAAGCAGGACAATTTTAAAGGTTACCCATTGAATTTATTATATATGTAGCATATATAGGCTCTGGGCCCACTGTCTCAACACCTGCTCCAACCAATAGGTTATCAGAGCAAGGCTCCTACCCCCTCCTTAGGTTTTCACGATAACTCTCAAGTGTTAGAGGTTCCTTTTGAGTATTATTGTTCATAATCCTCCTTCTAGTATGTTCTCCCCAGTTAATAACATTCTACACAATCAACTGACTAATTGATTTCTCCCCCGTATCAAGTAGCCAATTAGCATCAATTAGCCTTTACAAAAAGATTTTTATTGAGAAAATATAAGAAAAGAAAGTACAAAAGTATCCCAAACCAGAAGCACGCTCTTGGTCTCTGAGGAGAGTGGACTCAAAATTGAAGTGGTGACTGCATTCCCTCCACCAAGTAAATTTCTGAATATCATATAGCCAGTAGACAAGCCTCACTTTTAGGGGCTTTTAGGGATTTAACTGCTGAGTCAATCCACTGCTTTTGAAACTCACAAGATCATAATTTAATCCATTCCCTTTATGATTGATATTCATTTAAGATCAGGAAAGAATCCGCACAATAGAAACAGAACATAGAAACATAGCTGTCATGGGTTTAGGAACTCATGGCAGCCAGGATGGAGAGCTAATGCCACTGCTACTGACCCTGCCTCTCATCTCACCTTCAGATTCACAACATTTCTTCCCCTTCACTCAAAATTCTCCAGGAGAAAAAAAATATTTCATCTGTTTATATCTTTTCTATGAACACTTCTTTCTGGCTCTGCAGCCATGTAAAAAGCAATGTAGTATACCAAAAGGAAACAGAGAATACCTATATATGACCTAGTTCTAAGATAGGAAGTATCTGAGGCTATATTTGAACCCAGGACCTCCCACCCCCCAAACGTGATTCTCTATCCACTAAGGCATCTAGCTGCCCCACCCCCACTCCATTACACATATTTTAAAAGAAAAGCATTTATGTCATAGAGATTCACAGTTTCACATACAATCCTCTTCTTTTTTCTATTACATATATGGAAATATCCATTGTACAGTATCAATTTCAGGGTTTTTTCATCTCTAAAAAAGTAAAATCTCACTCTACAACCTTACATCTAAAGAATTCCATTGACCTACCCGTCTGATAAAACTCTTAAAAAAAAAAAAAAAAGAAAGAAAGAAAGAAGCGTTAATCTAGAATAATTTTTTCTAGATTAAGCCAAGGTATGCTAGGTCTTAGAGATGATGGAATCTTTCTCTAAATGTTCACAGACCATCTAGTAAACATGTTCTAGAATTTGGCCAGGACTATAAGGAAACTTGCCAGCTTATAAATTACAGATTCCATTCTTTTTCTTTTATAAAAAAATCAAGACATTTGGTCTTCTCTAATCTAGAAACACCTCATCTTGTTGTGTATAATGATTCAGAGATCATTAGTAATTTCAGCAATATTTGTCAGTTTTTTAGGATTTTCACATATAGTTTGACTTCACTTGGTAACTTGAACTGACTTAGGATAGCTAAGAACTCTCTTAACAGGAGACTGTTCAAATCTAGCCTCAGACACTTCCTACCTGTGTGACCCTGGGCAAGTCACTTAACCCTCATTGTCCACCCTTACCACTCTTCTGCCTTGGAACCAATACACAGTATTGACTCCAAGACAGAAGGTGAGGGTCTAATAAATAAATAAAGAACTCTCTTCTACATCTCCTCGGTCATCTTTTGTTTCAGTTGTCTATTAACCACTTTTTTCCTTTCATACCCCAAAAGGAAAGCAAATAAAATAAGAGATAAGTGGTTCTACTTTCCTTTTGTCATTTATAAATTATCACATCATCTATCACAATTAGCAATCCAATGTCCTCCTTTGACCTTCTCTTGTACCAAATATAGATTCAAAAACCCATTTTAAAACTGTAGATAGTTTAAAATACTTGGAAGTCTACTTGCCAAGACAACCTAGGAACTATATGAACACAGTTATAAAACTCTTCACACAGTCAGAGCTAAACAATTGGAGAAATATTCATTGCTTCTAAGTAGGCCAAGCCAATACAATCTAATGACAATTCTACCTAAATTAATTTACTAATTCAATGACATTCCAATCAAACTACCAAAAACTATTTTATACGGCTAGAAAAAAAACTTAAAAATTCATCTACGCCGGGAGCCATCTTTCTTCTTTGGCTGACACTGTCATCCTACTAAGAGACACCTGGACCTGCGTGGGCTGGACACCCTCCCCACACACACACACACACACACACATCTAAAAGAACAAAAGGTCAAAAATTATCAAGGGAATCAGTGAAAAAAAATGAAGAAAAATGATCTAACAATGCCAGATTTCAAACTGTGTTACAATTTATACAGCAGTAATCAGAACAATCTAATATTGGCTAAGAAATAGAGATGGATCGGTGGAAAAGATTGAGTACACAATACACAGTAGGTAACAACCAAAGTAATCTAATGTTTGATAAATGTAAAGATCTCAGCTTTGGGGATAAGAACTCACTAGCTGACAAAACCTGCTGGGAAAACCAGAAAACAGTTTAGCAGAAACCAGGTAGAGACCAACATCTCACACCATAGACCAGGGGTNATCTGGGAAGACTTATATGAATTGATACAAAGTGAAATGAACAGAACCAGTAGAATATTGTACCCAGTAATTGCAATATTGTTCGTTGATCAGCAGTGAATGATTTAGCTATTCTCAGCAATGCAATAATCCAACACAGTTCTGAAAGATTTATGATGAAAAATGCTATTCATCTCCAGAGAAAGAACTGACGAAGTCCAAATGCAGATGTATGCTTCTTTTGTGTGTGTGATTTTCGTGATCTTTTTTTTGTTTGTTTGGTTAATACGGAAATATGTTTTATATAACTTCACATTGCTTTTCTTCCTAAGAAGGGAAGGGAAATTTAAAAATTTAAAAACTAATGTCAAAAATTGCTTTTACATGTCATTAGGAAATATGTTATATATTTATGTTATGTATAAATATATAATATATAAAATATCCTTTCTAAAAAGCTGTTTTTTATTATTCTAGTGTTAGATCGATAGCAATTTGGTCAATGACAAAGATTACCAATCTAACAATTCCAGTTTCTTAGTCTTGTTCTGCCTATTGGATTCCAGTGAGAGGGAAATGAAGGTGGTTGAAAGGCATCTCTTCACCCCAGTGCCACCTGACTTCTTTTGTATTTTTGCTAAATGTACTCCTTGTTATGAGTTGAAGAAACCCAGGCAAATGATCCAGAAATATGATAGGGGTTAAAGGAATTGTAGCCTATCACTCAGAAAAGAATTTTAACTGAGAGAAAGCCCAAGAGATAAAAGGGGACTAGAGGAGGCAGAGAAATTGTTTAAGAGACAGACCAAATGCCTAAGGTTTTCTTGACCTCGCTGTCTATGTGCCTCTGGTTGTGGGTTCTCTATCACAAAAAATAGTTCAAATAACCTCGGATTATAAAAGTTCAAGAGGCCACAAAGACTATGAAAACCAGCAGATGGCAGCACCTTGGGGCCCAGGAGGGGAGATGATTCAGAAGTGTGCTGGAGCCAGCAGGAACCGGCTTGCAAGAGCCTACTGAGAAATTTTCAGTGTATTAACACTTCAGAAATTGCAAATGCCACAAACCCAACAAATCAGGCTTCATTCATTGCTTTGGGGATTGTCTTGACTTAAGAAAATTGATGGCAGAAATGTTAATGATGCAGATTAAACTTAAAAGTGTATCCTGAGGCAGCTGGGTAGCTCAGTGGAGTGAGAGTCAGGCCTAGAGACGGGAGGTCCTAGGTTCAAACCTGGCCTCAGCCACTCCCCAGCTGTGTGACCCTGGGCAAGTCACTTGACCCCCATTGCCCACCCTTACCAATCTTCCACCTATGAGACAATACACCGAAGTACAAGGGTTTAAAAAAAAAAAGTGTATCCTGATACAATTTTTAAAATTGTTTTTAAGCCCTTACCTTCTGTCTTAAAATCAATACTGTGTATTGGCTCCAAGGCAGAAGAGCAGTAAGGGCTGGGCAAAAGGGGTTAAGTGACTTGCCCAGGGTCACACAGCTAGGAAGTATCTGAGGCTAGATCTGAATCCAGGACCTCCCATCTTCAGGCTTGGCTCTCTATTGCATAGTAGTGATTCTAAGACAGAAGGTAAAGGCTTAAAATTTTAAAGAAAAAAAAAAAAAAAAAAAGAAAAGAAAAGAAAATGTTGGGGGAAGGAGGAGTAGATGCCACATTTGCATTCATTGCCAGTCTTAGCCCAACCTTTACTCCCATAAAGGGTTCCGAAAACATTTATATTTGGGTCTACATATATACACACATACACACACATACATATGGATATGTGTGTATTTTATATATCTATGGGATTCTGTGGCTAGTAATATAAATAATACACATTTAGAGAGTCCCATAGTCTTTTTAATAACCTCAAGCTTGTCTCTGAAACACAGGCTTCCATTCATGTTAAGCACATCTAAAACACATGTCCCGTCTACTCAATATCCTCCTTGTGGGGACGGATGTCCTGGAATATCACACTTTGTGAAGAATTAAAGTCTCCCAAAGAGCAATGGAGAAGCACGTGGAGGGAGATGAGGAGGGAAACAAGCATTTCTGGGGTGCCAACAATGTGCCAGGCTCTGTACTAAGTATTTTCACAAATATTATCTCACGTAATCTTGCAACCACACTGTGAGGTGGTACACTATTATCTTCATTTAACAGTTGAGGAAACTGAGGTAAACAGGTTTTATTGACTTGCCCAGGATCAAAAGACAAGCTGTGTCTGAGGTCACATTTGAACTCTGGTCTTCCTGACTCCAGCCCTGGCACTCTATCCATTATACCCAGAGCAAGCCAGTAGAAAGAGTTATACAACCAGAAAAGGAAACTACAAGAGTGAGGGATAATCCATGTGCTTGGCTGGTACTTATCCATGCAAGAAATATTATTGTTCTTGACTCTGACACTGACATTGGCATCCAGTGTCAAGAGGTTGGGCAAGAGACCCCCATCCTATTGGGGAGAGAGCCTCTGGGAGATTTCCAGGAAGCCATAGGCAAGAAGCACATGGCACACAAAGGCATGAGTAAGTCCATGTTAGAGGGGTGCTCAAGATTAATGAAATCCTGGATCCTTGAAAGAGAAAGAGACAGACAGAGAGTGGAGAGAAAGTGGGAGAGACAGAGAGACAGAGAGAGACAGACACACAAAGAGACAGAGAGACAGAAACAGAGAATGAGAGTGGGAGAGAGACAGAGACAGAGAGACAGAGAGTATGAGACAGAGGCAGAGAGACAGAGATAGACAGACAAGCAGACAGACAGAGACAGACAGACAGAGACAGAGACAGTGAGCCAAAAAGGAAGAGAGGGAGGGAGGGAGAGAACAAGCACACACGTACACATATGAACTGTTTTCCAGCTTTCTCTCACTCTAGAATCTGCACAGATTAAGGTTCAGTTTCTATATGTATAGAGATTTGGTTGAATTGGGCTATAGGCACCATCCTAGGGAATATGTGTCTAACGTTTCTCTGATAACTTCCAGGGAATCAAGGAATATGATGATTTCATTTCTGAAACCACTGGAGATAATAATAACTTCCTGCTTGCTTTAAGCCATCCCAGCTAAGGGGAGCAGCAGAGAGAGTGCCAGGTCTGGAGTCAGGAAGACTCACTTTCCTGAGTTCAAATCTGGCCTCACACACTTACTGTGTGCCTCTGGACGAGTCACTATTTTCCTCCATTTCCTCATCTATAAAACGAAGTGGAGAAGGAAATGGAAAATCACTCCAGTATTTTGCCAAAATGATCCCACTGGGGTCGCATAGAGTCAGACATGACTAAATGACTCAAAAACAACAAAGGCCACCACTGAAAGGCTTACATTTTGAGAAGATGAAGAATTCTTTCATTGGCTACAAAGCCAGAAGAACCAGTCAGTGACTTGGTGGGTATTTATAAAGGAGCGATCCCAAGCGGAGTTCTCTTTTCTTGGGGCTTCAGATTGCGTCAGGATCATTTGAGATACTTTCTGAAAGGTGAATGGGAGGAAAAGCAATTTGCCCTTTCCCTGCTTCCCTGGTCTTCATACATCCATAAGTCTATGGTATGTAAAACACACATCCTGCCTAAATGAACCCAAATGTAAATTTGATCTTCATCCTTTGGGATTGTTCTTTTTTTGACCTTAGGTGAACAGATGTGCGTATCCTGAGATGGATGTGCCCATGATGGGAGGTGATTGTAAACTTGAGAAGTCTTCGGTTGGTATATCTTGGATGAAAGCCTCCAGCAACTACTCCAACCCTCTGAGAGAAGACAGATATCAGGAAGAGGCTAGACCTATTCCTGGCCATTATGCTCAAAGACATGTACAAAGAGTTATTAGTACAGAACAGAAGTGTCCTATAAAATGTTTAATCAGCAATCTTACAAACTGCTTTATGTTCCAACAAGGTTTAAGTATCAGTCTCCCAGCAGATTGTAACAATAGTTAAATTACTGATCCTGATTTAAATTGTTCTGTTATTATGCACTGTCAGTATTTTATGTTTAGCATTTCTTTTGTGAGTAGGAAAGAAATATCTGTCCCAAAAGCAATTTAAATTGAACATGTGTGTATCTTTCTACTCCCTTTTAGGGAAATCCTAGATGTTATCCATAGCCTAAGTAAAAGTGAATGGCCCCCTCCCTACCTCCCAGGGGCACCGGTGTCTGGGAGTTAAAAGGGCTGAAAAGTTTAAATAATAGGAACTTAGCATCTCTCATTTGAGGTCAGGCTTTCCCAGGACTGAACCTGATCCAAACTTTACATGCCTAGGTCCTAGAATAGCCCTTAGTGAAAAAGAGAACAATGTATCACCCCAGTTCCTGTGGGCTAAGAGTAGTTCCTTATTGTTAGAGAAGTAGTTTCAATGATCAAATTTAGCTCTATTGGTAAGTCACTTCTCTTAGTGCAATTTTCATTTCATGTTATAGTTTAGCAATAAGCTTCTATGACAAACTAAATGCTTTAGAGACCAGGCAAGAAATTCAAAATACTCAAATGAATCTTTGACCTCATCCATTTGGATATTCCTTCTAATAATACTGAGAACAATAATCCAACCATATCTACTTCTCCTGGGTGACTCTTGCCCATGTCCTCCCATGAGTTTGTCAAAGGGAAAGTTAATCCAAAGTGCTAAAGGCCTTCCTCCTTCCCACCGAGAAAAAACTGGAATCTGAATGCAGACTAAAACATACAATATTTCATTTTCTTTGGTTTTTTTCCCATTTGAGAATTCTCCCACCAAACAACTAATATGGAAAAATGTTTTACATGATAACACACATAGAATTTAAATCAGATTGCTTGCCATCTCAGGTAGTGGGGAGAGAGGGAGGACTAGAAGGGAGAGAGTTTGGAACTCAAAACTTTTTTTAAAAAATAAATATTAAAAATTGTTTTTCTACATAACAGGGAAAAATAAAATATTATTTTAAAAAATAAAAATAAAGGCCTTCCTCCATTTCATTCAAGATCTCTTGGAGAATGGTTCCAGAGGACAGATGATAAAACTTGCTACTCATATCCTGATGGATTTAGAGTACAAAGTGAGACATATTTTTTAGGGGAGTGTGTGGGGTGTTCAAAGAAGTCTAGTGTGAGGATGTAAGGGTTTGCCAAGTCCTGTTCAGGGCTGCTCATCCACTTTTGGTGTCTACCTGCCACCCAGCACTCACCTGTGGCTCCAAGAAGCTGTAGCATGCATAATGGTCACACCCCAGTAAACTGTCTCAAGCAGGTGAGCCAAACCCTTTTGAGGGTAACCAACAGGCCTCAAACTGGTCTATCAGTTGGGGGCTCATCCATCCCAGGCACGTGAAGACTTCCCTCAGCAGAAGGTGCAGACGAGAACATTTTGTTCCAGTGGCTGTGAAAGCAGCAGAAGCGGATGCTGTGGAACACTTAGACCTTGCTTAAACATTGAAGGTCAACCATTGCATTGTAATCCATTGCCAGTCATCTTGACTTTTGCCAAGCCACTGGAATCTGATGACTCTTCTAAGAGAGAGTGAGACTGTCAACTTTGTGGAATTCTGCCTCACTTAAATCCAATGTATGTGCCAGTCAAAAGACATCACCAGGGATGTTATTTTGGTCCTCTTTGCGTATGAAGGACAACAATTATTAGGTACCCATTATGTGCCAGGCATCATGCACAATTTCTGATGATGGAAAGAAAGGCAAAGTCTTTGAGGAGTTCACAATCTAGCAGAGCAGACAACCTGCCAACAGTTATGTACTGGCTAAAAGAGAAATATGTTTCGCGTGACTTCACGTATATAATTGATATAATATTGCTTTCTTTCTCAAAGGGTGGGTGGGGTAAGAGGGAAGGAGAGAATATAGAACTCAAAAAATTTTTAATAAATGCTAAAAATAAATTTAAAAGAGGGCAGCTAGGTGGCTCAGTGAGAGGCAAGCCTAGAAAGGCAACATCCTGGGTTCAAATCTGGCCTTAGACACTTCTTAGCTGGGACCTTGGGCAAGCACTTAACCTGCATTGCCCAGCCCTTACCACTCCTGCCTTGGAACTAATACACAGTATTGATTCTAAGACCAAAAGTAGGGTCTTTTTAGATGTTTTTAAACAAAAAAGGAAGAAAAAAGCCATGTAAACCAAGATAAATATAGGATAATTAATAAGTAATCAGCTAAGGAAAGGGACTATATTACCATGGACTGGGAAAGACCCAGAAATCTGTCATCTAAGGACCAGCCTAGCTAAATGTAGAGAGGCTCCACACAAGGCTTCCCAAAGGGTGGTAAATATTTTTTCTTTGTCAAAACAACTCTTGAAGATAGTCTACTGACTTTTGGATGAGTTAAATGCTATATAATTAAGGAAGATTCTACACTAATAAAATTATAGACTCTTGAAGTTTAGTTATTAATTCATAATAATGTAGGATCATGCCAAGGATACACCCAGATCTCTACAGAGTCTGGGTCTTAGGTACAATTATCTTCTAGTTTAGCAGCTGGAGGAAGGGGATCAATGATGAAAATGGGCTGGGGGAAACTCCTGCCCTAGCACCCAGATTAGGTGATGCTCTCAGATCCCTTCAGTTCTTCAGAGCAAAACACATGGGACACCTGGCACCACAGTTACACAGGGATGCAGAAGAGGACCAAGTAAGTGTATTGTAGAAAAAGATATGGATGGGATCTTACTCTGGTGCTTCTAATGGGTTTCCAATCCCTGATAGCAGCAGCAGGAAGGCGCCAATCAGTAAGGTTACAAGATGGGGAAGAGGAATACATGTTTCCAGCAATGAAGATTCCCAAATAAGGGGGGTTCCAGAGAAAGGGAAAAGTGGGGATCTCAGGCAGGAAGAGTCTCTCTCTAGCACGGGCAGAGAAAGACCAGTCCTTGAAAAAAAAACCTGATTTTTCTGAACTTCCAAAGTTGGCACCCCCACAAACAGGTAAGAAGTCTTTCCCTCCTGTGTCTCCTCAATGAAGAAGCTTTTGTTTTGGCTCAGGATCCAATGGGTAGGCTCACATCCACCCAATCTGCTAGGACTTAATGAACTCCGAGAGTTAGAGAAAGGGAGGTCACACCAAGAAATACAGAAAGGAACTTCACAATGATAGGCTCAGGGCCCCCAGTCTGTGAACCATTTGTCAGTTGGGGAACGGCTTGATTTTTTTGTACAACTGACTTAGTTCCTTATAAATTTGAGAAATGAGACCTTTGTCAGAGGTTTTTGTTACAAAAAAATTTTCCCAAGTTGTTGCTTCCCTTCTAATTTTGGTTGCATTGAGTTTTTTTGTACTGAAACTTTTTAATATAATCAAAATTATTCATTTTACATTTTGTAGTGTTCTCTATCCTGTTCATCATTCCTTATAGTATTCCCATCACCAACATGTACCACAATTTGTTCAACCATTCCCTGGAGGATGGACCTTCCCTCATTTTCCAATTCTTTGCCACCACAAAAAGAGCAGCTATAAATATTTTTGTACAAGTGGGTCCTTTCCCCTTATTTTAATGATCTCTTTGGGATGCAGACCCAGTGGTGTATTTGTATTTTATTTTATGCAATTAAAATATTATTCTGATAAGAGGTTCTTTGCCAGACTTCCAAAGGAGTCTGTGACACAAAATAGGTTCAGATCCCCTGGCTTAAAATGAGTCTGAAGAACAAGAAGACCCATCTGGGGACTTAACCAGAAGATAGGAGTGTAATTTATCTTTCTTTTTCTCCTCTCTACTAATATCCCCCCAACCCAGAAGATGAGATTAGTTAGATAAGCTCAAGGGACAGTGTTGTGGCCAAGGCTGTGTATATTTAAACCTGTATAAATATATATTCATGAATATGTCAGAAAGAGTTCCCTTGGCCTGTGTGAGGAGGGGTGGAGACAGTGTCTGGGGTTGAGGGCTGGAAGAGGGCCAAGCCAGATCCAGAACTTCTCCACCAAGTCCAAGTGCTTGTCAGATGAAACGCTGGGCTGGTCCTCCCCATCTCCAGCCTGACTCTGGCCAGCGTCAGCAACACCTCCCCGACTCCCCGGGTATGAACTAATCTGGGATATGGGGGGAGCCCCAGCTTCTCTCCTGCCTAAAGATTGTAGTGTCTCCTGCCCTAGAGATGTCTCTGCAAAAGAGAGATTATGGGGGCTGGGGGGGTGACAAGGGAGATAAAGTCACACACAGTGAAGAATGCTACTTGCCTTCGGAGAGGAGTGAGAGGCTCAAGATGCAGACTAAGGCAAACATTTTTGGACATGGCCAATTTAGGAATTTCTTTTGTTTAACTATTTGTATCTCTTGCAGGAGATTAGTGGGAGAGAGGCGTGAAAATCAATGTTTGTTAATACAAAATAATTTTTAAATGTGCAAAATATAAAATTAAATGTTATATAAAATATTACACATGATATGATTTTCTAAATTATGTATCTGATTTCCAGAAATCTATTGGAATATATTGTATACATTTGTATTATTATTTTAGCATCATATTTATTCTTTGTAATGCATTGTATAGTCTATAAATTAAAAAATTAACTGAAACAACTTTAAAATGAATAAAAACATTTCTAAAGTCACACCTTCAACATCACTCAGCACAGACACCCCCCAACATCACCTTCACTCTCCACTCCCCTCTAGTCGAAGCCAAGGGTGGGAACTGGTCACAAGTTTTTCCAGGCTGGGCCAGTTCAACCTGACCCAACAGAGCAGGAAGTGGGGCGGGGGTGGGTGTTGGGCTCTGGGATGGAAAGAGGGGCAGGGCAAGGGGCACTTCTGAACCCATATGGAAATAATGTGTATGGCAGCAAGTAGCAGAGCTGATCTATTTGAGGCTGAGATGGGCAGGGACTGGGGGGATGGCAGCCCTCTGGTAGAGAGGGTTCTGGGGGGAGCTTTATCCAGGGCCCCCACCTCCAGCTCCTGTCCCAGCCCCCCAGCCCTGCACAGGGGCAGCGGAAAGGTCGTAGGTGCACCCCAAAGCATCCGCCAGGCCGTTATTTCCAAGCTGGGCCTGTCCATTGCAAGCCAGCAGGGTTCAGAGCAGGCTGGGTGGGGAAGGGAGTGGGGCTGAGCCTGGAGCGGCCAAGCCAACTGACAGGTAGAGGAGTTTGAAGAAGGACAGACTTAGAGCTGGAAGGAGCCCTCTGAGATCCCTCGGGCAAATGGAAAAAGTGGCAGATGTTAGAAACAGAAAACCTGGGGTCAGATCCCTGAGTGACCTTAGACGAGTCACTGCTCTTCTCTAAGGCCTAGTTTTCTCATCTACGAAATGGACAGAATGAGCTAGAGTCAGGATTCTTAACCGAGGGACTAGGAACTCATTTTTAAAAATATTTTGATAACATATTTTGATAGAATTGGCTTCCTTTGTAAACAGAATGTATTTTATTTTAAGCATTAAAAAAAAAAAACAATCCTTACTTTCCATCTTAGAAATAATACTATGGATTGGTTCTAAGGCAGAGGAATGGTAAGGGTGGGCAATGGGGGTTCAGTGACTTGCCCAGGGTCACACAGCTAGTTAGTGTCTAAGGCCAGATTTGAACCTAGGACCTCCCATCTCTAGGCCTGGCTCTCCATCCACTGAGCTACCCAACTGCCCCCAAGCATGCATTTTAAAACAGTCTTCTGAGAAGGGGTCCATAGGCTTTACCAGGTTACCAAAGTGGGTCACATTTTAAAAAAAAGGTTAAGAAATCTCCCTGATAAAAGGGACATCTAGGTAGTAGAGTGGATTGAGTGTCAGGCTGGAATCAGGAGAACCAGGGTTCAAATCTGGCCTCAGATACTTCCTCACTGGGAGACCCTGGGCAAGTCACTGAACCCCCATTGCCTCGTTCTGAATGCTCTTCTATCCTAAAACTGATGCCTTCAGAAGGTGACTTTAAAAAAGAAAAAGAAAAGAAAGAACCCCTAGTAGAGTGGATGATCTCTGATCACTTCCAAATTGAAATCTATGATGTGGTCTAACCTCCCCTCTTTACAAATGAAATGACTGAGACCCAGAGTTGTCTGGAGGGGCCCAAGCCCCCTCAGCTCCTGAGGGTCAAGGCCAGGATTCAAAGTCAAAGAGGCCGGCCTCTTTCCATGGTGTCTCCGGGCCTCTCCCAGGAGATGGGAGGCTCAGCCCAGACCCCACCTGGGAGGCGAAGGGCCTTTTCTCAGCTCCTCCGTGTCCCAGGAGCTCAGGCTGGGATGCTAAACAAGGAACTCTGCCTGCACAGACCAGGGGCAATGGACAGGAAGAGGGCATCCCGAGTGACGGCTGGGAGATAAATCAATTTCCACCCTTGTGGGGAATAACAGCTGAAAGGAAATGCCAGCGCCACCCCGCCCCAAACCACTTGAGGAGCCACCCTTACCCTAGATATTAGGCAACAGGACCGTGCCAATGGGTTCAAGGAACTAAAATATGAAACAAAAAAAAAGTAAAAGCAGTATTTTCACAAGTTTAAAAAGTGTGGAGGCTTAAAGTTCATAGATTGAACTGAAAAAGACCTCCAAGGTCATCTAGTCTAATCACTTCATTTTACTGAAGGAGATACTGAGGCACAGAGAGCAGAAGCAGCTTATCAAACCTTGCCAAGGGTAGCTGGGTTGCACAGTGGAGAGAGCACCAGGCCTGGAGTCAGGAGGTCCTGGGTTCAAATCTGACCTCAGACACTTCCTAGCTATGTGACCCTGGGCAAGTCACTTAAACCCATTCTCCTTGCCTTGCCCTTCTTTTTACAAGTTGTTATTAGGAATAAAGTAAGGGTTTAAAAAAAATAAAAAGGTATACGCACAATTTGGGACGGCTGGAGAGCCAGGCCTAGGGACTAGAAGTCCAAGGTTCAAATCTGACCTCAAACACTTCCTAGCTGTATGACCTTGGGCAAGTCATTTTATTCACTTTAACCCCATTTCCCTACCCTAAGAATTGCTATTAGGCCAGAAGGTGGGAGGGGGGTGAGGCGGTTAATCAAAAAGAAGATGCTCGCCCCATTAGGCAGTCAGGGCTCCAACCTGGAGCTCCTTGTTCTTTTCCACTCGCCAACAACCCAACTTGGAGTTTACCCCACAACCCTTTGGTTCGGAATCATTTTTCCCGTTTGATGCAGAGCTCTCCCTTCGAGGCAAACACCCCGAGAGAATCAGGGACAGAGAAAAAAGGCCCCACGTGTGCCCAGATACTCACAGCCTCGCTCGTGGCGGAAGCCGAGAGCCAGAAACGCATGGGGTGCCGGGAGGCGCCGGCACGTGAGGGTAACGGGAAGCCGCCCAGGCGGAAGGAACCAGGATGAGAAGCGCTCAGGCATTTGGAATGAGCAAACAGAAGAGTACGGAAGGGACCTAACCATAAAGCCAGTTTTGCTATTGCTCTGCCTGTACGTGTATCCCCACGCGTATGCCTGGCCGCGTGTGCCGCCGCCGTTGTTGTCATTGAAGTCGTTCTGTTGAGCCTCGTCTGACTCTCCGCAGCCTTATTTTGGGGGTTTTCTTGGCAAAGCTACTGGCGTGGTCTGCCATTTTTTTCTCCAGCTCATTCTAGAGATGTAGACACGCACACAGAAGTAAGTGACTTGCCCAGGGTTACACAGATAGTAAATGTTACACAGATTTTTTTTTAATCCCTTACCTTCCGAATTAGAATCAATATTGTTTATTGGTTCTGAGGCAGAAGAGCGGTGGTAAGAGTGGGCAATGGGGGTCAAGTGACTTGCCCAGTGTCATACTGCCCGGAAGTTTCTGAGTTAAGATTTGAACCCAGGACCTCCCGTCTCTAGGCCTGGTTCTCAATCTATTGCGCCATCCAGCTACCCCACTGTGGCCGGATTTGAACTCGTGAATGCCTATCTTCCTGATTCCAAGCCCACTGCTCTATCTACTGTACCATCTAGTTGCCCGTGTGTGTTTGTATGTGTGCATGCAATGTATGCAACATTCCCCCAAAGGGACTGTCTCTCCATATAGATTGTAAACTCTTCCAGGACAGGGATTGACGGTCTTTGATCTTGCATACTAATACATGTACTATACACATATAGCTTTGTGACCCTGGGCAAGTCACTTAACTGGCTCAATTTCTTCATTTGTAAAATGAGCTGGAGAAGGAAATAACAAACCATTGCAGGATCTTTGCCAAGAAAACCTCAAATGGTTTTGATTTTAAAAGATTATTCTATAACAAAAATGAATAATATGGAAGTAGGCATGGAGGGATAATACATATAGAACCCAGTAGAATTGCTTGTTGGCTCCTTGATGGGGGGAGGAAAAGAACATGAATCATGTAACTATGGAAAAATACTTAAAAATAAGAAAATAGTTTAAAAAAAGAAAACCCCAAATGGGGTCATGACTGGAAACTACATGTACACATGATATATTATGTTTTAGTTTATTATGTTACACTGCATTATTTTTTTATTTTATATTAATGCTTCACTTTACTGCCTCCAAATCATCCTGGTAGCATCCTCCTCCATAGCCACATTGCTCCTGAACCTTTCCCAACCCCCGTTGGGAAATAAGGAATAACCGTCATTATTATTTTTCAAACCCTCACCTTCCATCTTAGAATCAATACCTCATGTTGGTTCCAAGGTAGAAGAACGGTAAAGACAAGGCAATGAGGATTAAGTGGCTTGCCCAGGGTCACCCAAATAGGAAGTGTCTGAGGCTAGATTTGAACCCAGGATCTCCCGTCTCTAGATCTGACTCTCAAATCCACAGAGCTACCCCTACAGCCACCACTGTTGAATGGGATGTCAGTATGCTCCTAATTGACCAATCCCTATGACTTTGTAGACCATTGGAACCCTCCCTCCCTGACAAAGATGCCTCTGTAGGGATTGGATCTCCATATAGACTGTAAACTCTTCCAGGGAAGGGCCCAACAGTCTTTGACAGACTTTCACATTCTTTTCCTCAGATAGTACAGGAGCACACAGTAAGTGCTGATAAATAAATGTTTTCCATGTACTCCTTAAAAACCAAACCATACATAAAACAAACAAAAAAAACCAAACCATATGTACCAGAAACTCACTTTCCTATATAAGCCGCCTTCTTATCCTTTGAATACTGAAATGTTTGTTATTGATTTACTCATTTCATGGTAAAAAGCAAAATTTAATTAAAAAATAATTGAAGTGACTCAGTGGATAGGGAATCAGGCCTGGAGACCAAAGGTCCTAGGTTCAAATTTGGCCTCAGATATTTCCTAGCTTTGTGACCCTGGGCAAGTCACTTTTAGTCCTGACTGCCCTCTCCTTCCCGCTTTTCTGCCTTGGAACCAATATTTAATATCCATTCTAAGACAGAAGGTAAGGATCTAAAGAATAATAATAATTGGGGGAAGTGAGAAGAATTATTGGCAATGTGAGATGATCAGATCTAGGAAAACAATATAACCAATGACTATCACCATCTAAATGAAAAGAATGGAGAAACTGAGGCAGTACCAGTTAATTATGATCTTCGATTTTGGCCTCAGAAAGAGGCAAGAAAATGTACCTTCCTCCCTTCTTTGCAGAGGTGGAAGTCAACGGGGATGAAACCCTGCATGCACTGTTAGATTTTTTTGCTAAGTTGTTTAGTTTTGCTAAGCTGCTTTGATTGCCCTTTCTTCTTCACTACAAGGGATGGCTCAGTGGGTAGGGAGTGAGACAAGCATTACTTGTGGATGGGCCAGTGATGGAAAAACAAAATGTATCCATTTTTTAAAATTAAGTCTTTTTTTTCTGCTTAGAATATCTTCCTATGTCTTGATTCCTCACTGGCAAGATCAACCCTAGAGCTGTCAGTCTGCGAATGTGGCATCTTCAGGGGATCCACTCTTTTGGAGCCTGATGCTTTTGTTCAAAAATGGAGGGGAGGCAGAGGGCTTGATATTTGTTTGTTTGGTTGGTCGGTGAAGGAAGAATTTAACATCCTGCTTCCTAACTTTCAGGATGGGCAGGAGGGAATTTCTGCCTTCCCTGGAACTTCTCAGTCCCCACACTAAGGTGGGCAGCTAACACTCCCCCCACCATTTTTTTCCAGCTGGAAACAAAAGCCCTGAAAGTGGAGGGCATGAGCTTAGGGAACAAAGGTAGAATTCTGGGAAACCAGGCAGAAGGAGGGCTGCATCTCAGTCCCCCTCCCAACCAACCCCCTGGGGGGGGTGAGAGAGGAGGAGCCAACTGTCCCTTTAAGAGGGAAGAGAGCGCCAGCCCATCCTGACTGCTGTGTTCTCCCCCTTCTGCTGGGAAAATCCCAACTGGAAAGGGCAAATGAAAGATTGAAAGAGAAAATGAAAGCCCAGGAGGGTCACTGCCTTGTCCTGGGCTCCTGCTGCCCACTCCTCTGATCGCCTTCGCCCAGGGAGCTGCAGCTGCCTGGTAAGCAGGAGTGGGGCACGGAGGGTAGAGGGTTAGGTGAGGAACAGAGACACTTGAGAGATGGGGAATCCTGAGTCAGAAAGTTGTGGGATGGAGCCCAGGGAAAGAGAGGCAGGGGAGCTGGAGCTCCCCACTCGGGGTTGGGGCAGCTAGGTAGATGAGGAAGGGGAAGCTGGGAGAGGGGCAAGTGAGAATTGGGGGAATGGAGAGAAAATGGGATAACCAGGGGAAAGACAGGAGGAAGCTGGAGGTCAGGAGACATCAGGGAGGATGGCTGGAGGAGGAGGGAATGTGGGTCAAGGGTCACCTTTCCATGGCATTGTCCCTCGAACACCCCCAACCTGGACTGGGATTTTTTTTTTTTTAAGCACTGTTAGGTTGGGAAAGAGGAGTAGGCTTGGAAGAGGGGTGAATCATCAGGAGAAAGTGATTCTGGGACTAGTTGGTCCACAGCGCTCTGAGCCCTTTTGCTGGAATCTAAGCTCAGCCTAGAAACATCTGGTCCAACCCATTCTAGTCCTCTTGGGCTGAAAGGAAAGAGCAGAGCTTGGGAAGTTTATAAGGGGGACCTGGGCCAACCTCTCCAGCCACTCTGACCCGACTCTCCCTCCATTGGCTCCTCAGGGTGCCCAGTCCCACCATGGGGGAATGGGCTTTCCTGGGCTCGCTGCTGGACTCAGTGCAGCTGCAGTCCCCCCTCGTGGGCCGCCTGTGGCTGGTGGTCATGCTGATTTTCCGAATCCTAGTGCTGGCCACTGTCGGGGGTGCCGTGTTCGAGGATGAACAGGAGGAGTTCGTGTGTAATACGCTGCAGCCTGGGTGTCGTCAGGCCTGCTATGACCGTGCCTTCCCCATCTCCCATTACCGCTTTTGGCTTTTCCATATCTTGCTGCTCTCTGCTCCTCCTGTGCTGTTCATCATCTACTCCATGCACCAGGCCAGCAAGGGCCCCAGCCCCCAAGGAGATGGGATGAAGGAGCAGGAGGAGTGGAGTGGCAGCCGTGGCCAGCACTTGGCAGGGCCCCGGGCTCGCCACTGCTACCTGCTGAGTGTGGCCCTGCGTCTGCTGGCTGAGCTGGGCTTCCTGGTAGGGCAGACCCTGCTGTATGGCTTCCAGGTGGCCGCACGTTTCTCCTGCACCCAGACCCCGTGCCCCCACATCGTGGATTGCTTTGTCAGCCGCCCAACGGAAAAGACAGTCTTTGTGATTTTCTACTTCGCTGTGGGGCTTCTCTCTACCCTTCTCAGCGTGGCTGAGCTGTTCCATCTCTTCTGGAAGGGGCGACGAAGTCAGAACAGAGGTCCCCTTTGGCTAGGCAAGGTGGTCACAGGAGAGAAAGACAACCACTGCAACCAGGAGCAGGAAGAGGCCCAGAAGCTTCTCCTGCCACTCTCGCCACCCAGAAGGGCCCCTCCACTGAGTCCTACGCAGGATGCCCCACCTGCCTATGCCCACAAGTTGCAACAGGGTGGCAGTGAGGGCAGCACCAGCAGGAGCAAGTCCTCACTGTCCACAGCCAGAGAGGACCTCTCCATCTAAAGTGGGAGCCTGCCCCCCCACTTTCAGATCAGAGACCTGCAGAGTAAGGGCGACTGACTCGTGCTAACAGGTCTCCCTTTGCCTTTGAAGTGCAGAAGCAGAAACAGAAGCGTGTGGCTTGGGGAAAAGGATACTGAGTGCAAAGGCAGGAGAGCTGCATCTGACAGTGACCTTGAACGGTTCATTTCCCATCCTGGGTCTGAGCTTCCTCCTCTAGAAATTGGGGGGGGGGGGACTCTTTAAGGTTTCTTCCAGTTCTACCAGTCTGTGGTTCTAACAATCCCTCTTTCTCTGTTAAAAGCCATCCCTTGGAGGACCATGGCAGAGAAGTCTGAAAGGGAAATATTCACACTTTCCAGGGTCCTCCCAGGTAGCACCAATGCAGAACAAAAACTGCTTGCAATGGGTACTTCAGGGTGTACAATGGGACTATTGGAAGTGCGGAGAAGGGAGAGAGACCAAGTGATGAGGCCGGCTGTTATCTTGTAGACCACAGTGACAATTGTGATTTGTGGTCAGGGTTAGTAAACTCTGCATTTCATATTAGGGGATCTTGGGGCTATTGTGTGGGCAGGTGTCTGGTATCTAGAGTGACTGTGTGCCTGGCTTTCTAATGTTACTCTCAGTGCCTCAAGCAGAGCAGGAAAATATGACTGCTAGTTTTCACCCGGCCTCAAACACCCAAGACTCTCATCTAGAAGATCATCCCCTTTCAGCATCAGCAAAGTAGGCAAAGTGAGAAGAGGGAAGGGTGCATCCTACCTCGAGCTGTCTGTGCCCCATTGAGGCCGCCCGAGATGTTCATCATAACCCAGCTTCTCTCCCATAGACGCACTGGCAGTGAGAAACTCAGTGTGATTTATCCTCTCTGCAGGCTCAGTCCACCCACTTGTTTCTCAGTGTATCGATTGATCCATTCTCTCTGTCCAGTGAGTTCTGTGTGCCTTCTGATTTTTTTTAAACCCTTACTTTCTGTTTTAGTGCTGGGACAAAAGAGCAAGGGCTAGGCAAATGGGGTTAAGTGACTTGCCCAGTCTTGAGGCCACATTTGAACACAGGTCCTCCCAATCCCTTCTGAATTGTTATAGGAAATAGAGTGCCATATATTTAAAGAGGACCTAGGTTCAAATCCCAGATACTAATTTGTTCCCCATGTGACCTTGGGCAAGTCATTTTAGGCGTTAGTAGGCAGTATGGCATAATATATGAGCAATGGATTTGGGGGTCAGGAAAATCTGGGTTCAAGTCCCATCTTAGACACTTACTAGTCAGTTGTGTGACCAGGGACATCCCTTAATCCTTCTATCCTTCAGTTTAGTTTCTTTATCTGTGAAATGAGGGGGCTGAACCAGATGGCTTCTAAGGTTCTTTTCAGCTCTAACTCTCTCATCTGTCTACCCTTGCGTGTGTATGTGCTATATGACCCAGATCCCAACTCCTCCTACCCACCCATGACCAAAATTAGGTTACCCAGTCACAGCAGGAAAGGGCTCCCCACCCCAGCTGCCCTATGCTGATAAGGGGCCAAACAGGAAGGGGAGGGGAGGGGGGATAACTGAATGAGCATCCAGGGGTTGGGGTAGATGCCTCTCCCAGGCGAACACCAACCTCAGATGGGGAGGATAGGGGGCAGGAAATCATCTGCTCAGTCACCTTCTGGCCTAGTACAGAGAGCACAGACTGGGTCCTTTCCTCCCAGTGTGGAGGAATGGGAGGCAGAGCGACAATAGGAGCTGGCGGGAGAAAAAGCAGGGATCATGTTCTGGGGGCCTAGGGGAGTCCGTGGCTAGCTCAGGACAGCCTGAACCCAGAGAGTGGGAGAAAATAATAAACATCACAGGCAGGACGATGAGTCCTGGTCCGTGTGAGCTACTGCTGCCATCCGTTGGCTAAAATGGGTAAGGGAGCAGCTCCAGCAGGAAGACCTTGAATGGTACTAGAGAACCTGTTCTTGTCCTCCTCCCCTTGGTCCCTTTTAGGACAGTGTGGGAGCCCCTGGATGCCAGATCACTTACTGCTGTTCCCTCCCCCTTTTCACCAGGAGCACAACAAACTTCCTTGCCCTCCCTCCCAACACATAGCCTCTGGCCCAAGCTAAAATTCCAAGGTGCTCAGAGAAGTCCCCTTTGTCTCTATCTCATCCCTGTTTAGACCAGCAGGCTGCTCCTATGAGTACTCCTATGAGACTTACAGCACCCCCAATTCCCTGACTGGACTGAGTTACAGTTCTTCCACCAACTAGCTACTCACGATCTTGGACAAGCGAATTGGTCTCTTTGGCCTCCGTTTTTTCCTTGGTAAAATGAAAATAGGTGTCTGGTGGCTTCCAGCTCTAACATTTAAAGATCACACTCCCAATACAGTCCCAAGAGCGAAGTGTTCCCAGAAGATAAATATGATGGCTAATCACAGTTCCTCTCCTCTAGCTGCCCCCACTCCCTGAAAACGACCCTGTGAGGCAGAATGAAAATCAGACTTGGGCCTTGGGGATCCAGAAGGGCAGGGTCCAAGATGGGGGATAATCCTCCCTGGAGAATGGGCAGGATCCTCCCCTGAAAATCTTCTTAGTTATAGGTTATTATTATATAATCCTCCTGAGACCCCCACGCCTTCTTCCTCTCCTTTAACCCATCCCTGGAACCTTTTCTCTTTGCACAAAATCTTCATTTTGAACACACACAACATCTCCCCATTCCCTGCTCAGTCAAAACCAAAGAGCCCAACCTACTTCAGTCTCTGGGCCCTACTTTCTCCTCCCTTTACTAACATGGACTCCTGGTTCCATTTGGGAAATCCACACTCCCCTCAAATCCTTCCCAATAGTGGTTCTTCCAACTAAATAAGAGCTTCTCTTCAACCTTACCAAACCCCAACACATACACACCAGAACCAGAACTGGCCACCTGTGAAAGAGTACTTGCCCTGGGAACTTTGGGAGAGTACGTACTGCCTTGTTTCTCTGAATCCTCCCTGGTCAGGCATGCAGCAGGGGAAAAAAACCCAAAAAAACTAGAAAAAGAACAAATTTTAAATCCCCAATTAAATACCAAATTGGAGATCCTAAAAATCAAGGGAGAGACTAAAAAAAGTGAAAGTCAAAAAACCATTTAACTAATAAATAAGACAAAGCACTGGTTTTATGAAAAAATAAATAAGACAAACCATTGGTTAACTTGATTAAAAAAACAAACCCAAATTATTAGTTTCAAAAATGAAAAAGGTGAAATCACAACTAATAAGGAAGAAATTGAATCCGCCCTGGTCCCCAAGTCAGGGTCCTAACCAAGGGAAAGAGATAGGAAGAGAAGGTTGAAAGGAAAAACGACAACCCAAAATTCTGGGCAAAGTGCTTCCCCTAGGACCTGGCCACATTCGATGGAAAACCAAGCATTCTGCCCAGTGTCAGCCCAAATTCTGGGGGCCCAGTCCCCAAAGGACATTTGTGGATAAAGGCTGGAGGGAGCAAGGCTCTGAGGCATGTATAGAATAAATATAATTTTATTCTTTATCCAGTAGATCTCAATGGAAAGTTCAACAGTAACAGCTGCACCAGGTTGGGCTCCCGAGGGGGAGGGAACCTGCCCGGAAGTGAGGGGAGCATTGGAGGGGTCCTCACCCTCCCCCCCACCATTTCCCAGGCCCCCCATGGAGAGGCAGGCTGGGCCAGCTCTCCCAACCCTGGGAGGGAGAGGGAGGGACCCCCCAGCAGATGCCCGCCCTGCAGGGGGGACAGGAGTAAAGGGAGGGGGAGATGCAAGTAAGAGTTGAGCAGAGAGGAGGCCAGGTTGTAGGAGATGATGACCCAGGAACTCGGGTGTCTCTGTCTGTCTGCAGGGTGTGGAGGGAGGTGGGAGAAACGGAGAAACGTAAATAGCCATTGAGATTGCCCCAGCCCATGGGAGAGAAAAATGGTATTGCTGGTGGCTGTGAGGCTGGGGTGGGGGCAACAGAGGTCAGTGTCTCCCAGAAGAGCCCTCCACTCCCCTCTCCTCCTCCCCCTCTCTGACCCATAGCTATCCCATTCACTGTGGGTACAAGGCTGGGTCCCCATGGAAAGGGGAGGCCAGATGGGAGAGGCATCAGCTCTCTGCCATGGTGCAGGAAGGGGTGAGACACTTTGTAAGCGGGAGGGGGGGGGGGGCAGCAGGAGATGCATCTTGCCCAGCTCCTTTCCCTCTTCTCCCTAGTCTCTCAGACCAGTAACCTCCAACCCTTGGTAGGAAAGGACAGAGGGGGGCACCACACAACAAGAGCTAAGAGGACAGAGGAGAAACAAGACCCTTCCTCCCCTGCTCAGCCCACACCCAGTGGTTCAGAGGAGAGAGAAATGGTGTGGGGGGCCTGGCCCCCTTGTCCCCAGTGATGGGGCGGGGAGTGGAGAGAGAATTGGCTTTAGAGCAGTACTTCACAGTTTGAGAGAGAAAACTGAGGAGAAACGGGGTTGAGGGGGAGAGGTGTGGGTGGGCAAAGGAGGGAGGGAGTTGTCTAGGGGCTTGGGTTCACTCCTTCCCCAGCCATCTCTCCTCCCCTTCCCCCAGGCTCTGAGCCCAGCTGCCCCCAGGGCAGCATCCCCTCCCCCCAATGCACAGCACAGATTCCTTCAGTACAAATGTGCTTAAAATGAAACTTCTTATTTAAAAAAAATAAAAACAAACAAAAAAATAAAAACAAAACCAGCGAGGGAGATGGTAATATCTGGGAGGAATGGGAAGGGGGCAGGGCGGGACTCAGCGGGGTATGTACAGGGGAGAAGCCCTGCCCCCCATCACCAACCTGAGGGGATTCCACAGCAATTGGGGAGGCTCTACCCACCCTCCCACCTCAGCCCCCACTTTCCCCCAGCCTGGGGAGGGGGCGGATGGCTTGCTAGTTTTGAGAATGGTGGGGCTGAAAGCCCCTGGAGTTTTGCTGGTGATGAACATGAGGCTGGGGAGGTTGGGGGGTGGGGCGGGGAGCACAGGCGCTTCCAGGAGAATGGCGCTCTCTCCGCCCTCTCCCACCATATCCCGGCAGGCAGCGGCTCACTGCTCTGGCCCAGGCCTGGGATCCGAAAAGGGGACTCCCTTCAGCCCTTGGTCCCTGGCCCCAGCCCCCACCAAATCTAGGTCATCCAGGCGGCCTCCAGTTCAGGCTGCAGTGAAGTCCGGCAAGGACTGAGGGGGCGGAGACGTGGCTCCATCTTTCCCACCTCTTCTGTCCTTCGGGACCCCAGGCCTCCCACGAGGTTCCGAGACCGCCTTCTGTCCGGGCAGGAGGGCGAAGGGAGAGGGGAGACGTGTTTCGTGGTGGTTTCTTTCTGAAGGCGGAGAAAGCCGGGCGGCGGGCTGAGGGCTGTGTCCGTGTTTCCGCAGGGGGCGGTGTGGGCCGGGTCAGGGGGAATGGGTGGCCGGGCTGCTTCTGTTGGAGCTGGGAGAGAGGCTGGGGCTGCAGCTGCCCGGAGGCGGGGCCAGGCTGCTCCCACTCCCTTCCCTCCCCCCGCCCCCCGGCTGTCCACTCAAAGTGTCCAGGCCCTCGGAATTCTCCAGCATCTCCTGGATGAGGGGTGGCATGGAGCCCGGGATTTCCATCTTCAGCGTGATCACTCGCTCGGCTCCTGCCAGAAGAGAGCGGGAAGGGGGAGGGGGGAGAGAGGTCACCCAGCCAGCCAGGGCAGGGCCTTGGGTGGAGTCTCGCTCTCCATCTCCCGGGCTTGTTTCAATGTTTGTTTTGGTTGATGGTTACAATAAAAATGTTAACGTTACAATAAATTTTTAAAAGGAGTCTCTCCACCCCCGGGGTGCTCAGTGAGGGGGAGGTGCCTACTTGCAACTGGCAATGCCAGGTTGCCAGAGCAGGAAGGGGGGTGGGGGCAGTCCTTCCTCTGGTGCAGAGGTAAGGAGGGGACAGGCAGGCTCTTCCTCTCTCGGTTGTAAGCCCCAAGGCCCAGAGCCTGTGGCAAGTCTCACTCGTAGGGGTTCAGCTGGGATCCCCGAATGCTTTCCTTACCCTTGGCGCTAATGCTTCGAAGGTCCGTGATCTTCATAAGCATTTTGGGGAACATGTGAGGCCGGCTGGGCCGCCGTTTCCTCACGTAGACCTTGAGGGCCTCCAACAGTGGTTCCTGAAGCGTGTCTACTTTGTCTGGCTGCTCCAAGTCCTGCCGGTCTGGAAGAGGGTTGGGGGTGGGGTGAGCATCCAGGCTGCCCCCCTCCACTCTCAGAGGAGAAAGAATAAAACCCCAACATTTATGTGGTCATGCAGTCCCGGCCTTGGCCACTGGGGGACACTGCTGCCCAGGTCTGAGCAGGGCCCAGTGGATGGGGGTCATTTTAGCACAGACAGCAGCATCATTTGTATAAAGGAGGCCAAGCTGCCTTATCTACTATTCTGGCACCTCCAGCCTCCTCTCCCTTCTTTCTAAATCCTTGACCTGGGATCTTCAGCTTGTTTTGTTCTGGACTTCATCAGTGTCCCAGGGTGGGGACAGGCTCCAACCTTGTGCAGGCCACCAACTTTTCAGGGACTTTTCTTAGAAAGATGCCATGGGGCACTGAGACTGGCTCATGGGCAGAGCTGAAGAGAGGACTCCAAAAACCCACAACCTGACTTCAAGGCTAGCCCTCTTCTCTTCTCTACACCAGGCTGCTCCCTCCTTACCCATGACATAATTCCTAGGTGGATACTAAAGCAGGAAGAGCAATGATTTAGCAAAGGACAAGCCAGTGGAGAAGAAATCCACCATTTTTAAAAAGCTTAGGTTCTTCCAGACCAGAGGTTCTTGACCTTTTTTGGTATCCCAGATCCCTTTGGCTGTCTAGTAAAGTCTATGGTCCCCTTCTCAGAATGCTGTTAAATGCATTAGTCTAGAGTGGAGGTTCTTAACCTGGGCAGGCAAACTCTCTTTAACATTTTGATTTTGCTATATAGTAATTAATTTCTTTCAGAATACTATTTTTATGCACTTGAAAGCATTATTCTGAAACAGGGTCTCTAGACTTCACCCACCTGCCAAGAGGTTCTGTAAAAAGGGCAAGAACCCCTAAACTAGACTGACCAAGAGGAAGTTTCAGGGACACAAAAGTCCACCCCTTCCTCTGGGAATCCCCAGGCTGGAGTTTGTGGGGCAGCTTTGTTGGAATCTCAAGAAAGTGTTAAAAACTACATAAAGGAGCATCTTGTCTTCATCTGAAAAGCATTATGGTAGTATCTCCCCTTCCTGGTATCTTCTATTTCACAGTTTCACATACTCCAACCTGATAGATCCTGGGAGAAGTTTGGGGAGCTGCCATAAAACCTGCCCACTCTGCCTTCAACTCCACATCCCCTCAGTTCCCTTTAGGTTCCTAAAATCTACCCACCTCCACAGATGAGGCAGATGGCACTGAGGAGCCCAGTCTCAGCATCATCCATCTCCAGTGGCAGCAGCTGGTTGGCGAAGGCAAAGACCAGGTCGGTGAGGGGCCCAAAACCTGCATTGTGCATCTGTGTCCGGTTCAGGGTCAGCCCATCCGAGAAGGTCATTGTGTCCTGTTCTGGCGTGTACCTTGTGCAGATCCGAAGAATCTGGGGGCAGTTCAGAGCAGTAGAAAAGTCATACTAGTTCATTATTCTCCTGACACACCTAGGTCCTCTTTAGCCTCTGATGATTTCATCAAGAGAGCTCATCATGGTCCTTCCTCTGTTTCCATATCAAATGAACCCTGTCCCCTACCCAATCTCCCCGAGCTAAGTACTGTTTCTCTAAGGAAGTTTCTGCTAGAGTCTAAGGCAGTTTCTGCAAGGAAAGGATTTTCCTTCAGTGGGAAAGGAGAAGAAATGGAGAATTGCCTAGCATTAGAAGCCTCTAATTCTATACATGTAATCCTTTCCCCCCAACCCCCTTCTTGTTGGATAGTGGAGAGAACAGGATTATATCAAAGAATGCAGAAGAAAGGTCAATAGGCAAGGAGGGAACACCAGGTTGGGCAGTACCCAGAGACCCTCACCAGGATATCCAAGCAGGCAGCCTTGAGAAGGGTGATCTGATCAGCAATGGTAAGAGTAGTGAAGCCAGGAAGCTGTTTGGCAAACTCCACAGTCTTAATGATACATTTGGTGGAGAGTTCACTGAACTTGTCCCAGAGGTCGATATCCAGGGAGACCCGCTGTTCCGAGCTGTTGTTCTATGGGAAGAAAAGGAAAGGAAGGAAGATTGTGACAGGCATCAGTCAATTGTCCCCCACAGCGCACCTCTCTTCCTGGTCTTGACCTCTCAACCCCTACCCTTGCCCCAATATCATATTATGGATGACAGCTGAGGCTGTGCCAATAATGCAACAGTGCCTCTTTCTATCACCATAACAAAACATTCTTCTCATTCCTTGAAACAGGGCATCATGACCCCATGGCAGCTAGTTGATGCAGGGAATAAAGTGCTGGACTTAAGAGTCAAGAAGACCTTAGTTTGAATTCTGCCCCAGACACATTAGCAACATGATCCTGAGTATATCACTTATCTTAGCCTCAGTTTCTTCATCTGTAAAATAAGAATAATATACTTACTTGGATTGTTGTGAGGATCAAATGAGATAACATACTATAAAGTGCTTTACAAAAGTTTAAATCACTACATAAATGTTAATCATTACTATTATTATCCCTAGTTTATAGATGAGACTGAAGCTTTGAGAGGTTCATTAAATATTTATTAAGCACCTACTGGCCTCAGATCAACCAATAATAGGGCAGCCAGGGATACAATGAATAATGTTCAGGGCCTGGAGTCAGGAAGACCTGAATTCAAATTTGATCTCAGATATTTACTAGCTGTGTGACCCTGGGTAAATCACTTCATCTTGTTTGCCTCAGTTTCCTCACCTTTCAGATGGACTGGAAAAGGAAATAGCAAACCACTCCAGTATCTCTGCCAAGAAAAAACTGGGTCATGAAGAATTGAGCATGACTGAAATAACTGAACAACGAAGTAGCTATTATGTGCTAGGCACTATGCTAAACTCTGGGGATTAAAAAAAAAAAAAAAAGACAGTCCCTGCCTTCAAGGACCTTACAGTTTTAATATGAGAGACAGCAAGCAAATAAATATGTACAAACAAGCTACATAAAGGAAAAACAGGAAATAATTAAGAGGGAAAGTTTTAGCATTAAGAGGGGTTGGTAAAGACTTCCTGTAGAAGATGGGATTTTAGTTGGTACCTAAAAAGTCAGAGAAACCAGGAGGCAGACAAAGAAGGCATCCCAGGAATGGGAGAATGAAGTTTTGACAAGTGAAGGTGATTTACCTAGAGTCACAGACCAGATAAAAATAACCTCAAAATGTGAATACCACTTTAGGATTTGCAAAGGGTTACAGATATAGAAAGGAAGTATGGTGTCCTGAGAAAAACACTAGCCTTGGAGACAAGAGATATCATGGATTCTATCTCACCTTTGACTAACCCAGTTGTGTGACCATGGATATATCATTTAATGCTTCCCTTCTCCTGATATAAAGATGGAGCAGCATGGGTGGGGGGGCAGAGGTGGGAGCAGAATGCTACAAATACTGTTAGATGTGGGTCAGTGAGTCAGTTGGTTTAGCTTAACTGTTTTTCTTTAATACAAGGGATGGCTCAGTGTGGGGTGTTGTTGTTCATTCTTTTCAGTCATGTTTGACTCTTCATGACCCAATTTGGGATTTTCTTGGCAAAGATCCTAGAGTGGTTTGCCATTCCTCAACCAGCTTATTTGACAGATGAGGAAAGTTAGGTGAAATGAGTTAAGTGACTTACCTAGGGTCATATAGCTGGTAAGTATCTGAGGCCAGATTTGAATTTAGGAAGAGGAGTCTTCCTAATTCTAGGCCTGGCAATTCTATCTACTGTGCCACCCAGCTGCTCTTCAGCATGAGATACAATAACACAAAATGACTATAGGCATAGAGACAATCAATAGCTCTTTTAAAATAATCTGAAATAGATTCTCAGAGTTGTGAAAAATAAATGAGATGATAAGAAAAGGACCTATATGCACAAAAATATTTATGGCAGTTCTTTTTGTGGTGGCAAAGAATTACAGATTGAAATTGAGGAGATGCCCATCTATAATTGTGATAGAGTCCTACTGAGGTATGAGAAATGACTTGAGCAGGATGATTTCAGAATAACCTAGAAAGACCTACATGAACTGATGCAAAGTAAAGTGAGCAGAACCAGGAGAACACTGAACACAGTAATACTGTAACAATGATCAACTATGAGAGACTTAACTACTCTGAGCAATACAGTGATCCACAACCATTCCAAAGGATGAATGATGAAAAATACTATCCACCACCAGGAAGAAAACTGAGGAACTCTGCATGTCGACTAAAGCATACTTTTTTCTTATTTTTCTTGCTTGTTTTCCCAATATGGCTAATATGAAAATATTATTTTCATATGAATGTTTTTTGAACATTGAACATTCATGAAAAATGAAAATGTTTTACATGACTTCAAATGTATAATTGATATAGTATCTTCTCAGTGAGTAGGGGAAAGACTAGGGTGAAAAAGAATTTGGAACTCAGAATTTTTAAAAACAGTATAAATAAATAACAATAGTAGTTTTTCTTTTTTTTTTTTTAAGTATTAGCTAAGTTTTATTAAGGCAGCTAAGTGGAGCAGTGGATAGAGTCTAGAGTTAGGAAGATCTGAATTCATATACAGACTCAGATACTGGCAGTATGACACTAGGCAGGTTGCTTAACCTCCCTAATTGTTTCCTTTTCTGTAAAATGGGAATAATAGTAGCACCCACCTCCCAGGGTTATTGTGAAGATGGTATCTGTTTGTGAAGATAATATTTGTAAAGTGCTTTGCACAGTGACTGGCACATAGTAGGTGCTTACTAAATTTATGTTTCTTTTCCTCCTTTGATTAAAGGTTAAAAATTCACTGGGATTTTTGGGAAACCCTATATAGATATCAATTATTATTATTGGGCTCCCATCACCCCCAGCCAGCCCTGCTCTATGATTTCATCAACATAGGGATCTATCTCCTAGTAAGGAAATTCCTTTCTGCCAATGCAGAGGCAACTTTATTGACAATAATCTCATTTGATCTTCACCAGAACTCATTACAGATGAAGAAACTGAGGCACTGAGAGATTCATTGGCTCTGCTGCCTCTGTCCATACAGCCAGTAAGAGTTGGATGTGAGACTTTCTTGACTCCAAATCCATCACTCTTTGTCCTTTGCTATCACCTGGAGCACAAAGAGCTCCAGAGGAGAGGAAAAGAGGACAGTAGGAAGATCAGCCCCTTTTAAGTGCAGGGAATTAGACCAGTGTCTTGGGTGCCCTCACTCCTGTGCCTTGCAGTTATCCCTCATGCTCCCCATTCCCAGCCCCCCAACCTCCTCATCTCCCCCACGCCCCTTTTAGGCTTCCCTATCCAGATGGTGGCATCTCCCCATGTTCCCTGCCCCCTGAATTCCCATACCGTAGTGTATTTCCCGAGTTGGCAGAGGGCAGGGAAGGTTTCCTGGTGGGCTTTTCGAACCTTCTCAATCAGCTCCTCCACCTCAGGGGTCAGTGTGTAGCTCTCTGAACACTCTGCTTTGGGCGTCTCTTTCTTTTTCTTGTTCCGATCATTCCTCACAGCTGAAGGAGGGAGGGCAGAGGAGGAGGAAGGAGGGGAGGGGGTCAGGAGCTGTGTGGTGGGTGAGGTCCTTTCTTGAGGCCCTGGGTGCCCCACCCCATGGGCCCCTCATATCTTAGAGGGGCGGGATTTCCTCCCCAGGTCAGCACATCTAGGCCAGGCAGAGCTGTTATCTCCTTAGCAAAATCATCTTTGTGAATACAGAGACAAACAAACACACACACACACACACACACACACACACACACACACACACACACACACACCCCTACAAAGGGTGAGAAAATTAGTTCTCTAGCCTCTGTGCTCCCTCCCTCCCTCCCTTGAGTCAGGAAGCAAGGTCCACAGTTACACATACTATATGTAGCAATGCTTTGACCTCATCTGTGGGCCCACAGCTTGGCTGAGAATAGGCCCCAGGCACTGCCAGGAGGCACGGGTATGTGTGGGCTTTGGTATCCCTGTGCTCTGGGCTGTGCATTTGTCTGTGCACATTCATGTCTCCTAAGTCAGTTCCCCCAAAACTCCCTTTTGTTTTTCTTCTCTTCTTCTTCCTCCCCAAGGCCCTCCTACTCCCTGGGCCTTGGGCCTCTTACTGAACCAGCAGAGGGTCCCCCATCCTTACATGTGAGCAGAGGACCTTCAGGGTGGAGTTGCAGGGTGTCAGGAGGAAAGCCAAAAGGAACAGAGCTCTCAGGGCCCCCACCAAGGAAAGGGAACTGGGCAGGAGGGTGAGAATGGGGGGGATCTCTCGGCCCATTAGCCAGGGAGCTGACAAATCACCGTGGGCGCTGAGCCGCACACACCACTCGCCTTTAAAGAAGCGATGGGGTCGTTACCAGCCGATTATCCCCGACACACAATCACTCACAGGGCAGGGACGCAGCCGATGCTGGGTGGGGGAAGGGGGGGACGGCTGAGGAGGAGATCTCAAAGAGTGAGGGGGATGGAGGGGCTGGCAGTCAAAGGGGGTAGGAAAAGAGAGACAGAGAGAGAGAGAGAGAGAGGAGAGCTGGCATAATTTGGAGATCACTCATGTCGACTCTGCAAATTCAATAAAGTGCAGGAGAGAGAGAGAGAGAGAGAGAGAGAGAGAGAGAGAGAGAGAGAGAGAGAGGGAGAGGAAGAGAAAGCGGGGGGATAATTTGGGAAGAGAAAATTGCAGCTGTGACAAGACGTTTATCATTTGGAAGCTTTAATTCTATTGAAATGGCAGCTGCTCAGCTCCAGGGCACAGAGCTCTGGGAAGGCAGGGAGGGAGGAAGGGACTTGGGGGGGGGGTCCCCATGGCTGCCTGTCCCCAACCTATTCCATTCTCTCTGAGCACATATATACCTTGAGATAGAGTTGAGGAAAGCCTGAAGGTGGGGTAAGACCAGTTCAAGAGGTGGGTCCCCTCTAGGGGTTCAGAGCTTCCTACTTCTTCCCTCCCCACCCCACCATGATAGAAACCTGGGAAAACTCCTGCATTATATATGTGTGTGTGTGTGTGTGTGTGTGTGTGTGTGTGTGTGTGTAGGGGTGTATCTTAGATAACAAGGGTAGCACATAGCACATCTCACCCTCCACCTCCTGCAGTGAGCTAGCACTGGCACAGGCTGGGGGGACAAGGGGGGCCCCTAGGGAAGGAAGCACATGATCAGTTCCAGATAGAAGCCATCGTCAAAGCTGGGGCACATTTAGAGATGGGGAAACTGGACTTCCCAGAGGCTATAGACTAGACCTGCCTGTTCTCCCAGAAGCCATGTACCTCCCACTAGGGAGGGGGATGGGAATCAATGAGGTTTTTCTATCTGTGGGTCTCCATCTGCATGTGTCTGAGGCTCTGCACACACGTGTACATGCATCTTTCTTCCACGCCCCCATGCCATACTGGGATATGGATTGGGGGCAGGGAAGGGGAGTCCTGCTACCGCTGCCCACCTCCCCCAAGTCTGAAGGTTTCAGCTCCATGACAACGGCCAACGCAGACGGAGGCTTCTGTCAGCGTCATTTATCTCTGACATCATCAATCATCGGTTGCCATAACAACACCCATGATTCAAACACAAGAGGGTCCCCCCAACCCCAGGCCCTGCCTTCTTTTAGCCTGCCCTCTGCTCAGCCCAAATGCATAATCTGTGTTCCACAGAGTCAGGATGGGAACCCCAGATTTGAGATGGGCTGAAAAGGGGCAGGGGAAGGAAGGAATGAGTTTTTCGATTCTCCTCTACTGCCCTTCTCTCCTAGGAATTCCCCCAGAGCTCACAAGCCTCTGGGGCCTCAAGTCCTTGCTATTCCTACCTCTGAAAGGAGCTGTGCTAAATGGAATTTAGTCCCTCTCCCTACCCCTGAAGGTCGTAGGGAACCCAGGTGTCCCTTCTATATTTCATCATACTCTAAACAGTGTATATAAAAAAGATGAGTCCAAGAAAAAAGCTTACACATTCATTCTCATTCTCATTCTCTCTCTCTCTCTCTCTCTCTCTCTCTCTCTCTCTCTCTCTCTCTCTCTCTCTCCCTCCCTCTTCTCCCTCTTCCTCTCTCTCCATTCCTCACTCGCCCCCCTTCAATGCCAGCTTCTTCATGGAAAACTGGGTTTCTGCCTCAGCTTTCCCCCTTCTCTCCTAGCCCCACAGTTCCTTCTACTGCTCAAAGGGAAACTCAGGTTACAGACTGCACACAGCCCCATATCCTCCCCATTTTGGCCCTAGGATGCCCTGCTGTGGTGAGTAAGGGTGGCATGGGATGGCACTTACACTCCTTGGACATGCCCACTTCAAAGCATTTCTGTAGCCGGCAGTACTGACAGCGATTTCTCGTCACCTTGTTGATGATACAGTTCTTATCCCGGTGACACGTATACACCATGTTTTTCTGGATGCTTCGACGAAAGAAGCCCTGGGGTAGGAGAAATAAGGGGAGGGGGGAAGCCAGAGGTCAACAACCAGAGAGCAGAGGTAGGAAAGAGGGATATGAGGGCCAAGAAACTGAAGCAGATGCCCATCTATGGTCTTCGGGTGAAAACAAGACAGCATCTCTTCCCCACTCAGTCTCCTCACCATCTCCCTGGGCAGATGAGACCCTGGGACAGGAGAATGTGATTCAGCAACAAGAAAGGGAACTACCAGAGGAGAATCCCAATGGCCTGCTGGAGTTGCTGTTTCCACCAATGCCCCTTCAGCCTCTGGCATCCTTAGCTGCTTCTCTGACAAACTAGCCCCAGGGTAACTAATGAGTTAGGGAGAGGTGTGGAGGGGTAAAGATGGGGGAGAGGCAGAGCCCACAACTGAGGTGCCTAAGAACACATTGGCAGGCAGGCAGGCACAGGCACAGACTGACGCACAGAAAGTAAATATACATGCACAAAGGCCAGCAGGCAGGCCAATGGAGGAAGACAGGAAGAGGACCAGACAGGCAGAGATGGACAAATGGGCAGAGAGATGGACAGACAAGGAGTAGAGGCCAAAAGAAAGGCAGTAAGTAAGAGGGACAGACTAGGCATAAAGACAGACTGAAGGGAGGCTAAGAGACAGGGCAGGCACAGTGACAAGCAGGCAGGCCAGACAGGCATCAAGAAAGGCAACAAACTGCCCTTTGATCCAGCCATACCATTGTTGGGTTTGTACCCCCAAAGAGATCATAGATAAACAGACTTGTACAAAAATATTTATAGCTGTGCTTTTTGTGGTGGCAAAACACTGGAAAAGGAGGGTATGTCCTTCAATTGGGGAATGGCTGGACAAATTGTGGTATATGATGGTGATGGAATACTATTGTGCTCAAAGGAATAATAAACTGGAGGAATTCCATGTGAACTGGAAAGACCTCCAGGAATTGATGCAGAGCGAAAGGAGCAGAACCAGAAGAACAATGTACACAAAGACTGATACGCTGTGGTAAAATCGAATGTAATAGACTTCTGTACTAGCAGCAATGCAATGACCCAGGACAATTCTGAGGGATTTGTGGAAAAGAACTCTACCCACATTCAGAGGAAGAACTACAGGAGTGGAAACAGAAGAAAAACTGCTTGAACAAATGGGTTGAGGAGGACATGATTGGGGATATAGCCTTGAAACTACCACACCAATGCAACTAACAACAATTTGGAAATAGGTCTTGATCAATGACACATGTTAAAACCAGTGGAAATGCGCATCCACCAGGGGTGGGGGAAGGGCGAGGGGTGAAGGGGAAAGTGGGAGCATGAATCATGTAACCATGTTAACTTTTCTAAAAAATGAATTTTAATAAATGTTAAAAAAAAAAAAAAGAAAGGCAGCAAAGCACACACGTACATAGGGATCAAAGTAGGACACACACACACAACATGAAAGTAGGCAGATATACACACACACACCCATGGTCCCAGGTAGGACACCTACAGGATATGACAAACAATGCCACACATGCCTGTACACACTGATACACAAATACACAAGCAGAAGAGACAGTCTGTGGCCTTGGGCTCTGCCCTTGATCTCTGTCCCCAAGTCTACAGATAGCTTGCTCCAGGGCTGGAAAGGCCCAGGGTTAGAAAACTCAGCTGTGTAACTTCTCAGGCCTGGTTCTTGTGGGAGCTGGAGGCCCTGGGGAGGGGAAAACAGTGCAGAGGGTGTGCCCTGCAGTATGGTGAGAGTGAAGAAGACTGTGCCATTCTAGGTATTTCTGACCTGTCCTTTTCCTATTCCAAGGGCCAGAGCTAGGGCAATGGAGTAGGGAAAGGGTCTGGGGGGCCAGCTGGGGGCTCTAGGAAACCAGATGTGCTGGCCCTGGGGGAGGGGGGAACCTGCAAAGCCAGGAGCATCGGAGCTTTCTGAGAGTGGGGTAGGCAATTCCCAAGAGGTAGCTCTACGCCTCCTCTCACTGGGCACTCCTCCTGCCAGGTTATTCCAATAGGGTTCAGGCAGGGCTGCTGGGGGAGGCCTCTTGGGTCTCTTGCCAAGAGCAGGTCAGATGCCAGCTCACCATGGTAACCCCAGCAGCAGCAGTGACGGGTTCTCACCCTGCCAGGCTGAGGCATGAGCCCTGAAAATGAAGACTTTAGGGGGGAGGAGGAACCCCACACTTTCCATTTGGGGCACCCCCACACAGGGGAGGGCAAGAGGCAGCTTGGGGAGGTGTTTAAGGGAAAGGGAGAAGTTGATCATAGATGGACACTATAGTCATAACCATACATCCCTTCCTTCTTAAAAATCAGAACACTTCTGTTTGTTCCTTATCCTCACATCCTCTTTCAAGGAATGCAGGGAGGAGAAAGTAAAAAAATCCAAACTTTCCTCTCCTTTCACACACATCAAATTAGTGAGGGGTAGAGTCCATGACTAGGAAGGCTGGGGGGAAGACCAGAGATAGCGTCTATATTTTCAAAGTTATCTATTCCCCTCATCTTTCATCAACTAACTACTGTTCAATACCACTAACTCACCTTACAGCCTTCACAGGCGCTGACCCCATAGTGGTACCCGGAGGACTTGTCTTGGCAGACAAAACAGGGCTTGTAGATTCGGGGGAGAGGAGGTGGTGATGGGGGGCTGGGCACGATCTCCTCTGAGCTGCTGCTCTGAGTTTCAATGGCTGAAAGTTTTAGAAAGAGAAAGCACAAGTTAGAAACTCCAGGCAGTAACCATCATTCCGTAAGATCTCACTATTCTCATGACAGACTGGAAAAAAACAAAATACCAGATTCCTAAGAAGATGACCCAAGTTGATGATAACGATGATGATTTTCATTACTACCTGTGTGATATGGGCCAAATGCTCCTCTCTTTGGGCCATAAAATAAGGTTAGAGTAGATGACTTCTGAGTCTCTTCCAATTACAAATGAAGGATTTATTTTTATTTATTTTTTCAAACCCTTACCACCTTCTGACTTAGAATCAATATTGTGTATTGGTTCCAAAACAGAAGAGAGGTAAGAGCTAGGCAAGGGGTGGGGGTGGGGTGGGGGGGAAGGTTAAGTGACTTGCCCAGAGTCACACAGCTAGGAAGTGTCTGAAGTCAGACTTGACCCCAGGATCTCCCATCTCTAGGCCTGGCTCTCTGTCCACTGAGCCACCTAAATGCCTCTCAAATCTATCATTTATGAAGCCCACCTTCCAGACTTTCACTGGCCTCATTATCCTTGACAGCTACAGGATTCCAGAGGGCACTAGGTAGACTCAAGACAGCCAGACACAACCTTACACAATGTCACAGCATTTGGGTAAGGTATTCATTATGGTAGCCTCTACCTCCCATTGCGTTGGAGCAATGACCTGCTAAAGCCTCTTCTCAGGAATTCTCTCCTTCCATATAATAGCTAGGAAGGAGTTAAGGCATGATGGGAAGAGAGGGAAGGGCCTGAGTCTGGACCAGAGGAAACTAGGGTCAACAGGATGTTCAAAGGCAGTCCACTCCCCCTCCTTTCTCAGCTTCCGTTCTCTACCCACCCCCCCAACAGTCATGGTCCCTCCCTCACCAAACAATTCCCTACCCCACCTCCCAGCCAGGAAACTAAGGGGTAGACCAGGAGATCAGAGACACTGCTCTCTTCCACCCTTTTTCTCAGCTCTTGGCTGATGAACGGAAGAGGTACAGAGGTCCCCTAAAACTGACTCTAGAACCATCTTTCTCAGAAGTCTGAGGTTAGGAACCTTCTTCACTGTTATCCTCTACTGGCCAGTGGATCATATTTAGATCTATGCGTGTCACTGAAGGGATGTGTTGGGGTGTTGCTCCTAAGCCAAAGTGGGGGGACAAAAAGGGCTTGTTTCTACTCAATGATCCTTCTTACCAATGAGCCTTCTTACTGTCCAGGACTCACTCTACCCCTCCTGCTATTTTGTTTCCAGTAAAGGGGAGGGTGAATGAGTGACCTGGTGGGGTAGCGGCTAGGCACGCAACACAGACCAGATTCTCTACAGCCACACAGTCTTTATTAGGGGCTGGGGGGTGCAGAGTATATTTGAGGGTAGGAGATCTTAGGATGCTGGGAGTAGGAAAGCAAACTACTGGAATGATAAAAAGTAAAAGATACTCCTTTCCCACTCCTCCAATTCACCTGTTTTCTATTCACACACAGTTCTCAAACCTCACCATTTGATCACTTGTCCAGCCTCCTTCCTCTGTGTTAGTCCTCTCTGTGACTCCTAGCCAGGTCAGCCAGTGCAGACCAGAGGTATTTTGCCTATATAATGATATATAGGAAACTCTGACTCCCCAAAACTAATTTTTTTTAAAACCTTACCATCTTGTCTTAGAATCAATACTGTATATTGGTTCCAAGGCAGAAGATTGGTAAGGATTAAGCAATGGGGGTTAAGTGACTTGCCCAGGGTCACACAGCTAGGAAGTGTGTGAGAAAACCAATTCCTTATCACTCACATCTAACTCCCTTATTTACTAAGCTCTAGCAAGAACAACTCTGTAAATCTACAGCATGATGACATCCAAAGACCCAAGCACCTCTTTAACATAACCATGGTACTGCCAAAAGTTGCATACACCGTGACTCTCCCTCCTACCCACCCCCAAAGCTTCATGTCTAATGAGAAGGGAAGAGATCCGGTACTAGGAGACAGGAGACATTACCCTATTCCCCCTCCCCAAAATCAACTTCATCCATGATAGGCGGCTGCTTTTTCTCTGGGAGTTGCCAGGAGGGTGGAGAGGAAGGCATTGTGCCAGCCCAATTGGCTAGGGCCTACAATCGTCTTAGAGAAAGGCAGCAAGACCCTAGGCACCATATTGCCCTGGTCACCTCAAACTGGAATATTAAGAGGTCAATTCCTCCATCCTGACCTCGGTTTCTCCTACAAACTAGAATTCAATAATAAGAAAGCCCCAAAACTTAGATCTCCTGGGGGCCTTCACCCCACAAAACTGTCCTACACTCTGCTTCCTTCTTCACTTCCACTCTCCCTTAGCCCTACACAAGTAAATCAGACAGACAGAGAAGCCTGAGAACAGCTGCTTGGGGGGGGGTGTAGCTGGAAGGGGGGTGAGGGGCCAGAGTGAGGCTGGGGGGGGGGTGGAATCTGGACAAAGGAGTCCTTTGTTGTGCTAACTTTTTCCAAGATGCAAACCAGCAACAATAGACAATCTAGCCGGAG
>NC_058133.1:192525755-192553963 GCF_016433145.1 Gracilinanus agilis
GGGGGGGGGGTGGAATCTGGACAAAGGAGTCCTTTGTTGTGCTAACTTTTTCCAAGATGCAAACCAGCAACAATAGACAATCTAGCCGGAGAAGGTTGGGGGGGGGGAGTGATATCAAGGACAAGGGGGTATATGGGTCCCCACTGCCTGACCAGGAGCCTAGCATTCCAACAAGCTGAGGGACAAAGGCGATGACCCCTCCCCTCCTACCCCACCTGGCCTTTGGCCTCCCAGCCCCGCCTCTCCTAGGGGAACAGACCCCACCCCCAAAGGCCACTTTCTGCAGAGGCCTGAAAGGATTGCTTCTCCATAGGGAGAATAAGCAGAGACAGAGAGAGACCTTGGGGAGCAGAGGTGCAGAAGGGAAGGAGGTGGGAGATGGATGAGATAGGATAAAAAGACAACAGAAATTGTTGGAGGAAAGAGAACGGGGGCATAAGGATACAGAGGATGGAGAGGGAGTTAACCGATGATTTTTTTGGGGAGTGGGTATAAGCAGAGGAAGAGAGACTTCAGAAGAGAAGTGATGGGGGGAGGGGAAATGAGGAAAGCAAAGGCCAGGCAGAAATATGCAGCAAAGTCAAAGTCCAGAGGGTGTTGGTGGAAAAGAAAAAATTGCTTTGGAGAATGGGGAGATGGGGGGGGGGGTAGGGAAATGGAAAGACAAGCATGAGAAGAGAACAGCTAAATGGGATAGGGACTTGCTTCCAACTACCCCTCCTCAAGCTGTAGCAGCTGACAAACCACCTTCTATAGCCTTTTCCCCACATGCATACACATAGAAACACATATGTCCACATACACACAATCTCCTGCCTAGTCACCGAAGTAAGCCCAGCCCTGCTCCTGCCCTGGCCACCACCTCTGAATCTAAAGGCTTGGCCCCCTGCATTCCACCCTCCTTTCTCTCCGGGTTTATTGCCATCTGAGGAGAGGAAGAATGAGGACATAGGGGGAGACTGGTGGGTGGTGTAGGGAACTAAAGGGCCCCATCCTCTCTCCTCTCCAGTTGAATGTTCTCTGCCCACCAAAAGAGGAGGAATCCTGACTGCTACTCTATCCTTAAATGTACCTCCATCCACCTAGAAAAGCACTTCCCTGCTGTCAGCCCCAGGGAAGGAATAGCTTACTATCTGAATGTGTCTCACTTCCCATCAAAGTCTCCCCCACCCCCCAGAGAAGGGGAAAGCAGAGATTAAAGGAAGGGTAGAACATAGATCAAAGTCCAGAACTCAACAGAGAACCACTGTGTTTTGACTCCTGGCCAGTAAGGTTAGGCTGTGGGAAAAGGGGGCATCTCTCTCCATTAAGGTTTGGAGGAAAAAAACTCCCTCGCTTGGCCCCTCTCTCTGCTACCTCCCTACCACCCCTCCGAGGAGCCAGTTTCCTGAAGATCAGCAGGAAATCGGATGGGCCCTTGGCCAGGAACTCCCTTTCCCTCCCCCACCCCAAGTCTGGATCTTCTACTACTCCCCACCCTCAGCAGCCCCCAAGGGGGTAGGGAGATGTCTCTGGGGATCAGTTCCCTCCCCAGATTCTCTAGTCCAGGGACTGTCTGGGAGGGGGATGGACTGTGAAAATGTGTGCTGGAGGGGGGAAAAGGGGGAGGAGGACGGAAGAGGCCTGGCCTGGCTGGGCTAACTCTGATAAGCATCTCCCCCCCTCAACACTCCCCCTCTACTCCCTGGGGCTCCCACGTGCTCCACATTCTTGGATGTCTGGGAGCAGGCAGAGGCAGAGGAGTAAAGCAGAAGTCCTGAGTATTAAGGCAAAGGAGGGGGAGCAATATCCCACCCCCCCACACATTTCTATCTCTGTGCCATCTCTGCCCTCAACAGGGGTGGAGTAAGGAAGGGAGGGGGTCCCCAGGGCTCTGTATCTAAGCAAGAAGGCAAGAATCCAAGAGTCTTCACCGGACCCCCACCCCCAGCCTAGATGACCCCTCCCACTCCCCCTTGGGAGGGAGAGGAGAACTCTCAGTTATCAAGAGGGTAGGAGAACAGATTATAGTAACAGGAGCTGCTTGGTCTCCTAAGCTTTGTGTCTGTTGGTGTGGGCACAGGTTGTCCCCTTTCTGGGAAGGCATCTGCCCCCATATCCCTGTTCTTCTCGACCTCAACTTTTTGCTCACAGCTGACCACAATCTGTCCTTCCTACAGGAAAGGGGAGTGGGAGGGCACAGTGAGTCTAAGAAGGCTGGGCCCAGGCCCCTTGCCCTTGCCCTTGCCCTGTGATTGGCACACACCATAGTTTTGAGATCCCAGGGACAGAGGATATTATTATTCCCCAGGTTGGGGCAGCCAACAACTCAGTTTCCTCATGCATTACAGGATTGGGGATGGGTGGGAAACAGCACAATCTACCTCCCTACCTAGTGGGCACTTCAAAGGGTAAGGAGACAAAAGGAAACTGATGCTGTGGTGGTCCAAGGACCCAGGCCTGACCAGGGACTTTCAGGGAGGATGAAGGACAATAAAGACACCAACACTGTGACCCCATTAATTTTCTTGAGGAATCCTTTAGTATTGGGAGGGGAGAGTGAGGGTGGGTAGGAGGGGGAAAGAACTACTGGGGAAGAGTAACAACTTTAAACAGCCAGATGACTACAGTATAGTCACTTTCTTCCTTGAAGTTGGGAGTGGGGGTGGTGAAGAAACTTCATCCTGAGTTCTTACTGCTTCCTCTGCCTGACCCCAGTCTCCTCCCTACTCCCATTATCCAACTAAAGTCAATAAGCAATCTCCCCCTCCCCAAAGCAAAGCCCTTTCCTCCATTCGATTCTGGGATAAGAATCAAAGTTCAGGGGCCAGAACAATGGGAAGAGATGGGTGGGGTGGGGGTGACCACAGCATGGGCCAGGAGATCAGGATGGCCAGGGCCAACTCAAATCAAACATCCCCACCTGGTGGGTCTAGAAGTCTGATGTGGGTAAAAAGAACTGAGACACTCATTTTCCAATTTGCATGATCCTCCCCCTATCCCACCCCACCTTCCTATCAAGGCATGCCTTCCTCCTTCTTCTAGAGGAAGAGATCCATTCTCCAGACTAAGAAAGAAAGAGGGGAGGGAAGGTGGGAAGGCAAGCAGGGTAGGTTGGAAATGAGAGGCAGTCAGTCCTCAAGGGAAACCTAAGAAGCCTGAGGAGGGAGAAATCTGAACCCATCTAGCAAAACCCCCCAGGAGAGGTTCTTCACACCCAGGTACTCCGTAGACAGAGACACACAGCTGGGCACAACATACACACACAGGTGTATACACAATACACAGCCTGCACAACGTTCCCTCCCCACTCCAAGTATGGTGGAAGACTCCCTTTAAACCAAAGGCTCTTTACCTTTTTTATGTCACAGACCCCTTCAGCAATCTGGAGAAGCTTATGGACCGCTTCAAATTGTTTTCAAATGCACAAAATAAAATGCATTAGATTACAAAGAAAACCCAAGTATACTGAAATGGTTATCAAAATATTAAAAGTTCCAGTCTTTTCACATCTCACCGACACCTATCCAAGGGCCCTAGATTAAGAACTCCTGCTCTAAAGGGTACCATAAAATAGAAAAAGAATAGAAGGTTGGATAAAATGGCCTCTGAAGTCCCAGGTCTAGATATCTATGATTCTAAAATAAAGGATAAATAACAAGGAGGAAGTGTGATGGGCAGGAGGTGACAACCTTATGATATCAGAGTAACAAGCTGATTTCCCCCTTTGGGAAGAATATAGGCACCCCTCCAGTGACAAAGGGATTAGGGTCATCTCCCTAACCTTAAAGATCTTCCCTAATCACTTTGCTTCCACATGCTGACCTGCTCCCTTACCTCCCAGCTCCCACCCCACAACAATCCCGATAGCCTGGATGAAAATGGGATGCTCTAAAACAGAAGAGAGCTATAGGAAAATTTCCAATTCTACCCCCATCCCTGTGGCCTTACTCCCCTGGGGGAGGGAAGAGATATCCTCCTACCTGCCAGTAAAGGGGAGGAAGTAAGGATGCTCAAAAGCACAAAAGATAACAGTCAAATAAAAGGAGCTAAGAGTCTATCCCCATTATGCCCCATTGGGTGCCAGGCTTCATCAGGATGGGAGAATAGATAGAAGGCGGTTAAAATAAAGTTCTTTCTGGTGCACACCCTCATCTTTCCAAACAATACACACACCAACATACTCCCCTGACACCCACATTAATGAAGTGTGAGCTATGAATTGGGAGCAGCAGCTGTCACCATGCAGAAGGAGGGGGTGCCAGTTCGGGGGTGGGGAGATCCTTTTCCTCAGGGCATGACAGCCTTCAGTCAGTAGGCTTTTGCCCTCCTCTAAGCTGATATCACCCCTTTAGTTGGGGCAAAATCATTGAAGCCAACAGAAACTGGGAGAGAGGAGACTTTGTAAGAGGAGGTAGTGGGGAGGCAAGTGCAGAATTGTCCAGTGAAGTAACCAAGTTGAAGGAAAGAAAAGACCAGAAAAGGGGGGGGGGGTCTATAGGGGGAAGATCAGGTTTCCTATTCCAAGGCCCCAGGGACATCCCAAGATAGGAAAAGGGGAGGGCTGGTACCTACAGCGGCTCGAGTTGTTCCAAATCGGAGTCCGGAGTGGGGTGGAGTAGGGGCCGGAGGCGGGAATCCCCTTCTCAGGGAGCAAACAAGCCCGGCTCTGGTTATAAAAATCCACCACAAGGAAGGGATTCGGGCTCGGGGTGAGCACCCCTACATCCACGCTCTCATACATCTTCCCCCCAGCGAGCAAAAAGAGGAGGAGGAACTGAGCAGGGAAGTCCTCTGAGGAGTCCTCCTCCCTCACTCAATCTCACTCCACTAGCCAAGGCACCATCCAAGGAGTGGGGTCAGGGAGCAGCCGGCAGCCCCCTACCCCCGAAGTCCCCGAGTTCAAATTCCACAGCTGTGACTACTACTCCAATCCTGCAAGGAAAGGGGGAAGCAGGGGAGGGGGGGGGAGGCGTCCCCAGTTCCTCCACAGAACAACCAAAGGAGGGCCCCTCAAACTTAGTCCAACAATTTCACCTGAAGAGGGCCCCCAGTCTCCAGTCTCATGATCTCGGCTGGATTATTGGGGGGAAGGACACAGTAGAGGCGGGCTGCTTCTCAACTCCCTGGGCTGGGGCGTGGGGGCGGAACACAGGCAGTTTTAGGCGCTTCCTCCTGCTCGCTCGCGATCTCGCGCGCCCTCGCTCGCTCTCTCTCTCTCTCTAGATCACTGCCCAGGATGGGGGCGTCCGTCTGTCCATCCGCCTTTCAGGAATCAGGCTACTCCTCCTCCTCCTTCTCCCCAAACCAAGGATTCCCAGGTCGAGGTTCGGGTGGAAACCCCGACTCCAGCTCTACCTCCAAAAGGGCCCCCCACGTCCTTTTCCTCTCGAAGTCGCTCTCCTGGGCTCCCTCCCGGGTAGTAGGAGCCTCCGAGGCAGTCCGCCACTGAGTGGGGGTGCCCCCCCTTCCCCAGCCCGCCCCCTACTCCAAGTCCCCACCCCCTGGCCACCCCTCCTTCGCAGTGTGCCCTGGCCCCGCCCCGTCCAGGGTCCGCCCCTTTAACCCCTTAGCAGTCTGGTAGGTAGTGGCAGCTGTAATAGCAGCTACAGTGGCAGTGGAAGCAGTGGACCAGACTGTGGGGGGAACAAGGGACCAACAAGGGACGATGGGACTGGCAGGCGGGGTAGCGGCTGGGCTCACCCAGGAGGGGGAGGAGGAATACAGACAGTACAGAGGGAGGAGGTGGAGGGGGAAGAGGAGATAGGGTAAGAGGGGAGGGAGAAGGGAAGGGAGGGAAGGAAGGAAGGACAGGACAAGGGAGGAGAGCCCAGAGGTGTTCTGTCCTGCCTCTGTCCCAGGCCCAGTCCCCTGGAAGGCGAACTTCTCAGACTCAGCGAGCTGGGTGTGGGTGACCTGTGAGGGGGGTGACCTGTGGGGGGGTGGAATTCAAAGGGTTGGTCCCTCCATGGAGGCCCAGGACCCAGACTCATTTGCCTAATGTAATGCGACTGAACTCTCGCTGAACTCGCCCAGTGCTGATGCCTCACCTCCCGGTGACCCACCCACCCACAAGCCAGCACCCCGACCATGCCCATGACATGCCCACAGCCAAAGAAGCCCTCCTGGCCAGCCCCCTCCCCATTCCCACCTGCCCTGCTGGGAGGAGAGAAGAAAATGTCTTAAAGGAGAAAGGGGTGTGCCATTGAGTGGCCAGGAGAATAACACTGTGGCATGCCATCTGAAATTAGTGGGTTGCTTTGACACCAAACTTTGACACTGTGAGAGCTGAAAATATTTGTGGGAACTCTATTTACATAGAGAGGAAAATGTCCCCATCTCCCCACATTGTAATGTCTGACACCCATCAGAGGAAAGAAAGATACATCCACTGCCCCCCCACCACTCTCTGACTTCTTTAGGTTCCTAGCTTTGCAAAAAACTTGTACACCAAAACTCTAGGCTTACCTAGCTTTTCAGGGAGTTAATACCCTTCATTGTAGGGGAGGGGCACAGAACAGTTTCACTCTCCCCCACCCCACCCCCATCACCTCCCTTAATCTTCTTACCAAAATAAATGGGGTGATGAAAGGGAAACCTCGGCCAGTTTGGATGACCCACCACTCCCTCAAGAGACACTCCTCCCAAAGGACAAGGTTCTTCTGTGTCCTTATTTTATCCCTAGTCCCAATCCCATCCCAAGAGGCCAAAGCACAGGAAATCACATAAAAGCTACTCCAAGCAGACACCAAAGCCTTAGCAATGGACTGATATCCCTAGAGAACTTGCCCAGCTCTAACTACCTGCTATATCCTACCACACTCCTTCAACAGATTACTGGACATTTTTGACCATGAAGCTGAGTTCTGAGTTCCAGGCAAAATTATCTAAAAGAGGCCTATGATTTCAAGAGTCATCCATCCCCTTCCTTCCACTCCCACTTTCACCACCTTGGCTCAGGTCACATCTCCCCTAGCCTAGTTTCTATGTCTCTTGTCTCTTCTTAGTCTCTAATAATACAGCTATCATTAGACAATAGCATAATCTTCTAATATATCTTTAAGATGATTTACTCTTTCAGAAGAATTGCAAACTATGAATAATAATATGAATGAATGTTCTAGATCACCAATACAAGTAAAGCAAATACAAAATACTCTGAGGGCTCACTTTGGACTGAGAAAAGATTACAAAAAAATGGAAATAGTCAATGTTAGAAAAGCAGGCACAGTAATATATATTATATATATGTATATGTATGTATACACATATATGTCACAATATATAATATATATGTGGTGAAACTGTGATTTGGCCAGTCATTCTAGAAATTCGGAATGATTCAAATAAATATTAAAATGGGCAGCTGGGTAGCTCAGTGGATTGAGAACCAGGCCTAGAGATGGGAGGTCCTAGGTTCAAATCTGGCCTCAGACACTTCCCAGCTGTGTGACCCTGGGCAAGTCACTTGACCCCCATTGCCCACCCTTACCACTCTTCTGCCTTGGAGCCAATCTATAGTATTGACTCCAAGACAGAAGGTTAAGGCCACTAAACAAATAAATAAATAAATGAATGACCAATTAAACAAACAAATAAATAAGCAAACAAACAAACAAATAAATAAATAAGTGGACAGATGAGTAAGTAAATATTAAAATGTCCAAGCCCTTTGACATGCTAGGTATGCTAAAAGGAACTCAGTGACAAAAATGTCCACTAATACATTTATGGAAGTACTTTCTGCAGTAGCAAAAAACTGGAAATAAGCTAGATGTCCATCAACTAGACAATGACTAAATGGGTTGTGATATAAGTATAATGAAACATTACCGTGTTATTGGAAATTATGACTATGAATACAGAGAAACTTGGGAAGAATTATATGAACTGATAAAAAGCAGAACCAGGAAAATGATATGCTTAAAGACTACAACACTGTATGTGGAAAGAATTACAAAACAATAGAAAACTGAATGCTATCGAAATAAAGTAACCATTCTATCTCATGCCCATCAGACAAAAATGGCAAAAAATGGAAAATGACAAATGCTGGCAGGACTGTGGAAAAATAGATACATTAATGTGGAGCTGTGAACTGGTCCAGCCACTCTGGAAAGTAATTTGGAACTATGCCTAAATGTCTCTTAAACTATGCATACCCTTTGACCTAGCAATATGAGGTCTATGCACCAAAGAGATCAAAGAAAGAGAAAAGGGTACCATAGGTACAAAAATATTTATAGCAGCTCTTCTTGTGGTGGCAAATAACTGGAAACTGAGGAGGTGCCTACCCATCAATTGGGAAAAGCCTGAAAGAATTATAACATCTTAATATGATGGAAAATTGTTGTATTGTAAGAAATGACGAAGGGGATGGTTTCAAGAAATCTGGAAAGACTTGTATGAATTGATATGGAACAAGCTGAATAAAACCAGAAGAACAATTTATACAATAATATTGTAAAGACAAACAACTCTGAAAGACTTGGAAATTCTGGTCAACACAAGGACCAACTACAATTCCCAAGGACGAAAGATGAAACATGGTGCCTACCTCTCAGCAGAGAGGTGATGGTCTCAAGTACAATGACACATATTTTTTAAACATAATGCAGGAAATGGTTTTCTTGATTATACATATTTGTAACAGGGATTTTATTTTTCTTGTTTCTCACTGGGAAAGAGGAGGGAAATTAAAGAGGGGGAAGAGAAGGTATATCTTCATTTGAAAATAAAATTTAATTTTAAAACACAAAAAAATGCAGTGACTAAGTTTGACTCAAAAGAAGAGATAGGAGAAGGCAACTCCCCTTCCCTCTTTGCAGAAGTTGGGGAACATGGGTGTGGTATATATGTCAGACTTTTAAAATTTTTTTGTTGTTAAGGGATGGCATTATGGGACAAAGATGAGTACAGTATACAGATGATGCAAAAACAAAAGATATCAATAAAAATTTATTTTCCAAAAATCAGATTACATATTCCTCAGCTCAAAAGGGGAACTCTCTACTCTCTATTGAAAAAAAGTTCAAATTTCCTTAGTCTAGCATTTGAGATCTTCCACACTCTGGATTCATCCTGCCTTTCCAAGCTCATTTCACATTTCTACTCTGTGCTCCAGAATAGAAACTGGGTTCAAATCCCAGTTTTACTACCTGTGTGACCTCAGAAAAGTAAATCTTGGACCTTATTTTTCATATCTATAAAATGAGGTGGGGGAGGAGGGGAGAGGGTAGACTGGATGATGTCCAAGGTTGCTTCCGGCTCTAAGACCCATCATCCTGTGATCTGTAATCCTGAGACTCGCTGTTCCCCAGCTCATCTTGTCCTCTTGCCTAAAATAAGCTCCTTCCCCATGTCCTTTGAAGGCCTTACCCTCCCTGACCCCCTCTCAGCTACAGATGATTGCTTGCTCCCTTCTCCAAATCTCTCATACCACAGTTTTGCCCCATCTTATGCACTTAATCACATTCTTATTTGCATACAGAGCTTATACAGCTTCTATAGAGGAAGGTCTTTGAAGGCAGGACTATGTCAGAGGTTTACTGAAAAGAGCAATGGATTTGGAATAGGAGGACAAGAGTTTAGATCACAGATCAGAATTGTGTGATTGAGCAAAATCACTTAATATCTTGAAGGTTCAGTTTCCCCACTTGTAAGACAGATGATAACCCAATTTACAAAAGTAGTTGTGAAAACCAAAAGAAACATTTTCCCTCTTTGCATCTCTCCCACCCTCATCTGGCACACAGTAGGCACTTGTTAAATGTCAATTAAATTTTTTTTAATAAACTTGAATCTAAGGAACTGCCTCAATTCTATCCTGAGGAGATTCAGTCCTCACTAATTTCCAGTCTCTGAGAGCTCTTTGAGAGAAGGGAAGCAAATAAAAGCCACCTTAATAGGCTGAGCATGCCCCTCTCCCCAACCAGGGTAACTTGGGGAAGAGAAAGTCTCTCCTTCCAGGAATGAGCTTTTCCTGGCTCCAGGACTTTTTTCTCCCACTCTTTAAAGGGTAAAGTGAATAGTTTTGCCCCTACATGCTCCATTGCTTTGGGAGAGAACCTCAGGGTAGAAGCCATCTCAGTTGAGGAGTTTTCTCCTTCCCTCACTCCCCACCCCAGTGGACATTTTGATTTCAGATGGGACCAAAGGGGCGCAGGGGGACCTCCAGCCAACAAGGAGGGGGGGAGGGGGGAGACCTAGATTCCAAGTTTCAACTTCCTCTCTTCCCTTCACTCTACCTAGGTTAATCAGTGCTAGAAAATGAAAGGTGAAAGGGTCTCCTCATTTAAAACCCTATTTTACAGCCTTTGGCTGACTTGGCATTTTGGGCCCCATGGAAGGCCTCTCTAGGCCATCCTCAGCACCTCCCTCCATCCCCCTAGCCCTTAGTGCTTATTCTCCTATTATCCTGGGGAAATGATGGAAAGGGGCTGGTGGGGATATGGAAAGGGAAAGCTGGAAGAAGCAGAGACGGGGGAGGAGGGTCCAGCAGGAGATGGTAAGAATGAGAAAGGAATGAGCAGACACTCACTTTTCAGCATGACTGTTAATACTTGAGAGTCCTTCAAGACATTTTCTCCACGGAGACACAGGGAGAGAAAGATACCCACCCAGAAGGGTGTGGTGGAGAAAGACCTCAGGCCCCGTCAACCTAGTTCCTCTATCAGGTCAACAAGCATTTATTAAATAGCTACTGCAGGTCAGGCACTGGGCTGAGCACTAGGATGCAAAGGTGTCCTCACAGAGCTTACAATCTATATTCTTGTTTATAATCTTACACCACCCAAAGGAAAAAGCCTGTGATTCTCAAAGTCTTCTTCCTGTAAGGTGGGGGGGGAAAGGGCTGAGCTGCACAAACTCCCAGTGGCAGAAAAGGGGGCAGGTGTGGACAGATTTGATGGCAGGGGAGTAGGTGTGGACAGATTTTATCTGCAGCTTTCAAAGCAGAAAGTAGATCTCCTCTCCCTCCCCTGGCCCCTTCCTTTACTTCTCCCTCCTGGGGTGGGGGGCCTCCAGCCAAAAGAGAGGGGGGAGAGGGGTGGGGCCGAGGTTCCAAGTCCTGACTCCCTTCCCTTCATTCCACCTGGCAGAGAGGGGCCTCCCCTCCCCAGCCTTCCAGGAGATCAAGGGAAGGGAGGAGCAGCAGTCCATCAGTAAGAGGACCAGGACAATGGGAGAAGGGGGATGAATGCCGATCTGGGGATTTCTCCCCCCCAAATCTGAAGGGAAGATAAAGGTAACTTCTCAATAATAATACTCTCTCCCTCACCCAGAGTTATCCCAACAACAGATGACCTGGGCCCCTCATTCCCATTCACCTTAACCAGAGTCAATTAGCAACTGTCTTCTCCAGCTGGGGGGAGGGGGCTCTAGAGGAGAGATCTAATGAGGATCTCTCTCATCTCTTTCCTCTTCCCTCTCACTATGAACTTCGATCTCTTCCTCCAATCCTCAGTCAAGTTTGGAGCACATCATAACAATAATCATCCCAGAGTTAGGGGCCAGACCTGAGACTTAATTGATATGGGAACTCCCTGGTGAAGAAGTCCCCTCTGCCACTGAATGTCTGTCTGTTTATAAACCTTTACCCTTTGACTTGGTCTCAATTCCAAGACAGAGAAGAGGAAAAGTTTAGGCAATCAAGGATAAATGACTTGCCTAGGATCACATAGCTAGGAAGTATCTGAGGGCCAGTTTTGAACCCAGGTCTTTATCCATTCTGCTAGGCAGGTTATGAACTCAGGTCTTACTAGAGGTAAGGCCTATCTCCTATCTCTTATTTCCCTACTGCCTCCCAGACCCAGCTAACATTTATATAGTCTCGTTATGATATGCAAAGCTTGGGGCAGCTAGGAAACTCTGGTAGAGAGCCAGACCTAGAGAATGAGGTCCTGGGTTCAAATCTGATCTCTAGACACATCCTAGATGTGTGACTCTGGGCAAGTCACTTAACCCCAACTGCCCAGCCCTTACCACTTGATAAATAAGAGTTTAAAAAAATGCAAAGTTTTTGCACAGATTATCTCATTTACTTCTCACAATACTAGAACAAGGTACTTAATATGTTATCCTCATTACGTGGAAAAAGAAACCAAGGGATGAGAGGTTAAATGAGGTACTCAAGGTCATACAACCCTATGAGGTATGAGCTAGAGGCATTATTATTTCATTTTCCATTAGATTAACCTAAGGCACAGAGATTAAGTGACTCAACCTGTGGACAAAACTAGCAAGTATAAGGGTAGATACAATTCTGATCTTTTCTCTCTGGGTCTCTCTGGGATGTGAGATAAGAAAGATAAGTACTTAGTGCTCCTTTTCCTCTCTGATTCATACCAAGACTGGCCAGGGGTGGAGGTGGTCTAGGTAGCACAGTAGACAGAGAGTCATGTCTGGAGAGGGAAGATCTGGGTTCAAATATAGCCTCAGACACTTCCTAGCTGTATGACCCTGAGCAAGTAACTTAACCCTGATTGCCTAGCCTTTCTGTCTTAGAACTGACACTAAGACAGAAGGTAAGGGTTTAAAAGAAAAAAAAAAAAGACTAAATAGGGTATGGAGATGTCACACGAAAACTCTTTCCCATACACCCAACTCACTGATACTTGTTCCCCATCAATACTCAAATACCAAAGAATCCATTTGATTGAGATCTCATTCATCTAACTTCCTCTCCCTCTAGCTCCAGTTTTCCGCATTGTTAAATGATCTAGCCTGGGAATCTCTGCCCATTTCCCATCCCTCATCCTCCTCCCTGGGCCTTAATTTGGAAAGGACACCTGAGCCCTCTGGAAGAGGCCAGCCAGAAGACAGGACCCTCCTCTCCACCCCTCCCAGGGCCTACTTCCCCCAACTCTTCCTTTGGGAAGACCAGCCACCATATTCAGGTTTTTGGGTTTTGCTCATACCTTACCACTTCCTCTATCAGCTGTCCTCAACCCAACTCTGCCCCATCCCTTCCCACCAAGAAAGAGGGAGAGTAAGGAAAATAAACTCATCTGTCTATTTCCTGAATCCACCCTTGGACTCTTGTCCTAAGAAAAAGAAAAAGGCAACCCTAAGAAAAAACCAACTCTTTTGGGAAAGAGGGTTTCTCTCTTTATTTTCCAAAAGTTCTATACCAGCAAGTGGCCAGAGGCTCCAGGGGAGAAGACATTGGCTTTCTGGCTCCCCTAGGAAGTACTTGATCCCCTAGGTCCACCAGGCAGGATCAGGCTGGCTTGGGAAAACTGTCTCCTAAGGAAGCATGAATCTTTTATCAGCCATGCTTGGATGCTCCAGATAGAGAACTGCCATCACAAGGCAGGCGTGTGTGTGTGTGTGTGTGTGTGTGTGTGTGTGTGTGTGTGTGTGTGTGTGAGAGAGAGAGAGAGAGAGAGAGAGAGAGAGAGAGAGAGAGAAAGAGAGAGAGAGAGAGAGAGAGAGAGAGAGATACACCCTTACCCAGAGACCCTCACTCTGGTCATAGGGAAAAATATACCTTCACAGTTCCCTGGCAAAATTCCATAAGGTCCTTCTTCCCATTATTCTGTATGACAGGCACACACAGCTGGGGGGGGGGGCGGGCAGTATTGGGGAATGACGAGAGGAGGGAGGCTGAAAATGGTCATAATATTATTGTTTGGGGAGAGAGACCAGTTGTAAGGGGGAAGGGGTACCAGGAAAGGATATTGCCCAAGTATGGGTGAGGGGACCCTACCAGGAAATTACAAACCCACACTTGTTCTTCCCACTCATCCCCTTCCCCTATGCTCAGAGGAAAGGGTTCCCAGGGTGGGGAGTAAAATGGGGATCCCTGAACCCCCCCCCCACCTCACACATCAAGAAAGAGGAACCAGCTTGCAACATTCCTAGGCAAGGGAGGAACCTCTTCCCAGGCTGGAATGGGAGTGACCATGGGGTAAGGAAAGCAAAGGGTAGGCAGGATGCCCCTCTCTAGTGCCAGCTGAAGACCCACATTCTTCCATTAGGCAGGGTCCAAGGATTTTAGGTCACTACGTTTCTGTCCACCCCAATCTAGAAAAAGGTGCCTTCTCAGACATGGGCACAGGACCCACTGCTCAATATAAGTGCCAACCTGGCAAGAAGGGGAAGCTTTACAGCTTCAATTCCTGGAATGGAGGCAGTGCCAGTTTAGGGAAGGACAAGTCCAGTTTCCAGTCCCCACCTGCAAAGGCCTCAACTATTCAAGACAGACACCAGATACCCTGATAAACTCTAGGGGATGCAGCAGAGGGTGAAAAGCAAAATAAATGACCCCTCTCCCCAACTACCTCAGACCTGAGGCATGCCCTTTAAACTTTAATACAGAACAAAGGGTTCAGAGTGAGAAAAAGATAGGAGATTATGGGAATGGAGAAGGGACTGAAGCCAGGTGCTTGAAGAGGCACTTTAAGGGGTGGAGAGGTTGTCTGACTATCCAGACTGGCATTCAGGCAGCTCTATGAGGTGGTAGGGACATGGTTTTCCCTCTGGAGACCAAGAAGTATTCTGTCTTCTGAGATAGGAAGACAGATTGCCAACTTCAACTTGATAACTTACCAACAAGCATTTATTAAATGCCTACTATGTACAATAACTTGAAAGTCCCCTGGGAGGAGGACCAGACAGAGAAAGAGACAGAGGAGTTCCAGGGAGTCTCAGAGACTATGGGCAGCTGCCCAGAGCGGGTAGGATGGCACCATTCCAGGGTCAACTCCAGGGACAATGAGACTCCCCTGGTCCTAGGGAGGAGGGAACTGCCCCGACCCAGAGAAGGGAGCATTGACCCAGGGCAGGGAGCAGAGGGCAGTGTTGCCAGGTGCCCATTGGTGCCAATAAGAGAGGCAGTGGGTGTCTGGGGCAGTGTTCATCCTGGACAGGCCAGGGAAAGACAGAGGGAGGAGGGGAAACAGGACATTTCCCAGGTCAACAGCTGCCCTGTCCATCCATCTCCCAGCCTCTGTTCCCTCTTCTCCCGCCCAGCCAGGCCCCATATCCCTCCCCCTCCTGAGTTGGCACTGTGCCCAGCTCGGCCCTAGGGGCCAGAGTTACAGTAAGAGGCCTGGCAGGCCTCTGGTCTGAGCTATGCCAGCTGGCAGCCACTACTGCCGCCTCCCACTACCTGGCTTCAGACAGGCCAGGGGTGGAAGAGACCCCCACCCAGCCAGTGCAAGACTCATGGGAAAGATAGAGAGGAAGGGGAAAATGGGGGGAAAATCAGAGATAGAGCAAAAGGGAAGAGGGAGGAGCCCACATCTTTTCCTTACAGCTCAGCTCCCTCCCAGGACCAAGGTAGAGCTCTCCTCCCCACCCCCAGGTTTCCCCCAGAGCTCTTCCTCTACTTAACCCAATTGTCTCCCTCCCTCCACACCCTACTCAAATGGGAATTAAAAGCAAAGCATAAGGGGCAGCTGGGTAGCTCAGTGGATTGAGAGCCAGGCCTAGAGACGGGAGGTCCTAGGTTCAAATCCGGCCTCAGACACTCCCAGCTGTGTGACCCTGGGCAAGTCACTTGACCCCCATTGCCTACCCTTACCACTCTTCCACCTATAAGTCAATACACAGAAGTTAAGGGTTTAAAATTTAAAAAAAAAAAAAAAAAAAGCAAAGCATGTATGTGGGAGCTGGGGGTGCAGTCAGTCTTCCTCTCCCCACTCTGGACACCCAAATAGGTTCAGGGGAGCCTGAGGGAAAGGAGAAGGGAGGAAGAGGGCATGTGGCTGCCTCTCCAGGTCACGATGCTATTCCCGCCAAATGTCGAGAGGTTTGTTTATCTACCAGGGGCCTTTGTCCGCTGCCAACCAAGCTATTTATAAGATCCTCGGTGATGAGGTGGAGGGAGGAAAGCAGGGGGCCGAGAATGCAATACAAATGGCCCTAACCTTTCTGCAGCCCTCTAGCCTAGCACACTCTTGGGCAGAGTCCAGCGACCTACCAGCATCACAGGGGCTCTCATCCCACCCCTGTGGTGTGGCCCCTGCAAGCTGCTAAGAGCTGGCCAAGTAGCACTCCCTGCAAAGGAGACTCTAATAATGATAATAACTAGTATTTCTATAATGCCATAAGCTTGGCAAGGCATTTTATATATCTTATCTCTCTGGAACCTCACAACAACCCTGTATTATCCCCATTTTACTAATAAGAAAACTGAGACTGAGAACAATTGAGTGATTTCCTTAGGGTCACACAGCTAGTAAGTGTCTAAGACAGGACTTCAACTTGATGTCAAGTCTAGAGCTCTGTTCAATGCACCCCAGTAGCTGCCTCAACAGCCAGGTTCATTACTGACCACTCATCCCCTCTCCACACTAACTGACACACCACCCTTCCCAGTGTATATCCATAACAAAGGTACCACAAGCCATCTCCTCACAGGGTCCTGAGGCTAAGCTTCTGGGCTCCCCAGTGATATCTGTGCCCTCAATGCCACCCCCGGCCCCCATTCCCACTCTGCCCCACAACTTACTGGCTGGTGATGGAGTGCTGTACCCACTGACAGGAAGCTGGTGCTGGATACTTGTCAGGGTGCCAGGTGGAGAAAGTCCGCCCAGCATGGGAGGGAAGAAGAAGGCATAGTGAGGCACCGGGTACCCGTTTAGGTGCCCACCCCCAGGCGTTGGGCATGAGCTGCTATTGCTGGCCATGCCCCGATGAGAGTCAGAGATATAGACACAGAGTCCAGCTGGGAGGGTTTAAGGGGCTTCTGGCTGCCCCTTCTCAGCTCATTGGGGCCTGGAGTTGGGAGGGGTTGTGGGTGATCAACCCACCCCCTCTTCCTGTCCTGCAGCTGAAGAGGGCAGTGCCCAACAGGGTGATCTTGGCCTTCTGGAGCCACCGCCCAAACCAGGGGCAAGGTGGGGAAGGGGGGGTGGCGCTGCTCAGGTCGGCGGTGGCTACGAGAAGCTGGAATGAGGCTTGGAAAGCTCAGGCAGCTTCCTGAGTGGCACCCACCACGGCTGGCTGCTGGGCAGAGTATCGAGCGAGGTATCCTCACCTAGAAGGGCTCTGATGATGCTGGTGGTGCTGGGGAAGCCATGTCTTCTGATGCTGAAAGGGAGAAGACAAGACAGGTGAGTAGGCACCGAGAATAGGGCATAGGGGTTTTCTCCACGGGGCTCCCCCCACCTGGGCAGCTGGAGGTTTTCCCATGACACCAGCCTAAGCAGACAGATGGCACAGTGCCTGCCTGGCACAGACAACTCGGGAGTAGGGCCCAGACACTGCAGAGGAGGAGATGGGGGTGAGCATATTCCCACAAAAAGCAAAACCCAAACCTCTAGGAGCCATCTCTCAACCTAATGTGGGCAAAGGAGCTGTTGGGACTCTAAGGGGGTCCCTGGAGATCAAGAGGATACAAGGAGAACACAGCCAGACCCAGAGATCTTTCTGAAGAAGGGTTACCTGAGGTCACAGATGCAGAGACAGTTTGGGGGTGGTGGAGGTAAACAAGGGAGGGGAAGGGGGACAGAAGCTGCTTCCCTAAAGCATGGCACTTCTCAGAATCATGACACAGCAACCCCGGGTCCTCTTACACCACTTCCCCCCCCACCCCCCAAAATCCAGGGACCTAACACCCAGGATGTTTATGTCCCAGAGGCCCTAGAGTGGGGGTAGGGAAGCTGAGCTTAGAGAAGACCATTCAGGTGGGCCACACAGCTGTCCTCAATTATCAGAAAAGCAGTCATATGGAAGAACAATCATACTTGTTCTGTTTAGGCTCAGAGGCCTGAACCAGGAGCAATGGGTAGAAATTGCCAAGAGGCCAATATACCTTTAATGTCAAACAAAGCAAAACAAAAAACTAGGCTAACAGAGGTTAAGTGAATTGAAAGCCAGGTCTCTCAATTCTGTCCTCAGACACTTCCTAGCTGTGTGATCCTGGGCAAGTCATTTAACCCCCACTACCTATCCCTTACCACTCTTCTGCCTTCGAACCAAGACACAATATTGATTCTAAGACACAAGGGTTTTAAAAAGTTAGAGATGTTTAAAAGACGATAGGGCCATCTAGGGAACGATAGCTATCTCCTCAATGGAAATCTTTAAGCAGAGACTGGCTGAAAAGAGCCAATATTTGCTGGTACATTACAGAAGGAATTCCCTTTATGTGGGGGTCAGACTAAAGGGCCACTGAGGTCCCTTCCAACTGTAATACTCTATGATTTTGAGGTCATTTCAGCAGCCTCCACCCCAAACTTTAAGTGGGTATAATGGGAGCAGAGGATTTCTGTGTTTTTAGCTTTGCTCTTTCTTCTACAGATGAGGAAACTGAGGCCTAAGGCAGGTAAATAACATGCCCATGGTTTCACAACTAGTAAATGGCAAAGTCAGAACTTGGACCCTGATCTGCTGATTGCAAGTTTAGTCTTCCAAGATATCAACTACCCTTCCTCATACATGAAGAATGATCACAAAGACACAGGGAGTAATATAGACAGGGAGAAGAGAGAAGAAAAACATACCAAAACAGACACAAAAACCACACCCGGGGACATGTAGTCTGACAAGCAGCTCTACAACACCTATGGGTGAGGGGGGTAGAGAGCACCAATGGCAGACCACCAAGCCCTAGAGAAAGCACCACCCTAGGAATGCCATTGGCAACCCCTCCCCCTCACCAGCTACTATCCTAGCTGAAGAGCAATGTAGCGTTGCATGATAATTACTCTAGACCAGTGATGGCAAATCTTTTAGAGACAGAGTGCCCAAACTGCACCTTCACAACATACGTGAGCCGCTCCCTTATCCAGACAGGGGAGGGAGGAAGCACTCCCATTGGGCTGCTGGGCAGAGGGGTGGGTGATGAGAGAAATGTCTTCAGGTGCATGTGGAGAGGGGGAGGGGAGCAGCCCCCTCCTACACATGTGCCATAGGTTCACCAACAGAGTTCAAGGAGCTAAAAGCCCAGAGGGCATTAGGAAAAGCCAGACATAAGATGAAATTTTGGGGGAGGAGGAGAAAGGAGGTCAAAGTTATAAGGATAAAAAATAATAAAGGCTGCTATAAATATATAAATTAGTATTTTAATTAAAGCCATGCTGATAGATAAAGTCATTAGACCACACGCTAGTAAGAATTCAAAACTGCCGCCCTGGCCATTATTGCCTCCCGTCTCTTCCTGAGTCTGCTGGCCAAGAGACCACTCCCCACTAACCCAGGAGATTTAAACTGTTCTCTGCGTGGAGACGTAGGCATCCCCACGCCCAAAGAACCGGAACCAGAAACCCGTTGGACCACGGGAAATGTAGTTTTATAATTTCCATGTGTCCATAGAAAAATACATATATATACTTAAAGATGGCATCTCCCAAATTTCATTCTTACAAAGTTGAAATTAAAATAAACCAAGGCACAAAGTTCCAAGCACATTCAATTTATTACTCAGGCAAACAACTACCAGTAAAGAGGTCTTTCAGCTTCTCAGTAAGCCAAAAAATCCAAGGGGGAAGAGGGAAAATTAAGCTTTTGTCCCCTCTACCTCAGGATGGCTTTTGCTTCCCATGCCTATTAATTACCATGATTATTAATTTTGACTACAGAAACACATTTCTAGGTCTCTGAGGAAGTCCTCCCAGGCCAATAAAGGAGGGTGACATCAGAGGTTCAGGGAGCCCCACCCAGCCCTCAGCCAATCTGCCGCACCCGGACCTCTGTGAAACTTCTCCAGATGGGTAAACTTCACCAGTGACAGGAGACAGTAACCTGGACCCTCAGACAGAAAGTCAGTCATGGGTTTGGTGGGAAAGATGAAATCATGTTCACACTCTTAACCCCAATCACTCTTCTATGCTGTTTTATTTCACTATTTTCAAGGATTATCAATACAAATTTTTGTTTAAAAAAAAAAAAAAGACAAACATATGTGTGTGTGTGTGTGTGTGAGAGAGAGAGAGAGAGAGAGAGAGAGAGAGAGAGAGAGAGAGAGAGAGAGAGAGACAGAAAAGAGTTTATTCCACCACAGATTCCCAGCCTGGCCCTTCCAACTACCTCTTCTGCCCCATGAGACATAAAGGAGGTGCCCACATAAACCCAATCTCCCACCACACACAGTAGTGATCTGGCAAACACAGGCACTCCTGGCCACCTCTAAAAGGCATGGAGAATGGTCACTCTCCCCAGGCCTGAGTTCAGCCTCCACCTATAGCTCAGAGTGACACAGCTAAGGGAGTGGCTCTCTGACCAAAGGAACTCTAGCACACTCTGTCTTATCCAACTTAACTTATTTTGAGCTTATCACTCGCTGGCTGATCACCTGTCTGCCTACAGGCCCCTCTCCATCCTTAAGGGATTGGGCATTCATTAAGCCCTGAGACAAAGGACGCTCCAATAGCTATGCACTCTAGGTACCCAGCTAGACCAAGGGATCTCAGCTTTAGGGATACAGCTCAGCCTTGACTCTGCTCTCAGAGATACCACGTCCACCCCAGAGGAGAAGAGATCTCTAGCCACCTTGAACTTCCCCACTGAGCACTGTCCAAGTACTAGAGGAATCCCTCCTTAGCCACAACTAGAAGGAATAAAGATTGTGTCCAGTCCACAGTTCCCCTTTCCCTCCAATCCATCCACTTCCATGTCAGGGCTGAGTCTCTCTCCAATGCTACTTGGCCTCTGCTATACAAGTTTGGAGCAAAGTTACTTAGAGTTCTCAAGGGAAGGATTTCCAGCCAAGGAGAGGGGGAAGAAACAGAGGCAGGGGTAAAGGTCATGGAGATCCTGCCAAAGGCCTAGGCAATGCCAACTGAACAGGGCTGAAGAGAGGGGTGGAGATGGAGGTAGGAGGGACTAAAAAGACTCCAATTTACTCCTCAGGGAAAAGCTTTTCTCCTCCAAAAAGTGTGTATGTGAGGGGCAGCTAAGTGGCTCAGTGGATAGAGAGCCAAGCCTGGAGATAAGAGGTCCTGGGTTCCAATCTAGTCTCAGACACTTCCTAGCTGGGTGACTCTGGGCAAGTCACTTAACCCCCATTGCCTACCCTTACCACTCTTTTGCCTTAGAACCCATATTCAGTATAGTTTGTAAGACAGAAGGTAAAGGTTTTTTTAAAAAGGTGTGTGTGTGAGAGAGAGAGAGAAAGAGGGAAGAAAAGGGAAAGAGAGAGGGAGAGAGGAACCAGAATCCTCCCCTGTATACACCTAGTTGGTTCTACGGCTCTACCTCACCTCATCCAAGAAGTATGGCACCACCTCCTTCTCCTGAGGTAAGAAAATCCACCTTCAGAGAATCAAGGCCCAACACAGACAGAGAAGGGAAACAAGACACCCACATCCAACCCACTCCTATACCTCATGGACTGCCCACAGGGTACCTTCCCCTGCCATGTGGGCAGCAGGGGCGGGAAAACCACAAGCCCACAGTGCCAGGATATCCTGAACCCTTCTTGTGCCCCACCTGGCAGTGGCAAAAAAAGAGGGAGGAGACACAGGGGCAATGACAAGGGGATTTCAGAGAAGGTGGCAGGCACAGGAATGGTTTGCTATGTCATCTACTCCCTCTTCTCCCTTTGAGTTCCTTCTCACCTTTGGCCCCACACTACCAATTAGGGATATCCATCCCTTCTAAGGCTGAGAAGATTGAACTGATTTGAGCTATATCTTCCTCATTCCCACTTAAAAGCTCAGCTGCCTGGATCTCTTCTCTATACTGTATCTATACCATAAGGCTCATTCTTGGTTTACTAAAATAACATAAGCACTTTGTTCTCTGGGCAGTTTGCCCTCTCCCTCTATTCCCCCAACATAACAAGGGGAATAATAATAATAATAAATAATAATAATAATAGTGATGATGATGATAAATGACAAAAAATGACAAAAACATACACTAATACTTTTGGAATAGACCACCATCACTTTATTAAGCAAACATGATAGCTGATGCTAGATCCCTTGTCATTGAATTCATTGGAAGTAACCAAAAATGGTTTATATCTGAATGGAGCCAATGAAATGATTATCAAAAGGCCCTCCATGGGTAACATCTACATGAACTCACTCAACAATATGTTGATGAAGAAGCCTCAAACAGCTGAGTCATGTGGATTTGTTTGTGGAAATAGAAGGGTTTATGACAGCAACTAGGCAGCTAGGTAGTATAGTGGAAAGAGTGCTGGGACTGGAGTCAGGAAGACTCATCTTCCTGAGTTCAAATCTGTTCCAGACAGTTCCTAGCTGTGTGACCCTGGGCAAGTCACTTAACTCTGCTGGCCTCAGTTTCCTTGTCTATCAAATGAGCTGGAGAAGGAATTGGCAAATTGTTCCAGTGTCTTTGCCAAGAAAATCCCACATGGGGTCTCAAAGAGTCAAACATATCTGAAACAACTGAACAACAAATAAAATGATGGCAACCGAGCACCCAATCTTACCATCAGAAACTATAGAAGGGGTATTCTTAACAAAATATTTTATACTTATATTTACAGCCATACCACCTTGAACAGTGATGGGCAAACTTCAGCCCTCAGGCCAGATGCGTCCCCTGAAATGTTCTATCTGGCTGTAATCTGACGAGTAGGAGACAATACAATGAAACTTCGAAAGAGTTGGCTTAGAAACAGACTGACAGATAAGCATTTCCTTTCCTTTGGCCTCCTCTTTAAAAAGTTTGCCCATCACTGACTTTGAACATACCTGATCTCAAAGGATCTTGGAAACTAAGCAGTCACACTACTTACTTAGTACTTGAGTGGGAGATGGCCTTGAAATACTGGGTGCTAAAGACTTACTTTTTCTCCAAAACCATATTTTCCCTAATAAGTCTTCTACCTAGCTGTCCAACTTATTTTCCTAAAGGACAGGCCTGACCTCATCATCCCCTGACCCAATTAAATAAATTCTAGTGGCTCCCTGCTAACTCCATGATCAAATATTAAATTCTGGCTTTTAAAGACCTTTATAATCTGGTCCCTTCCTATCTTTCCCATCAACTGACATTTTTCCCTCCTCCACATACTCCTATGACCTAATGATACTGGCCTCTTTGCTGTTTCCCACACAACATTACATCTCCAAACTAAGCATTTTCATTGGCTGACCCCCATGCCTAGAATTCTCTCCCTCCTCATTTTCACCTCCTGCTTTTCCTCTCTTCCTTCAAGTATCAACTAAAGTCCCACCTTCAGCCAGAAATCTTTCCAAGGCCTCCTTAATCTTGCTGCCTTCCTTCTAAGAGAAAGAGAGAGAGAGAGAGAGAGAGAGAGAGAATGAATGCATGCAGGATTTTTTTTGCCTTTGTATTCACAGTGCTTAGCACAATGCCTGCCTAATAAATCTAGCTGACTGACTTAAGAAACCCCAGATTTTGTGATCAATTTAGACTGCAGACTGTTAAAGCAATGACATATGTTTATATGTTTTGGTGTTATTGGAATATATATATACATATCTTGTGTGTGTGTATATATATATATACATATATACACACATATATATTCCTATTCCTTTTATCTTATTTCAGTTATACATAGAAACTATTTTTTCACAATTGTTTTCTTATTATTCTTATTAAAACCCTTACCTTCCATCTTGGAGAAACACTGTTCCAAGGCAGAGAGCAGTAGGGAATGGGGTTAAGTGACTTGCCCCAGGTCATACAACTAGGAAGTGTCTGAGGCCAGATCTGGGTCTCTAAGCCTGACTCTCAAACCACAGAGCCACCTAGCTGGCCCCTCACAATTGCTTTCTCACCTTTTGCAATCCAAATTCTCTCCCTCCCTCCCCTTTCCCTTCCTCCTGAAAGTAAACATATATAAAATATAGGTTATTATTCCAGTGCTATCATGCAATACAAATTTCCATATTTGTCATGTTGTGAAAGAAGGCATATAAAAGCATTGGTATATAATAAATGTTTAAAACCTGATAGTTGTAAAAGCTTTATATCTACCAAACACCTAGCAAGATGTGGCTCGGTAAATAAAATGAACCACCAGAAGCTCTGGAATTTTCATGGTTTGACAAAACAACAAATTCCCATTACCAATAGAGACCTGAAACATCTTGGAGAATTTAGCCAATAAACTCTACTGAACACAGACAGAACTCCCAGCAATAACACTGATTCACAAAAAAACCTTTAAAACAGTGTTTTTAATAGATATCACCATTCCAAAAACTCAGTCTCTAAGCTTCATGGGATAAAAAGCCTTCAAAGTATGGAGAACTGCCAGAAGAAGTCAAAGGTTAGTGGGAGCAAGATGAGGGGCAAATCATCACCACCCTCTCTGCTAATGCATCCATCCCTCCCTATCTCTCTCTCTAACCCTTATCCTCTTAGAATTCATACTAAGTATCATTTCAGTAAGGGTTAGGGGATCACGGTTAAGTAACTGCCCAGGGTCACACAGCTAAGACGTGTCTGAGGCCAGATTTGAACCCAGGCCCTCTCATCTCCTACAGGCCTTGTGCTCTATCAACTGAGCTACCTAACCTATCCGCCTACTAATGCATTTCTACCAAGAATGGGTTTATCCTAATTATCTTATCCAACTACACACAGTAGTTATTTTAACCATCTGTCCCAGCCCACAGAACATTAAATACAAGGGAATAATAACATGATAATGACTTATCCTCATCCCATTTGTATCTGAACCTCTATGAAAAAGAGGAAAGAACAAGATAACAATAATAAAAACAATAATAAGGATAGGAACTCTATTTGTGATTCCACTGGTATAGGGAACTCCCAAACAAAGAAATTTCCTCTGGGGATACAGGCTGGCATTGTCTCCCAAACTTAGGAGACTTTTCAAAGGTTCCCACAGCAGGGTAGCTAGAGAACATAGTAGATAGAGAGCCAGGCCTGCCGTTGGGAAGTCCTGGGTTCAAATTTGACCTCAGATACTTCCTAGCCATATGAACCTGAGCAAATGACTTAACCTGAATTGCCTAGCCCTTACTGCATTAGAAGTCATATTTAGTATCAATTCTAAGATAGAAGGTATGGGTTTAAAAAAAAGGGGTTCCCACAACACCTGGAAGTTAAATGACTTGCTCTGGGTCATAAAGCCAACATATGTCAGAAGAGAGGCTTGAAACCAGGTCTTCTGGGCTTTGAGGTCAGCTTTGAAACCATTATACCATGCTGTCTCTCTAATAATAATAATAATACAAATTATAATATATAAAAACATATATAATAATAATAGCAGTAACAATACATATTAACTACAGAACTGCAAAAAAGCTTTTTTTTCCCCCCCACAACGACCCTGCAATGCAGGTAGTGTAACTATTATTCTCTTAACTTTATAAAACAGGAAACTGAGGTTGGGAGAAGTAGTCACATGGGAAGCCTCAAAGTTGGAATCTGAGCCTAAATCTTCCCACTCCAAGTTGAATATTTTTGCCATTGCTCTCCTCTCCTCTCCTCTCTCTCTCTCCCCAATGGGGATTAAGTGACTTGCTCATAGTCACCCAGCTAAGGAGTGTGTAAGACTATATTCAAACCCAGATCTTCCCAACTCCTGGCCTGGTGCTCTATCTAATGTGCTACCTCACTGCCCCACTCCTGTTCTTTTTTCACAAAACCAAAAGAAACCTTTGGATTAACAGGGGAGGAGTGTGTGGAGAATGACACATCATTCTCTGAACTGAACCCCAGTGGGGCTGAGAAAGTCCTTAGGGAGAAGAGGGAATGAGACCCCTCCACAAACACACACTCAAGAGGTCTTTAATGAGCAGTGGAAGACCCTTGTAAGGCCTGAGGGATTCTGGCTTAGATATCAGAGGAATTGTAATAGTTTTTGAGATCCCCTCCAACTCCTGTTAAGTCTATGACCCCTCCCAGGATCCCCTCAGTCTTTCCCATCACTCCTCCCTTCTTTCCTAGCCAGAGGGATCTCCACCAGTTATGATGGTCCCATTAAAATAAGTTTGGCACTCAAGGGAGCTGGAGACCCTGAAGGGGAAGGCTGGGGCCCCAATTTGGGGATGGGGGATTCCCATGCATTTTGCCAGTCAATGATTCATAAACAAATGAGATACAAAACATAGAGCTAGAGTGGGGGGGGGGAAGGGTGGAGAGGAGTCGCCTCAGACACAGCCCAAGTGGGTGAAGCCAACAGCTGCCCCCCAGGGACCCTGTCAGAGGAGCCAGGCTGAGCTGGGCTGGGTAGGGTGGGGCAGGCAGGGCAGATTTCAAACAAGGGATAGAGCTATTTATAAACTTTCCAAGAAAAAAAAAAAGCCACAGCCTTTCTCTTCCCTTTAGCCCATCGGCTTCAGAAAGAAAGTAGGGACTCTTCTTCTACACTCAGTCTTGGATTCTCTGGGCTCCAGAAAGAGAGAGTTAGGCTGGGCAGCAGCTCCTTCCAGCTCCTTCCCACTCCAATCCCTCCACTAGGCAATCAGGCAGCTTCAGTCTCAGTATTTACCTTCCCCACTGCCAAGAGCTGGGTGGGCAGAAAGCCAGGCATCCAAGCCCAGGCCTTTGGCCAGGCCCCCCCCCCCCTCAATTCAGGGGGGGACAGGGCCTCACATTCCCTCAGGCCAGGGAGGATGGGGGAGAGATATAGGAGGGTGGTGCTGAATAAAGTAAAAACAGGGAACTGGGGGGAGTTGGGGGGGGGGAGTGAAGATGATAGGATAACTACAGACTGCCAAGTGGACTTGAGAAAACAGACAGATCCTTGCTTCCAACTAATTTACTAAGGGAATCCCAAATGGTTCCTTACAGTTTCCTCTGTGTCCAGGTGATATTGTACCCCAGATCCTATAAAAAAACAAAACTCAAGAGACATTGTCAAACCCAATCTCTGGACACATCTGCCCCTTCCCCAGATCAGGCTCAGAGATCCTGGATGGATTTAAAGCTTGAAGAGGACTTAAAGATCAAGCCCAACCTACTCCTAAGGAAAATGAGTGAAGTGGCTGGGCCCTTAAGTAGCAGCCACAGAATGTGCACGCAGGTCTTTGGATAGACACTGTCAGAGTTCATTTTCCTGATATCCCAGGGTGGGGGAAAGCAAGAGCTCTGATTTGGCAGTCAGTGGGGCTTCTCAGCTTGGTTCCCTCACTCTTCTCTACCTCCTCCCATCCAGGGAGTCCTTCACGCTATCTAACCTCCAACCTTTGGTGGCAAACCTCCTCAACAGACCCAGAGGAGGCCTTCACGAACTCTACCCTCTGGGGTCTCTTCAGTCCCCTTCTTCCAGATTTCTAAAGGAAGTGACTATGAGAAGCCCTGCCAAAAAAAGAGAGGCAAGAACAGACCTGCCCTAGATGCAAGGCCCAATTGGGTTATAGTGCCCTAGATGCCCTCCCCTTCCCCAAAGGGGGTGGAAAGAGACACAAGGAAAAGCAAGAAGGGAGTCCTGGCAGGGCATAGTGCTCTCCAGACTCTCCAGGAGTATCCTTCTCCAAACTTTAGCCTGACCGGGAGGGAATCAGGTTGGAGGAGGGGTACAAGGAGTGTGGGGGAAAAGATGGCAGATTTGCCCCCTTTTCCCGAGGTTCCATCTCTTTTTTCCTTAAGGCCATAGAGCAAAAACCAGGGCCAGCAAGTCTAAAGGATCGCCCCCATGTCTCATCTCTCAGAGGACCTAAGAGGTAAAAAGTAGAGGTGGGAGTAGTAGAGGGTGGGGGTACCCAAGACTCAGGGAGAAGGACCTCGGAAGGTAGAAAACAGGAAGAGGAAGAGAAAGATGAAGCGGGCGAGGTCGGTGGCCCAGACCACAGGATTGTTTGGTCAATACAAAGGCAGCTTTGTCTGGGGGGGAGGGGGAAGGGCGGGGGAGGGTATGCTGGGGCAATACCTCTAAAGGGGACCCAACCTTCCCCCCTTCTGAATGGAAACCACCACTCACCCCCTCCCCAACCAGGGGGAAGCCAGACCCTGGCACAGGGCTTTCCCCACCCCCACACTGGCATATGCCCCTTCTCAGTACCCTTTCTCTTACAGCGAAGGGGAGGAGGCCACGGAGAAAACCAGAGGGCAAGGGAAATAGTTCCTTTCTTCCCTTCCAGATTCTTCTGGCAGAGCTCATCCTGGGTCTGCACCAGAATCCACCCACCCACCCTCAGTTTTTCATTCCCACCAACCCACAACTTGTTCTGGGGAGTCGTCACACTCTCTGTCTAAAGCCAGATGCTCCACCACCAGGATTCTATGTGACCCACCCCTGTTTCACTGGAAGGCTTGATTCGATTCCCTCCCACTATGGTATCTCCAATCACATACACACACACACACACACACACACACACACACACACACACACACACACACACACACACACTCTC
>NC_058133.1:192554011-192569620 GCF_016433145.1 Gracilinanus agilis
TCTCTCTCTCTCTCTCTCTCTTTCTCCCTCCACCCCCCCCCCCTTTCCCCCAGGACTAGGACGTGGGGAAGCCGGGGAACGCCCCCTTCTCTCCCTCCTGCCTCAGGATATCCTCTTGGCACTGACCCCAGACCAGGCCTGACTCAGGCTGCCTCTCTCCCACCCCACCCCTAGGACCCCCAGGAGTTTCCTGCTCTAGACACACCCCACCCAGTTGAGTCTGGCTCTAGGGTCTCTCTCCACTCACCCTCCTCCATTAAACACACACACACAATTGAGCAAACGCAGGTCTAGGGGTAGTGAGGAAAGCAATATGCCTGATCTATCTTCTCCAAGGATCTGATAATGAGACATACCAAGGATGAAGGAAAGTTGGAAAAAAAGGGGTGACCTGGGGAAGAGGAAAATTTAATTCTTCTCTTCCCTTCTCACACAGACAGACACACACACTTTGCACAGCCTGAGATTTTAGCCATCCCCAAGAGCTCCCCCCACCCAGCAATGCCAGGAAGACGTGAAAACTTCCTGGAAAAAATGAGGATTTCCAACAGCACAGGGTGGGAGGAGGAGCCCCCAAGACTGTATGGGCGGGGTGGGAGGGGCTGGGTAGAATCCTCATGGAACCTAGCATCCTTCTGAGAAACACTGATCTCCCTCGAACACAGTCAGACACAGACAGAGATGGTGACTCCTCTCTTCTGCCAAGACAAGAAAGCAAATAGCACATGATGGAGCTCTGCCGCTACTTCAGTTTGAATCCAGTGGCTGGAGGAAGACTGGACCTGTGATTTCAGTGATATAGCTTCCTAATTCAAGTCTCTACAACTTAAGGTCTGACACATTCCTAGAGCCCTGAGGGGTTAAGAGATTTGTCCAGAGAGACACAGTCAGTAGAGGTCAGAGGTAGAACTTGAACCTGGGTCCCCTGGCTATGCTATGCTGCTTCTCACTTCGTGTGACCTTGGGTAAATCACTTCCCCTGCCTGGGCTTCAGTTCTCTCTGTAAAATGAAGGGGCGATCCTGGATGGCCACTGACGTCCTTCCCTTCCAGTTCTGACATTCTACCTACACCTCCAAGATCACAAGTGGTCACCTAGAGATATATACATACACACGGGGCACCATTCCTGTCCTCACCATTCAGCCCCACACAAAGAGAAACCGGGGTCCAGGTTCCCCAAAGCCGCTCGGGCCCTCTCCCCCTGGGCCAGGCCTACACACTGTTGAGAGGGTGGGGGAGAAAACATCTCCCAGGGCCCCAGGGGTGATGCCCACAGTGGCCGTATCCATGGCAACCAGCAACAAACATGGCCCTGTGAAGAGCCCTGGGGTGAGACAGGAAGTGGTAGTCGATCATGTGATTAGGATTCTCTGCAGGGAGGGGGTGGCACCCTTCTGGGAGTTAGTGCCCCTCACCCAACCTGGAGCAGATCATGGGAGGGGGCAAGAGAGGAAGATGTGGAAGTGACCAGTGCCCCTCCCCTTCCCTCCACACTGAGGTGGGTCAGGGCCCTTCCCTCTCTGCCACTCAAGGGCCTGCCACCCCCCCAGACCCCCTCCCTTCAGCTTCCTGCCGTGACTGTAGATCAGAGAACTCCTCACCACAGCTTCCCCTTCTCAAGTCTCGATTCCTAGGCCTGGAGGGTTTCACTTTGGACTAGAGAGACTCAGAGCTGGGGACAGGGGCGCGTGTGTGTGCGCACATGCATTAGGTTTAGAGCTCCATGGAAAGAGAACAAGATGCACTCCACAAGAGGTGTATACACTTGAACACACACCATGGGTCACGGTGACACACAGAACTGGTCACAGTGACGCACACAAACACCCAAGTGTCTGTCCTTAAGTGACTCTAGGATAGGGGGAAGGGGAGTGGGGCCTGGATGGGACAAGCCTAGAGAGCTAGAACTTGACTCTCTCTAACACTCTCTCTCCAAATGCCCGCTTCCCCCCATGCCTCCCCTCTGAAACTCTCAAATCCTTTCTAAATTCATTTCAGTCATCCCTAAAGACAGGCCATGCTCTCTGCCTGGGAAGAGAAGCTCTCAGCTCTCTCAGTTGCTCGCTCTGTCCTTTGCCTCAGACATGAGTGCCAAGGAATACCCCTCCCAGTTCCAAGGTGCCCGGTCAGGAGAGGGCACCTTGGCCCGAAGGAGGGAATGGAACCTCCCCCCTCTCTCCCCCTTCTCTGCAGATGTCCTGGACTATATTTAGCCCAGGCCGGGCGGCCAGCCAGACCCAGACGCCCCACTGGTCCTGAGCTGAGCTCCCAATTTTCATGCCATTAAAATATTAAGAGAGAACTACCCCCAAATCCCCTAAACCATCACAGGGGGAGCAGCAGGGGCCTAGAAAGAAAATAAGGTGGAGATCTGAGGATGTGAAAGGAATAGGATTAGGGCTTCTCTAGGCTCATTCTCCTCCATTCTACTTGTGGTCTTTGTCCCACTTCCTCCTCCATGAAGGAATAGGGTGGGGTATGGGGATAGGGCAAACTTGAGAGGGTACAGGGGAGTCTGAATTATTAGGGAAGAAGGGGAAGAACACCTGCTGGGAGTGGTTTGGGAGGAGGGGGTGTAAGGCCCTAGAAATTCCACCTGTCACATTTCAGCCCCCACCCCCTATGAGCTCTGGTTACAAGACAAGAGGGAGTGGGAGAGGTTGACAGGTGCAGGACCCAGCCTGTGACATCAGCTTAATCCATGTTGGGGCTGACAATGGAGTGTGGAGTTGGGGGCCCAGTTGTGCCTAGGGTGGGGCATCAACTGGGAGGCTGTAACCTCCTCCCTGGATGAGGAAGGATATAGCAGAGTACGTCTGCATATATGTTCTATTTTTCCTGGATTCCCAACTTTGTGTAGGAACTCATTGAGGAGTGAGGGAGGGGGATAGGACACTGGCAAGGCACCTCTTTCCTACCATACCTATCTACAGGGAAGGAGGGAACCCAGCATGCCCCCTCTCTTCTCCCCTCCCCCAAGATGCCAGGCAGGCGGGCCAGAGTGTGGGAGGTCTGTCTGCCTCCTCCTCCTCTCCAAATTCCAGAAACAAGCAAGAAGAGGCTCCAATTGCAGAAAGAGCAGCAGGCGGTCCAGGCTGTGGGGGCTGTGGGGAGGCAGAGACCCAGACTGAGAGGGAGACAATTCCCCACCCCCCCCAGAGACACCCTTGGACAGACACACACACACACACACACACACACACACACACGCCACTCTCACCTCCCACAGAGACACCCAGACACCCAATCCATACAATTCCCAACACACATCCGGACACACACAAAGATCCAGGCACACTTTGAAAACAGCCTCTCCCTCCTTCTTCCCCAAACTGTGTGGGCTACAGACAGCAGGGGTGGGCCAGGGGAGGAATGAAGGGAAAAGCAGTTTTCCATGTTAAAAAAGAGAGGGAGCTAAGAGAAAGAGAAGGAAGGAGCAAGAAGAGATGTGAAGCAAGGATCACTGATGCCAGGAGAAGCCAGCCACACATTCTCTCTCCCAAATCCAATAGCACTCTACTCCACCTTAGGGACTCACTCATACCCCAGCCAAGAACTCCCCATACCATCAACTAGGCTTTCTAGGCAAGGTCAAAACAGCCCCTCAGGAGTGTGCAGAAAGATGATGTTGAACAGAGATTAACCCCATTTATCCTAAATCCATTTGTTGCTGGCACAGGATTACAAGGGAAAGGGAGGGTGGGAAGGACTGAGGACCTGTGGCTAAGGCAGGGGAGGAGAGTCCAAACCAGATTCCCTGGAGATCCTGCTGCTCACAGGTTCTCTGAAGACCATCCTGTCCTATATGTGCCATCCCAGAGGGCAGAGAGCCAGAGCTGTGGGGCTTGTGCCTATGTTGTCAGTGGTGCCAGGGGCACAGCTGGCAGGACCCGCTCTTTTGGTCCCTCTCCATAAGGTCCTGGGAACCAACCCTGTCTAAGACTCTAGGCAAGGAGTGAGAGAGAAGGAAATGCCAAGAGGACAAGTCCAGCCCTTTGGGTAGGGAAGCCCAGGGAAGAGGAGTAGCACCAGACTTTTACCTACCCCCACAGAAAGGTTCTTTGCCAAGACCCTCCACCATTATCCCACAGATCAAAGGCCACCTCAGATATTGCCAATCCCTCACGCACAAGCAGCAGGAACTACGTGGTAGCATGTGTGGGTGACTGTGCCCAGCAAAAAAAAATGGGGGCTGGGAAAAGGACAATGAACCAAGTGAAATGGGGCTCCCCTTAGCCAACTTCCTGCTAAGCTGATACATGAAGGAAGGGGCCAGGTGGTAAGACAGAGGTACCACAGCTATCCCAGCTCCAGAATAAGTGGGGGCTCTGGCTAGTCCTGGCTCCAAGTTAGTAGAAGGTTGAAATGGAGGGGACATAAGAGAATATCTAAGACTCACAAGGCTAGAGGTCATCTCAACCCTCTCTACCTCATCTATCTCCATGAAGAGGTACCCCCCAGATTAGACACTGATGCTATGTTGAAAGACTCCCTACAGAAAGAGATTATAACTAACTCACTCTCACACTCACACACACACACACTCTCTCTCTCTCTCTCAAAAGCTCTACTTTGTCTGACCTTAGTGACCTCTCTGGCTCAGGACTTTGCAAGATTCCAGTCAACACTGATCTCACACCTCCCTCACCCAAACAAACTCTCTACTGCATTCTAAGCTCTCTTGACTCTACCAAGCCTGGTTCCTTCAATTCACAGGTGATAGAGAGGTAACCACAAAATGTTTATACCCACCTTTGTAATCTTGGCTGGGCCTGGCCCTTGAAGCCCAGAGATAGGACTAAGAGGCTGGACTGGGGGAGGAAGAGTATTTCCAGACCCTTCCCCACCCCCAGGGGAAGCCCCAAGGCTCAGAACATCCCCCACACACTGGCTTCGGGGATTCCCCAGAATCGCTACACTCCCACAACACAGGAGATGAGTCTGGGGTTTGCAATCTTGTCTCCTCCCAGAACCAAATGTCTTTGGATTGAGTGATAGGAGGGTTATATGTTCCCAACTTGGACATATGGAAGCTTGAGTTTAGGAGGAGACAAAAGATCCTAGATTACCAACCTTTCTTGCCCCTAGAGGAAGGAATATGTACTTGGATGGAGATGTCTGGGAAGTGGGAAGCATGAGAGAAGATGATGAAAATTCCAGGAGAGGGCAAGTAAGTCAAATAATTGTAGAAAAGGAAAATTCTCAGATCAGGGGTCTCTGCACACATGTGAATAAATAAATAAATACACACACACACTAACAGGCCAGTAGAAGCAGACTCAGAAGTCTGAATACTCAATTGTCTACTGCAGGGGAAAGCGAGGTAGCTCAGTTGATAAGAGGGCCAGACTAGGGAAAAGGAGTTGCTGGGTTTAGACACTTCCTAGCTGTGTGACCCTGAACAAGTCACTTAACCCCCATTGCCTAGCCCTTACTGCTCTTCTACCTTGGAACTAATACTTAGTATTGGTTCTAAGACAAAAGGTAAGGGTTTAAAAAATTAGTCTGCTATGGAAGAGAAAGACAAAGGAAAGGTTGGGCATAGTTTGGGGGGCACTGGTACCAAAAAGAGTTGGGGGTTCTTGTCTGAACTTAGTGAAGAGGTTTCTTTTTCTGAGATAAGGGGATCCTTCTGCTCAGATCTCTAAACTTCCTTCCTGCTGAAGGTTTTCTCCCTGTCAACCTCCTCCATCTCCGCCCCCCCAATCATTAATTCATCACAGAGGCCCAGGTAGATTTGTGCCCAGGGCAGATAAGGGCAGTGGGTAGGAGGAAAAGAAAAACTGATTTCTCAGTGACCAACACACACACACACACACACACACACACACACACACACACACACACACACACATCTGGCCCACAGCTTCCCAGCCTCTGTGGGTGGTACTGGAGTCATCAAGAATTAGGGTTGCACCAGGTCCCAGACAGTTCCCAGCAGAGCCAATCCTGGGCAGAACAGACAGCCATGTTTCTCTCCCCGGCTGCAAAGACAACCCCTCGTAAAGGAGAGAGCCAATATAATCCCCTAATGTCAGTACCATTCCTAGTAGAATTAACTGGATAATATCCCAAACCTCCTCTTTGCAATTCCACTACCAATCCTGCCTGCTACCAACCCCTGTGAGCTCCAGCTCTAGAATCCCATATTGGAAAGCCCGTCCTCAGCTTTACCCAAGATTCCCCCTCCCAAAGCTGCCCAATTCCTCTTCCCCCAGCCTGGCTCCCCTGGGTGGGGGTGGGCCCCCAGCTAATTCTTGAAAAACCACAGGAAGGCTCAGATAACAGGAGGGAAAGAGGGAGTGGACCAGCCCTTTGGGCTTCTGATCTCTCCCCAAACAGGTTTGAAAGTCTGTTTTTGTTTTGTTTTTCAAAAGTAAAAAAAGGAAAGTTTTCTATAGTGTCTCTGACCAGAAACACACAGAGTTAACACAGGTACACTCACAGATCCAGACTCAGAAAAACACACATGTACAGGCACACACAGAGGCCTAGACATACAGAACCAAATCAACCCACATTCACAGGCCCAGATACACAGATGCATATAGAATCCCAGACCTACTGCTACAAACAACACACATACACCCAGATCCAGACAGATGCAAAGATTCAGACGGACATACCTACTCACAGGCTGAGACCCCATCAGATGGACACACAGAGAACTAGACAGACAGGCACAGAAGGTGTTAGAGGGAGGAGATGAGATAAATTCTGAGGTTGCCCCTAGATTCCAGATCTGGGATTCTGAGAGTCACAGATGTAGATGCATAAGACAACAGTCCCAGACAGGGACAGAAAAACCAGCAGACCACACACATACACAACTACAGACACAATTGCCTACCTATATACACCCTCAGAAAGACACAAGCATAGGAACCTTTCTATAATCCTCCCCTCTCCAATACTCAGATACACACGGAAACATCCATTCACAGACACATTCCCACAGACGCCAATAGACACGCCCCCCCAAGACAACATACCCATTCGGTCACAGATCTACACACCTCCAGACATATAACACCCACACATACAGTCACAGACACCCAGACACCCCTACAGACACAGACACACGCACACACAGACCTTACACACACAGTCACTGACACACACTCAGACACCTACATACCCAGTCTCACAAAGACTCATACAAAGACACCAACACGCACGCAGAGGCGGCCCCTCAGACACAGGCGCGCACGCACACCCACCCACAGCCAGAGCCAACCCCACTCCGTGGGTTTCCCCACAGCACTCCCTCCCCTTCCACACGGAAGGCTACGTCCGGTCTGGGAGTCGAGCGAGCCGGTTCCGGCTCCAGCGCCTGCTGGTCCCGTTTCTAGCTAGCTCGAGGAGCCCGAACGCAGCTAGAGTCTGGAGAGCTGGGGGCCGGGGTGAGGTCTCCCCAAGTCCGGGGGCGGGGTGACGGCGGCGGGGGCTACCTGGCAGTCAGAGGAGCTCGGGTGTCCGTGCGCTGAGCGGATCGCGGCTCAGCGCGTCTGGGCCCCTCCCTCACTCCCTCTTCTCGATCCTCTGAGGAGGGCTCCGGTCTGGGACCCCGGAGGGTGAGAGTCCGGGACAGGACCGCGCTGCGGGCTCAGGGGCGCGGGGAGAGCACAGCAGCCATGGCGTGTCACGTGCCGAGCATGAAACTTTACCCGGAGCCCGGGGCTGGGGGTGGGCGGGGTGCTGGGGGGGGGGGGGAATACCGGCCTCCTCGCGGTTGGGCCCGCCTCCCGCCCAGACGCGCTGGCCAATCCTCAAACAGAGGGGCGGAGTTCTGGGAGCACTCCCCGCCCCCTCCTGCGTACAAACCGAAGAGACTAAGAGGTGTGTTTAAAGGAGCGGAGGGGGCAGGCGGGGGTGAGGGGGAGACAGGAGCGTGGGAACCAGGCTGAACCCCCCACCCCTTTCTCCAACAGAGGCAGCTGAGGAGGCTACAGCATCTCACTGGGAGCATTAAGGGAGGGTTCACGGACCTAGGGGCGGAGGACAGAATCAGCGGGAGAGGTCAGCAAGACACTCAGCCACCCTAGAATCCCAAGCGCACCCCACATCACCTATTAAGAAGCGCTAGCCTGCATTATCAGATACATAGGGGAATCAGGCTGGTGAGGGAGGGAGAGAGGGCAGGAACGAAGGAAGTTTTATTTTGGGGACCCAGCCTCTGATTCTCAGGGATTCCACCTTCCCTAAAGTGCCCAAGGAAAGAGGAGGAGAATCCCTGGATTCATTAGGAGAGGCAGGTAGCAGTACCAGTCAGGCCCCAAAGCACCAATCAGAATCGAGGGGACCCAGATTTAGATAATCACATTACAACTCCCTTTCTCTCACACAAGCCTAGGGGGCGTGAGACCGCTTTTTCTTCACCACTATCCCTTTTAAAAGGGGGGGGGGGCACCGACCCCAAAGACAGCAGCTCTCGGAAGTTCCAGTAGAGGGAGTCTAAGAAATTTCTCCCCCTGTCCCCCTTTTCTGAGTGCCTTCACCACCACCACCCCCATGCAGACTCTGATTCATTTTCCTTCCCTGAATCTGCTGGGGGCGGTAGTAGAGTGCCAGGACCCAGCACTTTTCAAAAAGAATAAAAGATTGTCTGAGCTAGAAAGGGCCGTGGAGAACACTGAATCCAGCCCTTTGTATTTATAGATGAGAAAGCCCAGGGCCAAGAGAAGTAAGCGACTTGCGCAAAGTCACCTGGATAGGTGGTTTATCTCAGAACTGAAATATATTTCTACTAGAACACTCATATCAACATTAGGATTCCCAAAGTTATGGAGATGGGGATGGGGCAGGAGTAGCCTTCCAATGTCAGAATCCCAACTCCTAATGCAGTCTTTTTAAAATGCCCATTTCCATCCAGCTTCCTCAGAGACAGCTAGGCTACTGTCTAAGGACTATGCTTATTCTTGAGTGGGGAAGAGGCTTGGACAGTAGCAAACTCATTGGGATAGCAGGAGAAAGAGGAGAGAGACACAAGACCCTGGGGCACAGGCCCTCCTGAAGGGAAAGGTCAAAGGCCTAGAATGTTAGGAATGGAAGGGACTTCAGTACATAGAACAAGGGGGAAACTAAGACCCCACAATTTACAGTAAGGTCCTTGGGGATAGGAGATTTTATCTTTATATTCCCAGCCCCTAACCCTATATGGTCCAAATAGGTCTATAGTCCAAATAGGTCCAAAGAGCCCTATAGGTCTCTTAAATGTGTGTTGATTGAAGGATGCTAGAATGAGAAAATCAACTTCTACTTCCTACTTGGATTCTCAACCCTTTACCAGCCAGAGTAATTTAGAATGACATCCTGGATCTAGGCCTCTAAGAATGACCTATTCTGTTTTAGGGGATTTTTGGGGAGTGGGGAGGAATGGCTGAACAGTTATAACCTGGCATCATGATGGTGTGCCCAGCTGGCTCTGGAAAGAGTATCTCTTCCCCCCCCCCCACTTCCTGTCGGATCAGTGCTCTATCTCCTCCTCCCGCCTTGATTTCCGTCTGCCTTTTCAGCCGCCCATCCCCTCCCACCCCATCCAAGCCAGATCCATCCGCAAACATGTGCTCAGCGGGTAGGAATGCACCAATGGCTCCCAGATGTGGATGCTAATGCTTAACCCCTTCTCCCACCCACCCCCACCTCCCCACTGATTTAATTCAGCAATACAGGGTGCTGCTGGGCTGGGGGTGGGGTTGGAAGCAGAGCAGATCAATCACCTGCCCCAACCCATAAACCCACCCCCACCAGTCAGGCCCTCCACTCAGTCTTGGCTGCCACAGCTGGATTGAGCTTGTGTTGCCTGTAAGGGGCAAGGGGCTAACAGACACAGATACACACACATATACAAACAGACTCACACATAGAAGAACCGGGGTATGTAGGGGTAAGACCAGACTTTTAAGTCCCTCTACCCCTAAAAATGGACCAGAGTTTGATCCCCCTCAAGCCCACTCAAGCTCACTGGTCAGTGAGCATTCTCAGCCCACCTTCATCCCCTACCCTTTGCCATTTATTTCTCACCCCAGAGTACAAAGGAGTGGAACTTTTCAGATTTAAGGAAGATAAAAGGAAATAGTCTGGGTGTCCCAAAGCCTACAGGGGGCCTAGTGGAGCTAGAGTGGAGCAGGGAGCCCCAGGGACTACCCCAAAGTCAGCTTTTTTTCCAGAAGCAGCTGAACTCCAGCTGTGTTGGACACACACACGTCTGAGCAAGAGAAAACTACTCTCCTCCCCCCTCCCCCCAAGTGACCTAGAAGCAGAATTCCAGACCAAAGAGCCAAGGAGGCTTCAGGGGAAACAGACACAAATGGTAGGAGATATTGAGAAATGAGTGGCTTTTCAGGGCACACAGAATGAATAGAAAATGAGCTATTCTTTGACTTGCCTCCACCACCACCCCTTTCCCCCCAAAAAATTCTTATAGTCTTTTCCGACCCAGCCCTTCCCTTCTCCTCACAACCCCTCGATACAAAACTACATATACACACACACACAGACAGAAAATCTAACCACAAATAAATTATCTCAGACTAGGCAAAGGAAGAGGTCAAAGGATTGGGGGAATGGAATCACACAAGTTAACAGAAAATCTAAAACCAAAAACTGCATCTCCTCACTCCAGTTCCAAGCTTCACCAGGGGCTTAGGTGAAGGGGGTAGAGAGAGAGTGAGGGTGTGGTACTGGGATAAGAGAAAGATTGTTTGGGGGAAAGAAGGGGAAATGTCCTTGACCTCCAATTAGCAAATAGATACATAAAATGACACATTTTTAGATAAGATGAAAGTTCTTCTGTTAAAACTAGGATCCTCTATGTACCTTTTAAGTCAACATTTGAGAAAGTTACCCTCTTCAAGACTTTATACACCATCTTTCACAGCCATCAAATCCTGTTGGAATACTTGAAAGGTTTCCCATATCAAGACAGTGCCCCTGTCCCCTGCCTATAGACTGCCTTGTCTAGGAAATGCCACCCTTACCTTATCACTTCCACAAAAGAAAAGCTAATTGGGATGAGCACAGGATAACAGAAGAGATTAGAGGGGAAGGGGTGGAAAGCGGACAGAAAAATCTTTTCAGGACAGACCAAGACACAGTATGCAATGTCAAAGGAACTGTCTGGGCAAAGATTGTAACCCAAATCACAGGCCCCTGGGATCCAGTACCTGACACCCCATTGGACATAACTAGGGTGACTCAGCTGCATCCGGAAGAGATGCCAGGGCAGTGACTCACCTGCCGAGAAGAACTGAGATTGGCATGGTGCCAGCTTCTGGGACAGAAGTAACTTAGTCACTGGGGTTGCTGTGCCTACTAGGCACTGCCAAAGGAATAGGGCTGTGGGAAGGTGGTGGTAACATTGAAGAGATTTGGAACCTCCTGCACATTGCTCATGACCACCCCTGCATGGAGGCACAATTCAGGGAGTTCTGGTGTCAATGACATCCATTCCTATCCTCTGCCCCCTCAAGCTGGACACCCTCCATACTTCCAATGCCCAATCTCTAGTTCAAACAAGTTATCCTGGACCCCTGGGCTGCCCTGCCCCCACTTCAATCTGCCCTCTGCCCATCACTCACCACCCACACTACTGCCAGCTCCACCTCCTCCTGCCACCCAAGTTGTACCCAGGCGCCATGTCTCGTTCAACATGCCCTGGCAGTACCCCCCCTGCCCTTGTTACCCCCACCCCCACATCCCAGCAGCTGCTGAAGTTGTCAGGCAAGAGAACTGAGTGGGTGGGAGATTGGGTTACTGGTGGCTGGTGGGATGGGCTATTATCCAGAGTTCCTTTTCCTGATTCCCCTCAATGGCATTCTTCTTTCCCACTGTCAACCTAGTGCCAGCCTGGCAGAAACTGTCCTAAAATTGGACTCCTCCACTCCCCTTTCTCCACCAAAGTCAGCAAATGAAGGTTCAAAAATATTTGCCAGGCATAAGACTTATTCCCCACCCAACTCCATTCTCCCCGAAAAATAATTTCTGTACCCATCTGATTCCTCCTTCCCCCAAGCCATAATACTTTCCCCCAAATCCCTTAGCCAATGGAGAGGTGGAGGAAGGTTAGTCCTAAAGGCTCAAATTCAGTGGGATTAAGTTTTCCCCCTGAATCCCACCCCACCCCCATGTTATCTGTAGTCTTTAGTCCCAGAAGATTGGGGGAGGGGAAAGGGGCGCCCCAAAGGGAGCCAGCAGGGCCAGACAGCCTCAATCTTCAATCCATTTGCACTATCGATTTCTCACGCACTGTGGCAGAAAGCCCAGAGGTTGGGGGGGGGGGACGACATAGCCCCCCAGAGACAGAGAGACACAGACAGTGACTAAAAGGGAAGGGGGAGGAGCATGTCTGCCCAAGTCAACTGAGATCAGCTAAAGGTAGGGGAGGAAGACAGCACATCCTGTCTAGCCAGATTTGATACTGATGTGAATAGTTTGGGGATCAGTATTGGAATACCGAATAGAGGGCATTCCCTGGGGCCACTAGTTATCTTGGTCTACTTCAACCCACTCTATAACCTCCATTATAGTCTTCTTCTTCTCTCTGTCTCCTCTACAACCCATTCCTCATCTGTCTCTCTGTCCCAAAGTCCGAATGTCTGTCTGCTCCTCCTTTTCCTATTTCCAACTTTCGGGGAACGAGAGTATCCCAATACTAGAAAGTCCAATCCTGGAGTATAGTGGAAGGAGTTCTGGGTTTGGAATCAGAATTCGAATACCTATATTTGTGTGACCTTGGATGGTTACCTCTCTTGCTCAATTGTGACACTTGGATCAGAAGACCTTAGAAGGAGATCCTTTCCAGCTTTAAATCTTTTATCCCATTGGAGGGGAAGATTTGTTTCAGAAATAGACTCTAATTTTTTCCTGAAGCCTTGAATTAGGGATATGGGGAATCAGTATCATCTTCACCTTTTTATTGATCCCGTCCAATATATAAGGTCGTGTCATGGAGTAGACCCAGAGGAAACCTGAAAGACTTGTTCTTTTAAAGTGTGTTTGTGTTTTCTAGCCTTGCCTTTGCTACTTTGGGACTCAGTTTCTTCTTCTGTTATGCATGTGTATATATGTATATATATGGCTAGAGAGGATGGATTAAATTAGGGAAGCAAAGATTTTGAGCTAGAAGGAACTGTGGAAGTAATCCATTTCTAACTCCTCATTTTTCATTAAAATAGTAATTATACAAGAGGGTTATATATTTTCATAGAGATAATAGATCCAGAGAAGTTATAAGGCAAGGTTTGAACTCAAGTCCCCTGATGTCAAATCCAAGGTTCTTTTCACTGTGATAAGGTCCCTTTTAGATCTGACATTCCATAATCCTAACACCTCAGTCTTAAATCCAACTGTCAGAGAGACTACCTAAACCTCAAACCTAACTTAATTACAACTGCTGGGAAAACCAGTCTCCAGAAATCAGAGACTGATAAACAAACCAGGGTAGGCTCTGCATTAACAAAGTGACTTCAGCAGATACCAAAGAAAAGAGACCCTATTGCCCTGTTAAGGGGAAAAAGGGAATCTTTGGCAAGGCAAAGACTCAGATCAAGCAGCCAGAAGGGCTTTGGATAGGGATGAAGACAAGGCTGGGACTGTCTTACCCTTCTCTACTCTGCCTACTTTCCCTTAGTTCCACTCCCTCAGGCTGGGCCAGGCTACAATTCCAGCCTCTGGAGCTGATGCTTATATCTCAAATCTGACTCCATGAACCACCCTCCCCCAACCACCCAGTCTAGTACCCACCCTTATCCTTATGTAGTTCCCTCCCCACCACCAACAGTCCCTCAGGGCCCTCCTCTCTTCTTTAGCCCCCACCCACCCACCTTGGCCAACAGTACCCCTCTGCCCGGCTCCCCCGTGCCTTTCTGCACGTCTCTCCTGCTAGGGGACAAGCCAACTAAAAATAGTCCCTGCTGCCTCTCGCCCACAGCTGCCCAAGGAGCAGGAAATGAGGGGGGGGAGGGAGAGGACTGTGTGCCATCCTGCCCCAACCCCATTCTGGGCTCAGAATGATGTCCTGCACTTCAGCCTAGGGCTGGTGCCAAATTGGCCATCCTAAGGGCATCCTACCATCTTGGGCAGTTCTAACTGTCTGTGTCCACACACTCAAAGCCAGCTCCTACCACCACCAAGGAAGACAAGAGAGGAGGCAGACTTGAGGACGTTTTCAACCCTCAGCCAATCAAGGGCAACCACATTGTGGGCATCAAACAGGATGATGACTAGCCCAGAAGATTGAGATACTGGAAGCAGGAGGAGGGAAGAGAATAGATTTGAGGGTTGGGTAAGGAAATACCAGCACCCTGGCCCAATCTGAAGGATAGGGGAGTGGAGGCTTCCTCCCTTTCTCCAACCCTCCTGGGCATAGAGCCCTTTCTTCCTACTAACTGGAAAAGGTCAGTGCCTAAGAACTTAGCAAGAAAAGAATCCAGAGCAGGAGATAGTTTAGTAACCACCACCTATGTAAAAGGGCCAAGGAAGGTATGGAGAGGCTAAAATGAAAAAAATCTCAGCTTCTCAAATACAAAGCTGGAGGCAGGTATACTCACTGGACACATTACTAGGCTATGCATGCCTGCTTGACCCAATCCCAATGGCTTTGTGAAGCCTGGGGGTTAGGTTGGGAATGGGGGTTATGATGACTACATTATGGTGTCCTGGGATTTCCAGTCACCTCCCAGCTCGGAGAAATGGTTGTCTCAACCCCATACAGAAAGAAACCAGCTCAACAACTCTCCACAGGCTGCCAGAGAAGACATACACAGAGAAGAAGCAAACCCAGGAGTCCTGGATCCCAGCCCAGAGACTGAGTGAGAAATACCTTGGAGGTGAGGAAAAGCCACAGAAACACCCATATAGCCCTTGTAGAATCCAGACTGTAGGCTCGCTGGGAAGTTTCAATAGAAGCACTGAGAAGTAAGCACCTCCCAGGGCATCAGGAAAGGACAAAGGGCATTAGGGATGGGCCACTGGGAGGATCTATGCATCTTAGGGAGCCAAATTCAATAAATATTTATTAGGCATTTACTATGTGTTAGGCACTGGGGATACAAAGAAACAACAACCCAACAGTTCTTAGGCTCAAGGAGCCTATATTCTATTGGAATGCAATAGACCAGGGACATCCTATATTCCCAGAAGACAAGCCCCAAGTGTAGGAAGCCACCGAATCAGTCCCACACTAGCTCCTTGTCCTTGTCATCACTCTATCCTAGACGTGAAAACCATTAGCAAGAATTACAGACACCAAGTATCTGGCAAAACACCAGCTATGCCCACAAGTAAATTCCCTGACCACCACCACTAAAATACCCACTAACTTGCAGTCCCACCAGACCATTCATTTCTAGCATCCCTCTTCCCCATGACCAAACCAGGTGGAATTGAGGTGTGGGTACCACTAGGGTGGTGGTGCCCTGGGCACCATTCTCTGATGATTCCCACACCCCTAAAATGCTTTCTCAGCCACCACATCTCAGCTGTCCAGTCTGATTAGTACTGCTGCCCACTGAGCCGGACAAGGAAGCCATGGGGCAGGGGAGAGACAAGGCCAAGGACAGTAGTTGAAGGATGGAGGAAGGAAGGAAGGAAGGGGGAAATCAGGCGG
>NC_058133.1:192572561-192583970 GCF_016433145.1 Gracilinanus agilis
GGCCGGAGGGCAAGGATCTCTAGCTCCATAGTGCTGAAATTAAAAGCTAAGCATGGGGACGAGTTTCAGGCCAAATGAGGGGAATATGAACTGTTGAGGCAGGGATGATGAGGGAAAAAAAAATCTCAATAGCAGCAAAACTCTCCCCTTACAATAAAACCCGATCATTTCTTGATTCTCTCTCCGAACCCCTATTCACCTGAATGACCTGAGAATACTTTTTTTGGAGGGAGGAGGAAAGGAAGATAGAAAAGCTAGTGGTGAACTGCTAGACAGCTGCCTTCTTTTCCACCCCACCTCAGGTCACGTCTTACTACAAAGAAATCAGCCACTCATCTCCTCCTGTCCCCAAGTCTGGGGCACTGTAGGTCACCAGAGTACACCCACCAAACCCGGATTCATGTGGCCCCAGTGAAAGAACAGGACAGAGCCAGTGACTGGGAGACTACCCTCGGTCATTCCCAGTTTCTTGTACTGCATCCCTTCCCCTCCCCAACCTACTTCCCCCTACTAAAAAGGAGCAAGATACACATGAATACAGAATAACTGAGATTGTCACATATATTGACACAAAGTCATGCTCCGGGGCTGCTAAGGATAGGACCAGTTCATCTAGCTACTCCTCCCCACGGAAGGAAAAAATAACAAAGGGTAAACATGGGAAGGCAGAAAGGCCTCAGGGCCACCCAGCCCCAGGGTAACACCAGAAGCCCAGGGCTCTGGAAAGAGAGGAGCCCAGGGAGTTGGCAGGGCTGGGCGACTTCCCGGTGGCCTCCTCCATCTGGCCCACACCCCCTTCCCCCCACCCCCCCTAACCATCTGGGCTCAGCCTGCCTCCCTCCTTTCCTGGGCCAGACTCTGGAATCCCTCTTCTGCTCATTCAGCCACCTCTAGGACAGCACAAAATCCTTCAACCAAACACCCCAGCCAGCCTGATGGAGGCAGGGACAAGGTCGAGTCTGTCGTGCTGTGCGTGTGCTTTTCTGCTTGCTTGTTTGTTTTTTGGGGGGTGAAGAAGAGGAACAGGTGCAGAAGGAATGAGAAGCTTGGGAAAACTTACAAGAGGTTGGGAGGACCCACACAGGGCAGGGCCTGACTCCTAGGCCCACCCAGGCACCCTGGGAACTGCCTATGAAATTCCCTCCTCAGCTATCCCCTCTGACCAGAGCCAGAACGTGGGCATGGCCTGGGAGCAAGTATCTCAACTCTCCAATGTCCAATAGCCCCCACCCCTTTAAACTTTCTCCATCCTTCCCCTGGCTAGCATGGAGGGTCAAAGAGCCCAAGAGGGCCAGCTTCTCTCTGCCCCTTCCCCTCAGCCCCAGTTTGCTATATTCTGTGCATACATTCCCCCCCCCACACACACACACACACAACTTGCTGAGTCTTTCTTTTTTCTTGGGGAGGCACAGACATTATTCTAGGGTGGCTTTGACTGTGGGGCCTGAGCACAGCTCTCTTCCACTTTCTCCTTTTCCCCGAGGCAAGGGGCCCTAAGAAAAGGAAAGGCAGGGAGCCAATCTGGAAGGCTGGGGAGCCCCGAATTGGGAACTTTCTGGGGAACCCTGCTGTTCTTATTCCTTAATAGACCTAGACTATGGTGGCTGGGGTTGGGGGAAGGGATGGGGATAACCTGAGATGGCAAAAGAGCTCAGGCTCAGGCAGGCGGCCAGCCCCGGGGCCACGTGGGAGGGGGCAGGGGTGCATAAGCCTACCTGTTCAGGTGTGTGCTGGCAAAGGGGCGACGGGGCTCCCAGGAGATCTGGGGAAGCCCTCGGCTCGATTCAGGATTCCCCCCTGCTTCTGGATTAGGCTGCTGCAAGAGGCGCCGATTCCCGTTGGGTCCTAAAGCCCATGCTCCAACACACGTTCTCCCCGCCCTCCTCTGCCAGCCCTGGCTGATCAGTGGGTGCAAAAAGCTAGAGGCTCATTGGGGTGGCTTTTTGGATGGGGAGTTGAGTCACAGGTGGGGCTGAGAACTAAGGGGCACTTCCTCACTCACCACCACCCAGGTGTTGCGATTTTCAGTCTCCTAGTCTTTCCATAAGGATTGGGGCCTTTCCTGCTTTGAAGTATGGAGGGCTTTGATGACAACAAACCCAGAAATGGAGTCCGATCCTCTCATTTGACGCATGAGAAAAGAGGTCCCAGACGTTAAATTTGAACCCAGGTTTTGTAATTCCAGATGCCATCTGGGCTAACTTTGGGTCTTTGAATTTTGAATAATACTTTGAAGAGTATTGTGTGGGGTGAGCTGCCTTTTCTCCCCAAGCAAAACTTATGTAAACATCTCTGCTGCCTCCCAACCTTTCACCAGTGCTACTCTGTGGATCACTGACAATCGGGCATCTTTGAGACCACTGAGGGTGGCAGGAACCTCATCTCTAACAGGGAAGAAAGGCTGAGGGTCCATGATGCAAAGAAAGAAGGGATGGGTTAAGCAGGGATCCTGTCATTTGGAGAACAACAGAGGAGCCTCAAGACAATACACTATCTCCTGTAGGGACGCCCACCAAACCATGGTCTAGTGAGCTATCTGGGGGTATTGTTATACGACACTCAGGAGGGGTGGGGAGCAGATCACTTGGCTGATGCGATCACCACCAAGGCTCCTGACCTCATTTAAGGTGGCGCATCGTCCTAAGCATCTTAGAAAGTTCAGTCTGGGACAGGGGAGAGGGGCCAGGTAGGCAAGAGGGGCAGAACTGGCTGCTTGGGAGCATTTTGTAAGTCGTTGCATAGTTCTCCCCTGCTTAGAAAAGCTGCTGGCAGAAGAACAGGGAAAGTGTCATGGGGTGGAGGGCCAGGGGAGCCCAGGGACAGATTTCAGGGAGGGAGAGGGCGGAGACCTTTCCTGGAGGGGAGAGGAACTTGGGTGAAGCCTGTAGGGCCTGGACACCTCCCACCACCAACAGGAGCCAACGGAAGGGAGAAGGGAAAATGGGCAGGGTGGGGATTGAAGACCCTGGGGTGGAATCAGGCAGGGTGATCTGGGGCCAAACCTTTTACCCTGGTGTACCTCGGTCCTCCTCAAGCTGTAAAACAATGCTGAGTCCTTCCCAGGAAGTTAATGAGTATTTACTAAGGGGCTTGGAGATCCTCAGATCTCAAAAAGGGCCAGCACTGTTGTGAGTCCAGTAAAGGAGGTTGTGAATGTGATAGGAGTAGGGGTGGGGGGGATGGACTAGTGCCCTGCAAAATAAGGACAAAGCCAAGTTTAGAGAAAAGTACAACCCTCAGCCACAGGATATCCTTGTGCCCAGAAATGGAGGTCACCCCCCACTCCCCAGCAACCACCAGAGGCTGGCCCCAGCTGGTTACAGGCAGAGCCCAGACCAGCAGCTGGTCTTCGTTAACTCCAGCTTTTTTTCCACCCCCCACTGGTAGCCCACAGCTTCTGCAGTCCTAGGCTGAGAGGGGCTTGCCCCAATTCGACCTTGCAGCTGGCTCTGGAGTGGGGGTACCATACCCAAGGCCAAGTGGCTGAGAGGGTCAGAGTAAAAGTCCATCTCTTTCATAAGCAATAGGAAGATGGGAGAGAAGAGTAAGGGGGTGAAAGGGTGGAGGTGGGGGAATTTAGGGCAAACAGCAGGCAATGAAGTCAGCTGGATTCAAGCCCAGAAACCCCCACACCCTGGGGCCAAGTCTTACTCTTTACTCTCAGCTCTAGTCTTGGCCAAGCACCAAACTGCAGGGAAGGCCCCGGCTGCCCCCTTCCGCCTCCTTGCCTCCCTACCCACCCCCCATTATTAAATACACATTTTATCTCTCAGCATCTTCATTATCTTAACTGAAGGAGACAAGCAGTGTATGGCGGCAGTAGAGAGTCAGGGGAGGGGGGGGGGGCCCACAGTGGCGCACCCTTGTTAGAAAGTGCTGATCTAGCTCTTTCAGGCTGTGTGGGAAACAGAGGCGAGATCAAAGGGATTGAGGCTGATTCAGAACTCAATTAGTGCTTTTTAAAAAGGGAGCTCTCTCTCCCCTCTTGCTAGTAGTCAAACTGCCTTCACCCAGGCCCCCTGCATCCAATTAGCTTCTACAGCCAGTGCCCTGGGGATAGGGCTGAAAAAAAAAAATGGGGAGACAGCCACAGGAGTAGACTCCCACCATCATTCTTTTTAGTATCACCATTGGAAAATTCACAGAAATTAAGGGTATCTTGGCCAAGGTATATTTCAGAAGGCAGAATAGGGTGGGTGGTATGGCCTGATAACTTGATGACTTCCCAAAAAGGTAAAAAAAAGGAAAGGTAAGCTTAAGAGTCTGATTCCCAGCAACTCCCACTTTCTGGGGATACCGGTCACAAGACTTCAGCCTCTCTACCCAACCCATGAGGCCCTTTAAGAGCAGAGGCTTCCGAAAGAGAGCAACATGGAAGTCGCCTGAAGCAAAACACTAAATCAGAAAGGAGAGGAACGCATCTGTGAGGCCAATAAACGCCCCACAAACCATGCCAAGGCAGATTCTGAAAGACTGAGCACCCTTCCTCGTACAGGAGCCATGGGGAAGCCACTTTACCACACCAGTAACTAATATTTCTCACCTACAAGCTGGGTCTCTCCTCAAAGTGGAGAAGTAGCACTTCAGCTTGGCTCAAGAATATCTCTCATCTGCAGTCAAGTTCTACAACACCACGATGCCATCAGAAGGGATCCAAAAATGAACTTTCTCTTTCTAAATTCTCACTGGCATTTTCAAAGGGCCCTTACAGAAGAGTTAGTGGACAAGAGAGAAGCATAACTTTTGATCTCTAGATTCCCTAGATCTCAATGGTTCTCTTACCAGGAATCTAGAGCTACATGCAAATCCTTAGTGAGGGAGCTAGAAATGCCTAGGCTAAAACTAGTTCACATTAACACCACTGCACCTATATTCCTCCAACAGCAAAATCCAAGGGATCTAATGCTCTAAAAAAACTGGAGGGAAGATTCGCCTGGTACAAATTAAACAGCTATAAACATACTACCTACACACACACACACACACACACACACACACACGAATGTAGGTCAGCATCTTTGCCACCACTTTACACAGGAATAAGCTATCATCTGAGCAAATGCTGGCCACCACTAAAAATCCCACCACTTTCAATAGCTCCCATGACTATGGTCAGAAAAGCTAGCAAAGAAAAGGACTTTCTTCCTCTCAATTTGCTCATCGGCTGTCTGAGTTACACTTAAAGACTTCTCTGACAAACACACATCAGCTTCTGTTCCCACAAGGGCAGCCGAAGCCAAGCTGGGATTCTAAGTCTGCTTTACGCATCATTGATAGAACCAACCCTGTTCCAATTGCTGGATTCTTAAGAGCAGCAATGACCTAGAAATTGATTGGGGAGGGGGGCGCTCAGGGGTCGTGGGGTGGAGCTGGCAGGATGAAAAGGAAGTAGAGTGACAAACCAATGCACATATACAGTCCTATATCCCAATCTGAGGAAAGTGGGGGGTGAGGGGAAGGTGGAGAAGAGGCAGATTAAGAAATTTAGCCCTTTTTAATCTGCAAATGTAATCTTGGCTGGAAGTAGGATACATGGAAGTCCCACTGTGAATCAGACCATGTTTCTGACTTGAGCCTTACAGTGAAGAGGAAGGCGCCAAGCCTCAAACACAATGTGGTAGGGAGGCTGCTCCTTTTTGGGCAGAATCCTACTGTGGACACAGAACAGACAGCAGCTGCCCACAGTGTGGAAACAAACTGTAAAGCAGTCATGTCTCTTAAGGCTGCAGCAACCAATAAAATGTAATTTAAATCAAGGCTCGCATCTGTTCCCAATCCCATTCAGCCTCTGCTTTCCATCAGCCCTCGGACAATCTTTGCAATTATTCCCATTAACCCTTAGAACCCTGGGTAGGATCCAACCTTCAAGGCATGAAACATAAGTATTCACCACGGCTATTTACCTTCAGACAGGAGGTTTCAACACAGGCGCATGGGGGAAGGGACTGGTATTTAAACCCCTATCTGCAGAATAACTTCTGTGACACACACCACGGATGCAGTGTTCATTTCACAGAGGACTCTCTCTCTGTGCTCTTCTTCCATCCCATACCACCTGCTGTAGCATGGATCACATTGCAGGGATAGAGCAGGCAGGATGAATGAAACAGAGGCCAATAGATCATTTATACCTATATCAAGTTCCCAGCCTAGATTCTCTGTGTCAAGAGGAAGGTAGGAGGCACAGCGGGAGTACTTAGGTACCACCAAGTAGGAATAAAAACACTTCAGACTCAGCCTTGCTGCCTTCAGTCTATTGATATCACACACAAACTTTCTATTTAAAACATTTGTTTGAAGTACAGAAACATCTTAAAATCTCAATTGAACAAAATAAACTTCTAGGACACATTTATTCCCTCAAAAGCCCACCTTTCAAGCCCTAACCATGTTATGATGGCGCCCTCTGGTGTACAAACCACACCTTGGCTCAGACGGTCTAGTAGTTTACTGGAAACCAGCCCCAAGAAGAAATTACATTTAAGTAACCAGATGGAAAGGTTTCAGATGAAGTGTTTTAAAGAGAAATATAAACTCATATTAAGCCAGCATAAAGCAAGTAGTTTTTGGTACCTGAGTGAGGGATCGAATAATAGAACTTCCATATATTAATCTGAGAAACTTGAACACTAGACAAGTGAATGGCTTAAAAAAAACACACATCCCTAAGATTATACAACTCAATAAATATATTCACTATACATAAATTTAAAACATTTTTTCTCTCAACCTTGGAAAACAGCACCATGAATGACAGTTTCCATAATGTGAACAAAGCAGCACTTCAAATAGAACTAGAGGCTTTGGCTAGTGCTTCTTCCAATTAACATGAGCATGTAGGTTTTTGGGATGGACTTTTATTGTTCTGGTCATATCAATCCCCATAGCTCTCACACAAACAGACCCTTAGCTGTTTGATGAATCTTGACTTTGTAAGACACATGAGATAAAGATACACAAGAACTAAAGACAGTACCTTTTAGCCACATGCCTTTTTTTTTTTTAAATGGTAAACAGCCAAAATAAAAGGATCTATAGATGTTTTGGTTCTATGGTCATGACTGCACATCTAAATTCATCTAGTTCAAGTAAAAACAGGTCACTTTTCTGGGACCCAAAGATAGAGTGCATATGGAAGCATATCACCACATTTGTGAGGTCCTTAAAATGCTAGGGAGACACTCAAAGCAAAAGACCAGAAGGACTTAAAACAATCCATTAGCTAAGATGGTCCCAATTAAGACTCTGTCCTTCAATGCATGTTCCATCTCCTTTTCCTCAATCTTCAGAGACACCTAAAAAACAAACAAACAGGAAGATTTCTTTGTAAAACTCATAAAAGCAAAGAAAGCAACAAGGGAGGTAGCACATGTTATTATGTGAAACAAAATTTCTGCCATGTTAAGCTTCTTTCAAAGGAGCAAGGCAGACCATTAACCTTGTTTCCCATTTTCCCACGATGGTTTTTGCTAGATGTCTTCCCTTCCCTCAATCATCACAGATGAAATCAACATCAAACAAACCCATCCACAACTGTGAACATTTTTTAAAATTATAACTTAACAAAACAGAAGTTAATCACAAAACCTTTTAAGAAAGGGAAACTAAGACCACCATAACAAAGACATAACTGTCCAAGGACAAATGGTACCTTTGTGAGTCGAGTTTCCTTGCTTTTTTTCAATCCTAAAATGCCCCGGCTTTCCAAAAGTCCTGAAAGTGACAAACATTCTGACTGGTCCACTGCTGCCACCTGCTGTTTTCGACAGACTTTGCTATAGGCTTCATATAACTGGGGGGAAACAAGGGGAAAAAATTAATTCTGCTTAAAAGTTATGTCTCAATAACTTAGAATTTTTAAAGTGTCTCTGTATAGTCATGTAGAAAAAACACTGCACAGAACAGATTAAAAAAAGTGGACAGCTCAAATCCTCCAATGGTACTCAGTTACTGGAGAAGAGGATTAGGAATAGAGAAAAGACCACTGAGCAACTCTTCTTTAAATATCCAAGGGAAATAAATTCAGCTAGCTTCAAGAGATCACTTATCCAAATACTTTTGTGAGCAAAATCACCCACTTTAGATTTATATTTATTAAGAACAGATCACATTCAAAATAGTAGTTCTGTCTAGCTATTCTCTTAAAAGCCTTAATCTCCAATTCCTTCCCCTCCTCAACTTTATTGCATCCTTTCTAATTTTACCTTCCCCAGGGTGACCTCTTTGGCTTTCAGTTGTCTGGTCAAGAGCAAGAGAGAACAGACCAGAATCTTCTGTTGAAGAGGAAAGGAATCCTGAGCTCCTTCTTGGCTCAAAGCCATTCTGCTGCCATAAGTGTCTGAGATGACCTGGGATATATGAATAAGACCAACCCGCTTGGGAATCAGAGCAGGGGATGACGTAGCAGATTTACCTGAAAAGTAAATAATTCAGTTAAAATTCAACAAACATTTAAGAGTCTATTATGTGTCATGCACTGGGGAAACAAAGATGAAACACACACAGGGAGGGAGGATGAGAGGGCAAGGGAGAAGGGGGAGGGAGGAGAGGGAGAGAGGAGGAGAGGAGGGAGAGGGAGAGGGAGAGGGAGAGGGAGAGAGAGAGAGATAGAGAGAGAGAGAGAGAGAGAAAGAAAATTTCTGCCTTCAATGAATTTACAACTGAGAGAAGGAAAATATATATGATGTATAGAGATAATACAAAGGAATCTCAGGAGAAGAAGATCAGAAAACAATGCATTATTCTGTGCAAAGGCATGGAGATACAAGATGGTATATTGTCTTTAGAACAGCTAGCCAACCAGTTTGGATAGAAAGAGAATATGAAATATGTCTTGAAAGATCTGTTAGGAGCTAGACTGTGGAGAGTATTAAATACCTGGCTAAAGAATCTGTATTATATCCTAACTATATAGATTTATAAGTCATCTGCATAGAGATGAATTGATGAAATGAGATGAAAAGAGGAAGGATAAGATGATGATGATCCAAATGGAGAGTGGAAGAATGGTCAGATAAGGAACATGAAAACTAAGAATAAAGGATAATATAGAGGTGTTCTGAAGAATGGAATAGAACATCACAAGACAATGATGGTCTCTTTTTCCCCAGTGAAGTAGGAGGCAAGATTCTTAAACAAGAGGATAAAGAGGAATATCTAAGGAAAGAGAAGGTTTGGAAAAGTCATTGTGAAAAATGTCAAGAATCTCAAGGGAAAGAATAAAAAAAGTGGGTAGGGAAGGGGCCTAGCAGTTCTACATGTAAGGTTCTTAAAAGCCACCAGTTTATGAATGAAAATTAATCAGGGAATTGTTGTTTAGCAAGAGACCCCAAATTGACAAATTTGCAGAGGACTTTGTTAACTCAAGAATGTGAAAAGAGGAAAATGAGACCAAAGCAGACAGGACTAACAGACTACAACAGGAAAGGTAATGGGAGTAGAAATGACAGTGTTAAGCTAAGAGATGATGAGGTTAAAAGAGATTTCATACCTGGGTCATGTACGTAGTAGTTATGGTGTGATGAAAGATATAGCTGAAGTATAGCAAAAGATATGTCATAAGAACAGAAGAGGTAGACTAGGAGGCCAGAGTACTTGAGAGGACATTGATGTGTATGTGACGAAGCCTGCTAGTAAGAAGGCAGAGGATGAACTATGAGACAAATACTGAACACTGTGAGAAAGGAAGAAGAATAACCTGAGGGTGAATAGATAACTACAACAAGGATCTGGACTGTATAATACAGAATGCATCTCAAAGAAACTACTGAGTGCTGGTGGCTCAGAGGGATAATTAAAAACAACAACACAAGATTTAACAAATAGTAGTGTTACAAACATCATGATTCAAGGATATGTGGGCAGGTTTCACCCATCCAGTTTAAGAACATGAGATTAAAGACTAGATTAGAAACAGAATATTCTAAATTAGTAAAAGTCTAGAAAATGAGGGCATTTTCTTCTTGCCCGTTTGAATGGTCATAGTAGTGTGAAACTCAGTCCTGTGGAAATCATTTAATGCCAGAGGAACAAAACTACCTGAAGAAAGGGAAGGCCTGGATCAGAGAACTGGCTAATAAAAAAAAAAGACCAACTGCTCTAGGTGAAAAGAATTCCTAAGGCAAAGATAATCACTATATTTGGGAGTAAGGAATAACAATAACAAGTTCTTGCTCAGGTAAGTATTAGAAGTGTTCCTAGTACCTGGAAATGATTGTATGAATGTGCATGGCAAAGCTAATTAATTCTGTCATTTCCATTCTCCACCTTGATTTAACTTGCCCAAGATGACCTACAATGAATAAATAATGGTGAAATACCAGTCTATCTTGGCAGATATCACTGTCCTAAAATTTGAGTTTGTATGTATATCGAAATTATCAAGAAACTGCTTCAGTACTAAGATGAGAGAGGTCTAGCCCTCCAGTAATTAGCCATGAGGCAAGAGGAGGGGATCTGTTCTGTAATAAGCTTAACCTGAAGTCATACATCTAAGAGGATTCTCCACTTTCCCTTCAAGTTGCTTCTAATCCATTGTTGCAATTGGGATGATAAAAGGCCTAACTCAGGGCAGATGACAGACGAAAACAAAAATCACTTTCCAAACAACTACAGAAATAAAAATGGACAGTTCTTAAAAAAAGGAAGATCAAGCCTATCTCTGCCAGTGGTTTTTGTGCAACTGTTCGAACTATCTCTATGCAAATTTCATTTTCAAAATGAAAATCTTCCCAAAGCAAAAATAAATAAAGAAATAAAAATAAGGAGGTAGAAAGATAATATAAACATATGACCGATCAAGTACTAAGAAAAGAAGATAATACAAAATTAGAAGGGAACAAATTAATAGTTTGGGCCAGAGAATTAACAATCACTTTTGCTCTCAGTGCCATTTATATCCTAGAAGCCATTGCCAGACCCAAAGGGGCAATCAGTAAAGAAAAAAAAAGTAAAAAACCCGAAAAAAGAAAAAAAAATGCATAAAATGATATCTATATATTCATTGGGATGTTGTAGAATACTAAGTCCTTCAGGTGACACTTTGTGGCATTTGTGTTACCCTATGTTGCCTACAACTAGTCCAGGAACTAAAAGTTTAACAGAAACATTTCAAAAATATTATCTATTCCCCCTTATTCTCCAGCAAAACTCATTGTTCTCAAAGGGGTGAGTACAAAAGGAAAACAAGAGAAAGAAACAAGTAACTTGGATTGTTCTGACACAGATTAACAACTTCAGAAAAAGGGAAGAAACTGGTTTACAGCTGCTCCTTACTTCACCTCTGTCTCAGAAAGAAGGGAACAAAGGAGTCAGAAAGCTTATAATTTTGGTAATGATTTTCTCTAGTCCTCATTTTATTGGACTAATATACTCATTGCACACTCACTGTACTGAACTTGTTTAGCTTGC
>NC_058133.1:192584139-192664760 GCF_016433145.1 Gracilinanus agilis
TGTATAAGAGACAGCTCTCTCTCTCTCTCTCTCTCTCTCTCTCTCTCTCTCTCTCTCTCTCACACCCTTCACTTTTCAAATATCCTCCCTCCCACCTCTTTCCTCAGAAAAGCCAAGCTTTCAGTTAAGAAGGAAGACAGCAGGGAAGATAAGCCACTTACTTTCAGACAGTGGTTTGAGGATAGTCTGGCTTCTGATATCTGACTCTACAATTTCAACAGCTCTCCTGTAGGATAGATGTTTCTAAAATTAATTTTTGCTGAGCTAAACCAAACCACCAAATGTTTGAAAGTAAACCCTTTAACGGAAAACAATTGTTTTATACAATTTTTTAAAGACAAAAATTGGGTTAATGTCTCGGCTAACAGAATTTTTGATAATCTAAAATAATTCAAGTATGGGATACTTCAATGCTATGAAGTTCCCTTATATGACTGCCAAGTAGGTCATCATACACGGGGACAAAGAGCCAACATTAGAGTTTCAGAAGCAAGTTAAAATGGGGAGAAAAGCTGCACTCCTCCACTGTCCAAACCCTATGACCTTTACCCAGGAAGAGTTTGCCAAGTAGGGGAAATGTTCAAATTCAGGTCCATATAATTTAGTACTATGAGGGGCTTACTATTCCAGTGCTTTCTCCAAAGTACTTTGACCACAGGAAGCCGTAAGCCAGACCTGTATCTCCTACATGGAGATGGGGGGAGCCTGGACCAGTGGGCCAGCTCAGCAAGTATCATTTTAATGGACCCAGTGTCCCTACTGGGAAGGAAGTAATTTCATCAGCCAGCACAGAGGATTTCCCTGCAGGAGGGAATGGGGGATGGGAAGAGAGAGAAAGTGGTCTAGAGCACAAGTGTGGGAGAGCACAAACTGTTGGAAAGGGGTACTCACAAAACTGAGTAAAGAAAAAAAAGTCTAAAGGCAAAGATGGTTCAGGTCCATAAATAAACCTGCTTGAGACCGACTAATGGAAAAGTAAACTGGAGTCTTTTTTAATACAAATGTAATTAACCAATCTATAATCACCACAGGGAGTGCCAGCAACATCTCATTTGTTTCTCCCTCTGTAGGTAATGGACTGATAATGTTTCAGACATTAACACGGTCGAAATGCAGAGATCCCCACTGAGAAACAAGTCCTCCTTTCCGAGCATAAAAAGCAGCAGAATGGAGCCTCTTAAGTCACATTCACTTGAGTTACAAGAGACAATTAACAGCATTTTTTTCTTTTTTTAATAAAAGCGGCCAACAGCGCTATAAATTACCTGCAAACATCTAGTGCTTTGCGAGCATCTCCTGACACAGCAGAGATTTTTCTAGCACAGAACTGAATTGCAGCATTGTCCAGGATCTGATCACCAGATACCTTTAAATAAGATAAAGCACAAATCAGGGTCATCTCTCAATTCAAATACTTTCATACTGACATCTTAAACTGTCAAGTTTCCCAGGGAGTTCTATAAAATATTTTTCTGTTCAAAAAGAATGAGGTTTCCAGGGAGCCAATAATTATTTTTCAGAAAAACAGAATATAAAGTTTCATAAAATGAAAATAACAAAAACAAAACATACTTCTAAACAAGAAAGTTTCCCACAGGTTCAATTTTTCAAGGTATGAGTACAAGGGAAACAACTGAGTGAATCTAGTTTCCCTTCTCACCCGTGAGTTCTTTTCTCACCATAACCCAGAGCATGATTTTAGAAAGTAAATATTAACTTAAAAAAAAAAAAGAACTGTCTTGTTTGTTAGATGTCCCTAGTTTTTATTACCCTCAAAGTACCCTGAATTACAACAGATTGCTGATGCTCACCTGCTTAAGTCGGTCCTGTAAGATGGTGGTTATCTGTTCTTTTGTGTAAGGTGGGAAGTTTACAAGTTGTGGTCTACACTTTGCTCTAGCTTGAAGTCTGGGTAGGATTCTATCCGTAAGATCCAGGGAATTGGCAACACCTGCAGAGAGATTGTTAATGGTACCAGTTAGCCAAGTAGTCACTTCAAATGAAAATTCAGACCCTGGAAAGCCCAGGTTTTCATGCTAAATGCCATCTCTTCTCCCAACCAAGTTGGCCAAGAGACAGTTTCCCATTTGTTCCCTCTGCTCATTGGAGATTTCATCACCCTAAAGGAAATCATTTGAAGGCTAAAAAATTACTGACCCTCAGTTATTTGCATTATTGGAAAAAAAATTGTGTAATCCCCTACATGATTTATATGTATCTCTAGAAGACAATATTACATATATTTTAATGCAGATTTAGCTCCTAATTATAGCTAGGTTAAATTAACATTAGTGTTAACTTGCCTTCTCAAGAGCACCTTCTGGCAAGGCAGGAGTAGAAAATCAAGACACAAAATAGAAAGCAGAGGGTTCTCCCTCTTGGAATAGCTATCTTCCTCTGAGGTTCCACCAGATTCTATCTACTCTATGAAGCCTGCCTTGATTCCCTCAGTTGTACGTATTCTCTTTCTCTTCGACTTTGTTTTGGCTTTCCTGGGTATATACTGCACATCTTCCCCCACCTAGCAAGTAAGCTATTTGAGGGAAGGAATACTCTCATTCTTCGGCTTTATCCCCCAGTATTAAGAGTTTATCTGATTATATCTAAGAAATGAATAGTAGAAAACTAAAAAATTCATAAATTGAAAGCTAACAGATAGACACTAACCAATTAACACCAGTCGGGAATTCTTCAGCCAAGGCCATTCAAACAGTGTGTACAACACATCCTGTCCTTTGCTGTCCAGCTGATCCATCTCATCCAACACCAACAAGCTACATATACAAAGAAAAAAAATCATGGTCTGTGTTAATCTTTTAACAGAAACTTTAAGTTTGCTCAAATCTCAAGTTTTCTGCATCCATTCAAGGCTAAGCTATTTGGAGGAGCTCACAATACCCTTTAAACCAGCCCATCAATGTAAATTTCTTCTTCCCTCCCAAGAATAAGCAAAATCCAGATGCTCTAAAGCAATTTTAATGACTCTTGAAATTATTTTCATATTTATACAAGCAGACATTGAATTTCTCTTCTTCTCCCTAGAGCCCCTATCCCCAGATTATTTCTTGTTCAATGCATGAATGAATCACATATGAGGAAAGGGGATTTATAATTATAAAACTATCATTACTATTCACTTGGACTTGGACACCATTCAAGTTGGGCAACAGTAACCAGAATCGTACTCTTCATGGAACACTAGGATATGGGTGCAAAGAGAGAAGATTTCCAGATGTATAAAGACCAACCCAAACCCAGGTGATACTTACATCATAGGGCCCTTCTCTAAAGTCATATGCTTTTCCAACTTCCTTATCAAGTCCTTGCCAGATGATTTGGATACTTTTTCCTTACAGATCTCCTGAGCAATAGCTGGGAATACAGCCTGGGAGGTCCTTAAGGACATGCAATTTAGCATTACTGTTTTAGTGTCTTTCAGTTCTTCCTAGAAGTATGTAAACACAGGAGAATATCTTTAATGTTAACCAGAGAATCAATGGAACCAAAAATGTCTTGAGGTTTCAATAGCACTCAAGAAAAAGAACCCTACTTTGGGAAAATTTGATGGCCCTTATTAATTTCTATTTCCTTAGTCTTCAAAGTTGAAATGAAGTAATCAAAAGATATTGACAACTTTGGCATGAAGGTCAGTCATACCTTAAGACTTACTAAATACCTTGAAATCCTGCAGAATCCGGGTTAGGGTTGCTGTTTTGCCTGTTCCAGGAGCACCAGAAACATAAAGACTCCCAGATTTTTCCCCACAGATGTGTTCCTTTAGGTAATGCCTGATGATATCCATCTCCTTCTCCCTGGCAGGCAACCTATCTGGGACAGCTGTATTCAGGACCAGCTTTGCTTGTTGGTAACAAGTGCCTATTCCAGACGTAAAGGGACAATTAGACACAACAGAAGGTGACTGAGAAGACCCACTGGGTTTTATTCAGAGAAAGTCATCAGCCTTGTTTATGAGGCTGCACTAACAGCTGCCATATAGATACTAACCTTCTTGCTTGAATAGCCGAATACACACAGATTCCTTTTCCAGTGGGCAACTGGGCTCAGAATTCCTTGATCTCTCTTGACCTTTTTGAACAGTAGAGAGCTCCTTGTCTTGATGAACTACTGCTAAGTCTCTTTTACTAGAATTAATTTTCAGGTGACTATCAAATACTAATCCATGCTTCTTAGAAGTAAGTGGAAGAACAGGACCATTCTCCTTCTTACTCTGTTTTGAAGGTGAGCAGGTAAGCTTATAGGGAGTGTTGCATAGGTTGTCATCTCCTGAAATGTATATTAAAGCCAAAATTCATTATGAAATCCAACAGTTAGGCACTTCTTATATGTAAGACACTGAATATAAAGAATAAAAAAACATCAAAGAAAAAAGGAAAAGGGCCTATATGTGCGAAAATGTTTATAGCAGTTCTTTTTGTGATGGCAAAGAACTGGAAACTGAAGGAGTACACCCTGGAGAATTGCTGAACAACTTATGGTATGTGAACATGACAGAATATTATCATATTGTAATATCATGGGGGGGAGAGGGGAGAGAATCCTTTCAGAGAAACCTGGAAAGAATTTTTATGAACTGATACAAAGTAAGGTGAGCAGAAGCAGGAGAACAAGTTATTAAAGGGCAACAATACAGTAAAGACAAATAACTTGGAATTAAATCAACACAATGACGAACCACAATTCCAGGGGATTCATGACAAAATGTGCTAGCTGCCACCTGACTGGGAAGTAAGTAATGGACTCAGAAGATAGACTGAGAATAAAAGAAAAAAAAAACACAGCTAGTACTGAAATTTTTTTGCTTGACCATACATATTCATAACAAGGGTTTTGTTCTTCTAGTTTTCTAAGTTGGGGGGAAGGAAGGGAAGGGAGGAAGAAGACAGACCTGCATTTCAAAATAAAATATAATTTTGAAAAAGAATAAAAACAGTATCAGACCACAAGAGCCTAAATTCCATTAGGGAATAGAACATTTATAGAGAAAAGTAGGTACAAATTAATTTAAGAAGGAAAAGAACACTAATAATTAAGGAAATCAGGCTTTACATAGAAAGGGGCACCTGAAGTGAATTTAAGAAAGTATAGAAACAAGAGATAGAATGCTGTGTGTTGAAAACAACTAATGGGCCGGTTTGGAAAACATGATGAAGAGTATAAAATCATAATTCTGGGAAGGTAGAATGAAGCTAAGACTGTGTTGGGTTTCAAATGCTAGGCTGACATTTGTATTTTATCTTAGAGCCAAGTGGGAATTACTTGCAGTAAATGGTAAATGGGACCCCTCAAGCAAGAGATGTTCCAACAGCTGGTCCAAGGGAGTAAGGACTTTCTAAAAAAGCAGATTCAAAATCCATGGGAAAAATGAGAAATTGCTACTTGGGAAACAATACCTTCCCTCACTCTAAAACTAAAAATGTTTTTAAACAAGGAAAACGACCTGTCACAGCCTTCTCCACCAGATGGCGCCTCTTCATTATCTTGTATTTACTACCCAGTGGTAAACACAAGAAGGGGTTATTCAAAGTATGAAAGGTGGTACTCTTTGGAAACAATCTACTTGTTCTTTTCTGAAATAATAATGGCTCATTATCACTACGTCATTTGAAATAACCTCAAGAACTAGAGAGATTGGGGAACCAGAAATCAGAGTTCAAATTTAACATAGATTTAGCTATTTAAACAATAACAATGTTGTAAAAGCAAACAAACAACTTTAAAAGACTTAAGAACACTAAACATCTAAGTGATCAACTATTATTCCAGAGGCCTCAGAAAGAAACATACAAACCCACTTCTAGACAGAAGAGATTGGCTCATAAGTACAGAGACATATATTTTGGACCTAAACAATGCATGCTTCAATATACCCAAATGTTACAAGGGCTTTATCTTTCATTTCTCAACTGGGCAAGGAAAGGTGGATAAGAAGGTAAACTAAAGTTAGTTGAAGAAATGTTTCACTTTAAAAAAATCTAGTTCAGAACATGACCTCTAAAATCCTTTCTGGCAGTTTTGCAGACATTTAAGGGAAACTTCAATTGAATTATGGAAAGTGCTGCAGAGACCTGAAAGTTAAAAAAAAAAAAAAAAAAAAAGAAGCAAGTAAAAGCTACAGAGTTAGAAAACCACACGTCAAAATGCTGCATCTACAATTACCTAGCCGTTTCCTGGGACTGAGAGGCAGGACTTTAAGCTTAGGGGCAGATGGTATATTCGATGATTTGATATCTCCATGATTTTCTCCTTTGCCTGAAGTCTTGGCCACTTTCTTCTTGGGAAAGTTAATGGTGGCCTGAGATTGGGATCTGGTACTAGGCATGATGGCAATACACTCAGGCCTAGAAAGTAAAGAGATTCAACAACTCAACAAACATTTATTAAGTGTTTGGGTACAAGACAATGTGGGAAAAAAGACTAAAGGGGAAAGGAGGAGAAAAAAAGGACCCCTGTCCTTAAGAAGCTTATGTACTATTAAGGCAGTGGTTCTTTAAGAACCCCCCTGGTCAAAACTATTTTAGTAATAATACGAAGACGTTTTAATTTTTAATAGGATGAGTATCTATGGATATAAACGACATAAAGAAAAAGTTGGGGGAGGATCTTAAATAGTTTTTCTGAGTGTAAAATAGTCCTGAAACCAAAAAATTTGAGAATCGCTGTACCAGGAGATGCAACATTTAAACTAGTAAATAAACACAAAATACCTCGAGTACTAATAAAAATGGCTAGCGCTTTAAAATTGCCGATTCCTATAAGGAGTCAGCTAAGGGCTCTCTCCCTCACAGCGACTCTGCCCAGGCTGGAAGGCTCTTTATCCAACCCTACAGCTAGGCGCATCTGGTTCTTCCCTCTGCCTTAACCCGCGCCTCTCCCCCTCGCCGCCCTGGGGCAGGTCGGGCTGTGACTATCCTCCGCCCGCTCCCACCCCAGTTCCTCGGCCGGCTCGCCTCATCTCACCTCGGCTCAAGCCAGCTCAGTTAAGACGCTGCCGCCACACAGCTCAGAAGGTCTCTCTGCAGCTCAGCTCGCGCCAATTCCTCTCAGCTGAGAGCTTCCCGTTTCCCGCCAGAGCCAGACTGCACCGCTGATTGGTCAGCGTCCTCAGAAGGGCGGGGAAAGGCTAGCTCGCTCCGAGGCTCGCTTACCTCCCCCCCCCCAGACACCCCCCGCCACCACCACTGAACCAATAGAAAAGCCCCAAGTTTTCGGGCGCGCCACGAAGCCACAACCCCTGGGCGTGGACAACATCAACATCCGGCTTCTAAGCGGAAAGTCATCTATGAAGCGAGACAATAGGCTACGGCATCCGGGAAGGGGCCGCAAAGGCCTTTGGGAACTGTCGTCTAAGAAGGACGCACGCACAACCCGCCCAGTCCCCTCCCATTCCCAGCCCACCTTCAGTTTTTAAGCATAAAAGAGTTTACCCCCAAAGGAGATAGTACCCCGTATGCCACATGAGAGAATGGGTACTTATCTTTTCTTACTGAAAAATCGCGACTTCTTTCTGGAAGCCACAGGTTCTTTAGCAAAAGAACCTCTCGGAACAGAAAAAGGAGGGGTAAGGCTGGTTCTTCAGAAGTAGACAGGATACCCTGCGCCTCTCAGTTAGAAAAATGGGTCAAGCTCTTAAACCTTTAAAAAACTTTTTAGTTTTTGTAACTAACAAAAAAACAGGGAAGATTTCAAAATCAAACTATGCCAAACACCAGGGTGACTTGGCCACCATTTATTAGTCTTTTCTTCCATAAGCCTGTAATGGGTACAAATGAGTATCACAAAAATCCACAAACCAACTCGGAAAACACCCAAGGAGCATCCCGTACAGACCCACGGGTTCCAATAATACCAAAACCCAGAGGTAGGTGGTGTTAATCATTAACAGGAGCTTGTATAATCAGCTTGATCTTTCAACCCTTGATCTCCAATGAAAGTGATGTCACAATGTGTCCAGATTAAAACTTTCAGCTGATTGTGCCTAGTACAGGGGAGATAAAGAGAATGAGATAAAGATCTCAATAAGCTGCCCCTCTAAAGAGGACTAAAGGTTCCCTATCTAGCTGGCTTTTAATTACACATCTTCCCAAGGAGAAGACTGCATTTAGTTTTGGGAAGTAGATGGCATGCAATACTTACACTTTTCATAAGGGCACTGCCAACATGAACCCTTAAAAACTGTTGCTGAGTAACATGAGATATGGTATGGGTGTAATAAGCCAGGTTCCCAGAGGAGTTGGATATGTGGATTTGCCTCAACTAAGGGTGAAATGGAGGGATCATGGGCCAATCAATGTGCAAATGAAGGCCTCTGCAAATGTCTCAAGGATCCCCACAGAAATATGCCCGATTTCTTAAAACACCCCAGTACTTCTACCTCTGGACCTCACAGATGAGACCATACAAACTGCTCCAATGAGCTACTAAAGGAATTTCTCCACAACTTTCCTCTGGGTGAATCAGACACGAAACAGGACTTTGTTTTCCAAATTTCTGCCTGAAAGTTATGGAGAAACCCTTTCCCAAGACAACTCTACCAGAAAAAAAGTAGTGTTTGTTCAGGGAAGGAGTTCCACCATTAAAAGACTGGCTAGACCAGAAAAATAAAAGACATGTTCAGTTCCAAGGAGCCTTGTCTCGGTCATAATTACAGTAAGCACTGTGGCTCCATCTAAAGCCTCTTGCATGGTGTCACAGGAGAATAAAATCATACAGGAGGACCTGTCTGCATTCTTCTGCACACACCAGGGGCTTCCCATTTCTTCTGGGACAAATGAACTTAGTAGGCTAACAAGTTATGGAGTATTTCAACAAGCCTCTTTGGTGGGCTGTATTAAGTCAACTGGAGAACAGTGCCAAGAAATATGCTCTGTTACTTATTCATGTTAATAAGAGATTTAAGTAAGGATTCTGCCCCATCAACCCAACAGATGCCTTCTCCTTAGCTCCTCTCTCTCCACTCAAAACTTAATAGGATTTTTTTTTTGTTCAAGTGATTCATATACATACCACACACTGAATGACTGAAATTCATCCTTCAAATCTCAGCTTTTGTTTGTTTTCATTATGAGATCATTTGGCACTGAGGACTTAACTAAATTTTCACACCCCAAGTCAAAGTTCAGGTAAGTAATCACATATTTGAACTAAAAGCTGCCTGAGAACAACCAACACCCACATATGCACATAGGAAATGATTACGTTTCCCCCCACACCCAACCACCACCACCACCACCACCACCACCTACTTTCACTCCCTAATTTTCCTGCCTTTAAATACAGACTGAAGAACAAAGAAGGATTACAAGAACTCAGACTGGGGATCTTTGGGGTCAAATCTAAAGAAATAAAAATTCCCTGAAATCTGAAAAAGGCAAAGTCAGGTACAGGCATGAATTAACAAGTCTTCAAATATCAAGGCTACACTAGCCGCCAATGAACAACTTTTGAATATGATTTAGCAAAAAGGCAAGAGGGGAAAAGAATACATAGCTCATATCAATATTTGAGTTTTACTATTACAACGCACTTTCACATACATGAGCTCTTTTGACTCTCTCAACCCTGTGAGGTAGGGAATGCATACTATCATATTATATTTCATCCGAGGCTAAAATGATTTGTTCTGCCCAAGCCTCACAGCTAGGTGGCAGAAATGGGCCTCAAGTCCAGGTCTTCTGATTCCATGACCTGTTCTTTTCCACATTATTGTACTGCCTTAAGGGAAAGGGAGGATGAGGAGACCTTTGAGAATTGTAGGGCCTCTGTCCAGCCTATGGGCAAAACAGGAAATTCAAGAGGTGGTAAGGTGTCCTCCCTGGCCCACCCCACCCTGTTCCATCACTGTGGGGTGGGACTCCAGACACAGAACACAGATTTTCAGTTTGATTTGGTTTGTAAAATGAGGTTTAATTAAATAGCTGCATGGCACCCAGAAGGGAGAAGTGTACCAAAGAATCCAACCTGAGACCAGACTACATCTTAGAGGAGGGGGGAAAAAATCAACACAACTAGGGAAGAATTATGGATCAAAACATAACATCCATATATTCATATAATAAATTATTTTAAAAATCCATCTACATGCAGACTACACATACACACACTCACTCTCAGGCATACATGTGCACACACCCTCTCTCATCATTCTGGGTATATTTATACAGTGTTGATTACTGTGACATCCATGCTTGTCACTCTGGGGAAGAAAGAGAGGTAGGGAGAAAGAGAAGCTGGTCCTCTGCCACTGGTGAAATGAGACTCACAAGGATTAGAGAAGAAGAGCCCACCAGATCTACAAAGAAGTGTAGAGGAAGAAGGGAACAGCAGTAGACAAGGAAGATTTAAATTGTTTCAGTTCAAGAGGAAGAGGGAGCATAGATGCCTGACATAGGGTAAAGGCACAATGAACGTGGAGTTGAATGGATCCAAACACTTCCTTCCATTAAACAGTTTTGTTTTGTTTTTTTGCATGTTCTTGCTTCAGTTGTTTTAAAGCAGATGAATTTCAAAGGCAATGTTATGTTGCAGTGAGCCAACTCTCCCACAATCCCCGGATTCCAAGGAATGATTGGCAGGGAGCCACCCGGACCTTATAGCCAGGGGCTGGGATGAAACTGGGAAAGACCAAGACTGGAATGTAAGGAATTTGGTTTGCCATTGATCCCAGGTAGGGTTTCAAGGGCAGACAACTCATTGTAGTGCCATTAAAAATAAAAGCAGAGTCTCAGAAGACCCCAATTTACCCCCCCTTAGGCCCCTTAGGGTAAAAGAACAATGGGGACACATTTCCTACCCCATTCCAAAATTCACTTAGTCTATGAGTTATTTCAAGTGATCAGGATAATTAAAATATACCCCAGCCCTGAGTTACTCTATAGCAATGCTTAAGTCTATTTACACATTTTCTTCTCACCTCTCCCTAGAGGTTCATTTGGGTTTCAAGTTGGGAGGCCAAAAGAGGTCCTCCCTTCCTGTCCCTTGCCAAATAAAGAGGGCTGGGATGTGTTCCTAGGGAACCCTACAGCCACTCCAATAGTCCAGGCGCCCTGGTTTCAGGAAAAGCAAGGGTTTGAAGCTTGAGCAGCATTCCAACCCCACAATACACAGAACCAACACAATGTCAAAAGTGCTGTGACCTGGGTAGATGGGATAGAAGTAGAGGGGCATTGCTCTCATTTAGGCTTGAGGCTACCCATCTGCTTTGCAGCCAGGGCAACAGGAAACAAATATTAAGTTTTTCCCATTAGGGAAAAAAAAAAACCAAACCCAACCCCAGCTGGGGGCTTTTAATTCAGCTTTCTGATGAGCAGAGCTGGGCACCATCTCTTCCTTCAGAGAGGGGACATAAGGGTTCTTTGACTGGAAGAAGCCTCAACATGAGACCCAACCAATCTTCAACTAAGGAGGTAACAACATTCCCACAAGCAGAGAAAAGAGCAGTTCAAAGGTGAGAAGTTTTAGTGCCCTTGCAGCCAGCCCACCTTAAACCTATATTACAAGTTTGTTTTTTTAACATACAAAATAGATCAGTAACTATGAGTCACATTCCCATTACTCAAGCATAGCCTCTTAATAAAGTTGAATGAATGAATTACTGTTCTGGTTGTGTCATGAAAATAAATCTAGTACCACCAGTGGGACAGATTAGTGTGTAAGGCAAGACATTAAACTACATAATGGATCATCAACACACTCTGAAGAAGAAAAATCCATTTGACTTGAGCTTAGCCAACCTTTTTCAAGGAGTAAGACATTGAAAGTCCAATGGATGCCCAATGGGACACAGTCCAAAATCCAAAGGAGCAAGTAATGGGAAAAAAGGTACCAATCCCACAAGAAAAATTAGGGTTTGGCTTCCATGATTACAAATACTTCTCTTTCTGTTCTATGTTTGAATATTGTAAAGAAAAACACCATCACAGAACATTGTATAAAAGATGCCAATTTCCATTTCAACAATGATCTGAAGACTTCACAGTCAGGACTAAGTAAATGATCAGTACTATTAAATATCAATCTTTCCTCCTTCCCTTCCCCTGAGTTCCTGGCCAGGGGAGCCTTTCCATATCCTCCCAATCCCAGGTGCTGAGGCATCTCTGGGGGATAACTGCTATCAGGTTTTAAAATAAAAACAATTAGAAAAGGTTTCCCTACAACTGACTTAATCAAACCAACAGTTGGCATAAAAATAATGAAGGTAAAACAGCACTGGATTTGGTCTGGAATATAACAAGAAGGGTTCAGTCATATACATATATGCAATTCAGCTCCATCTTCTCCCATGGGAGCCACTATGGACCTGCAATGGTGACAGATCCTTAGCATGTGATCCAAGGGATTAGAAAGGTTCTTCAATTGAGCCTACTTGGCCAACCAAGTTCCTGGGTAAATGAGGCAGGGGGCCCCTGAAGACTCAATCTTCTTTTGGTCCCTTTGCTTTGGAGGAATTGGCTAGCGCTGCAAAATTCTTAGCCTGAGCCTATTCTCCCCTTTTAGCATATGCTTTAAGCTTAACTGATTAGTATGTAATATTTAAACCCAACTGTAGTCTAGAACTTTAACCCCATGTTAAAAAAAAAAAAAAGACACCCTAGGAAGAAAGCAGACCCCCTTTCCTGTCCCATTCTGCAACTGTGACCTTTGAAGCAGATATCCTCTCTGCATACTTCTTTCCTATTTTACTTAAGATGGCACTCTCCCCACAAAGGACAGAGGTGGAAATAGCTGTGCCAAGGAACCTAATGGCTTAAAGTCCATATACACCTATTTGGCTTCCTGGGGGTGGGGAAGGGGAGGATTTGATGTGGAAACAAGAATGATACTGTTTTCACCCTGCTCTGATTAGTGAATTCATCACAAGGCACCTCTCTCCAAAGAGAGAACAGGAGACAGAAGCTATTTCCTCACACCACTAGCAGGGTTCACTAGATAAAGGGGAGTAGAGGAATAGGGAATCCACTGCCAAAATAAGACAGTCCAATCAAGTCCAGCGAGGAGATGCATAGATGAAGATGAACTGGGAAGGATGTTGAATTCTGAGCGGTTGGTTGCACTGGAAGAACACAATGGGAGTTCTCATGCAGGTTTGGGGGAAGCAGTAGGGACCATTTGAGAACTGGAGGAGGTCCATCCTTTTGCTGAGGAAATGAACCCACCTGGGCTTCACCTGATAGTAGGTGGCAGGGGTGGGGCCCCACGGATGGCTGGAAAAAAAAAAAGAAATAGAAGCAAAAAGCAAATCAGTAAATTTGAAGTAATTTATTATAAGCTGGGTATCTCATAATTGGTCCTGAAATTCCTTACCTCGGTTTGTTTTGCTGGGATAAACTCTCTGAAAGTGTTTATATTCTTCTGGAGCAGGGAAGTCTTCTACTGGATGGAAGGAATACTTGGACTCGAAATCATCTGCCAGAGGGAAAAAAAAAGTGACTTAAGCTGTTCCTTTAAATTTAAAATTCCTCAAGAAGGATCAAAAAAGACTACTAATAAAATGGTCTAGTCTGGCTTTCAATGATGTTCTTATAGTAGGGAGAAATAGTGTTGCGCTCTAAGGACAATATTATTTTGGGTACTAGAGTGTACAGGGAGAGGCCAAGTGAACTGGATTATAAACTGATATCAACTAACCTAGAAGGGGAGTTTTGTCTCCAGTTAGAAACTGATTAACCCTAAGACTTCCTCTCCTGACCAGGAATCTTATTACCAATGGCATATGGCAGCATATCACATGACTCTCAGCCAATACCCCTTCACGAGATTTCCCTAGAAAACTTTTCAAACTTTCAATAAGGCATGGCTCAGCCATTCCCAAGAAGCCTTCAAAAAGTGGCCTAAGGGAATTAGATGTGGATATCTGTTTTGGACTTGATCAAAGAAACATCTCCAAAGCAAAGGAGAATGTAATAGTTGGTCCACTGGAAAATAAATCTCAGTGAAAGACAACTAGGCAAAGATCATGAAAGACATAGTCCCAATTTTTATTTTATTTATTTGTTTGTTTGTTTTTGGGCCCTTAACTTCTGTGTACTGGCTCCTTGGTAAGGGTGGGCAATGGGGGTCAAGTGACTTGCCCAGGGTCACACAGCTGGGAAGTGTCTGAGGCTGGATTTGAACCTAGGACCTCCCGTCTCTAGGCCTGACTCTCAATCCACTGAGCTACCCAGCTGCCCCCCGTAGTCCCAATTTTTAATGAGCAATCCAAGGATATACAGATTGTCTTTCTGGAGAAGATACCAAGAGAAAGAACCAATTGCCATACTATAAAAATCATTTTTTAAGTCTATATTAAACTCCTCAAAAGAGGAGAGAAGAAAGCGAGAGATTATAACATACTTCTAAGATGTCAAAGGGGACCCAAAAACCCCCATCTAAACTGCAAGCTGGGTATTTGTCATGATTGTGAATGAGGCCTTCTCAGGAACTGATTACACACCCAGAAAAGATCGGACAGTTGCAATGGAATCTCTGTGGCCATTCCTCAAGGGAGGTGGTGGTGGTGGTGGTGGCCCAGATGGTGTCCTTGAAGGTGGAGGTGGAGGTTTTCCTCTGTTTAAAGGTTCTGTAGAGCCATGCAATCGGTATGGCGGAGGTGGAGGTGGAGCATCCCGGGCACCATTTCGAATTAAAGGTGGTGGGGGTGGAGGAGCTGCAACATAGCATAGACATTTGGAAGACTAAATAAGTAGAAGGTAGGTAAACTTAGGGATATGTTTTGGTACCTCTTCAGAGTTAGGATCTGATCTCCCCCGAGGAAGCTTACTACGTACCAGGCACTGTGCTAAGCTGGGGAACACAATGAAAAGCAAAAATATAACAATCTTTGCCAACTAAACAAGCCAGATAGCTCCCTTTTCATAACTTGGTTTCAACCTAACCTTTCCAAACTTTCTGCAAATTACTCCTCTTTAAGTATACTATAGCCTGGCCAAAATGGCCTTCTTGCTGTTCCTTACATAAAATAATCACTCTCTCAATTCCCTGCCTTTGTATAGGCCATTTCTCCTTCCTAGGAAAGTGCCACCAACTCACTTCTTTATTTTTGAGACCCCAGTTTTCTTAGCTCAAGTCATCTTATATGAAGTTTTTCTTTATCTCCAACTGCTATTGCTCTCCCTCCAAAAAAAGACCTTATATTTATGAATTTATTTTGTTGGTATTGTAAGTGTATATTTCCTTTCTTGTCTTTTTCATTATACACATCATCAAGGTTCTCAAATCTCAGAGTATCTTCATCATTCCTGATATCTAATAACTAAGTCCAAATGATTCTGTTTCTAAAATGTCACACAATTTGTCTCTTCCCCTCCATTTTGTGTTATTGAAATTTTGAGGTCTCTGATCTAAACCGTCTTTAAAACTACATTTCCCATGAACCCATTGGCTTCCTGTCTTATGTAGTGACATAAGACAGTTACATAATAACATAGACCAGTGATTCCCAAAATGGGCGCTACCGCCCCCTGGTGGGTGCAGCAGAGATCCAGGAGAGCAGTGATGGCCACAGGTGTATTTATCTTTCCTATTAATTTAAATCTATTCTTCTATATTCATTTTATTTTTTATAATTTCTAACTGGTACTAAAAAAAATCTAATCCAATCTAATACCTCTTGTCTGGAATACTGCAGCAGCTTCTCAACTCTTTTTGCTAACTTTAGTCTCTTAAAACCACCAATCCACCTCACACACCATTATCAGATTAATTTTTCTAAAACATCTGTCCCCACCATAGAATAATGGGATCATCCTAATTTTCATAAGATAATAGTCACAGATAAAAAGATAAAAGGGAACTTAAATGTCCAACCCCTTCAGATGAAGAAAATGAGGCCCAGAATGGTTAAATAACTTGCTCAAATTTCCACAAATATTAAAAATCAGGATGTTATAACAGAATGGGAAATCTCATTCAAATAACAAGAAAATGCAGAAAATACACAGCAGTCAATCTACACCCAAGGCAAACTCAAGACCTGTATAGATGCAATTACAAAATTTATCTTGAAAATTAAAAAACTTAAAATAACTAGGAAATATTCAGTGCTCATGGCTAGGTCATGCCAACATACTAACAATTACTCTATCACCTAAATAAATTTACAAATTTAGTGATATGCACCAAAGGAGTCATTAGAGAACAAAACAAAATAAAAATAAAATTCATTTAGAGGATTAAAAGATCTGGCATCTTAAGTAAAATAACAAAGCAATCATGGAGAAGGAATAGTACTTCTGGACCTTATATTAAATATATGATATATAAAAGATGCAAAAACAAACATATTAACATATAATTGTATATTATTATATTGAATATATTATAATAAAGTATATATTAAACTAAAAAGCTAAATCAATTAAGTCATCTGGTACTGGTTAAAAAACAGAAGAGCAGCTCAATGAGACAGTATAGCTAAGTATCACAAAGTAAACTTGATATTACAATACTTAATAAACTCACAGATATAAATTACTTACAAAATTCCCTGTTTGATCAAAGGATATGAATGAGCAGTTTTCAGATGAAGAAATCAAAGCTATCAATAATCACATGGAAAAATATTCTAAACTCTCTTGATTAAAACAATTCTGAGGTACCACCTCACACCTGTCTTACTGGCCAATAAGACAATAAAGGAAAATGATAATGAATAATCTTAATCAAAGGAATAAAGCTATTGTTCAAAAATTTCCATGATCAGAATTAAAAAAATTAAGATAAGAAAAGTGGTAAACCAGGAAAAAAATCATCTTTGCCTCAAATATCTTTAATACGGCATTGAAGTCAAAGGTAAATGGTCAAAAGATATAAAAAATAGTTCTCAAAATAAGAATGACAAACTATTAACAATCATGTGAAAGAATGCTTCTTAGCACTAATAAAAACCCTAAGATTTCACCTAGCATTCAGAAAATTAGCAAAGATAAAAAAAATATGGGAATGAGAATAATCAGTATTGGAAGGGTTAGGAAAAAAAAGATACATTGATGAATTATTGTTGGAGCCATGAATTAGTTCAACCATTCTGAAAAGCAATTTGAAATTATGCAAATAAGATGGCTAAAAGATTTGGGCCTTCTGATACACAGCTGGATTCCTCCAAGTATGTATTCTTATACACCAAAATATTTATAGCAGCATTTTTTTGTTAGTAAGGAATCAGGAACAAAGTAGATGCCCATCCATTGGGGAATGGCAAAACCAACTGTGGTATATGAATGTAAAGGAAGAGATTATGCTATAAGAAATAAAACCACATAAATACAGAAAACATTGAATGATTTATATGAATTGATAAAAATGAAACACAGACAAGAAAAAAATCTATACAATGACTCTTAACAATGTAAATGAAAGAACCACCACAACACTATAAAAAATAAATGTTGCAACAAAAAGGAGTCAAGATGAGAGTCAAATTAGAAGTAACTCAGCTGAAAAGCCTCAACATTCCCCTCCAAACAACTTTAACATAATGCCTTAAGTCAAATGTTGGAGCAGGCAAAGCCAACAAAAGGTCAGTGAAGCATTTTTCTAGCCTAAAAAAACTTAGGAGGTCAGCAGGAGAATTTTAGAATTTTGTGACACCAAGAAGAAAAGGAATAGGGAGTGACAGAGGCAAGCAGGCCACATAGGCAGTGGTCATGGCCATAATAGCAGCAACTTTTTTGAGCCCTCAGTCCAGAAACAGCAAGGAAAGCAGACAATCGATCAGAAAGAGATTACAGGGGGCAGCTGGATAGCTCAATGGATTGAGAGTCAGGCCTAGAGACGGGAGGTCCTAGGTTCAAATCTGGCCTCAAGACACTTCCCAGCTGTGTGACGCTGGGCAAGTCACTTGACTCCCATTGCTCACCCTTACCAATCTTCCACCTATAAGTCAATACACAGAAGTTAAGGGTTTTAAAAAAATTAAAAAAAAAAAAAAAAAAAAAAGCGCTTACAAGGAGCCCTCTCTGCTGGAATTGGATAGAGCTAGCAGTGACTGTAAACTACTGCCCATACAATTCTGGGTTATAGATCCAAGTTGGAGAGGAGCTCTGGGGGTGGATCAAAAGAGAGGAGCGGAGGGGGCAGCTGGGTAGCTCAGTGGATTGAGAATCAGGCCTAGAGATGGGAGGTCCTAGGTTCAAATCTGGCCTCAGACACTTCCCAGCTGTGTGACCCTGGGCAAGTCACTTGCCTACCCTTACCACTCTTCTGCCTTGGAGCCAATACACAGTATTGACTCCAAGACAGAAGGTAAGTTTAAAAAAAAAAGGGGAGGAGCGGCACAGATCAAAGAGAGCACTAGCACTTAAGGCTACAGAAGATTAGAGATCCTTCCTGGTTAAAGACCAGAGTCCAGACCTAGCAAGTAGTGACCATACCTCTCCCAGGTTCACAACACCTTGGAAGAACCCAAAACTTGCAGACTTTCAGAACTAGTTCTGAAAACTGTAGCATGAAAAATCCTGAAACTTGTGACAGTGCCTCCTCATCCCCAGGTGAGCTAAGCCCAACTTTAATATAAAGATCAAAATAAAAAAAAAAAAAAAAAGGACTGAAAAATGAGCAAACAAAAAAAAGATCATAAAAAGTTACTACAGTGACAGAGAAGATCAAGACAATAATCTGAAAATACCTACAAAGCCTCAAAGAAAACTGTAAATTGGATCCAAGCCCAATAAGAATTCCCGGAAGAATTAAAGAGATAAGAATGCTAGAGGGAAAATTGGGAAAAAAAATGAGTGATGTAAGAAAATTATGAAAATAAAATAAAACAGCTTGGTAAAAGAAAGCACAAAAAAAATTAAGAATATAACATCTTAAAAATAGTTTTGGCCTAATGGTAAAAGAGGTACAAAAATTCATTCTCCCTAAAAAGCAGAATAGGTCAAATGGAAAAGGGGTTACAAAAATTCACAGAAAAAAAGAACTTCATAAAAAATAGAATTGGCCAAATGGAAAAAAGAGGCACAAAATCTCAGAAAACAAAATAATTTCTTAAAAATTAGAAGTGGGAAAGTAAATGGAAGATAATGATCCCAAGAGACATTGAGAAACAATTCAATAACGTCAAAATCTTGAAAAATAGAAGAAAATATGAAGCATCTTACTAGAAAAACAAATGACCAGGAAAAAGATCAGAAACAGATAATTTAAGAATAATTGGACCAGGGCATCTGGGTGGCTCAGTGAATGGAGAGACAGGCCTGCAGACTAGAGATCTTGGGTTCAAATCTGGCCTCAGACACTTCCTAACTGTGGGATCCTGGGAGGGGTCACTTAACCCCCAATGTCTCGTCCTTACCACTCTTCTGCCTTGGAACCAATACATAGTATTGAGTCTAAGGTAGAAGATAAGGGTTAAAAAAAACAAACAAACAAAAAAAAAACAACAGAAGAATTGGACCATCTGAAAGTCATGATCTCTATTTCAAGGAATTATCAAGGAAAACTGACCTAATATCTTACATCCAGAGGGTAAAATGGAAATTAAAAAAATCTACCAATCATTTAATGACAGATTCCTTCAAGCAATCAGAAAGAAACAATTTAAATATTGTGGAGCTACACTAAGGATCAAAGAAGATTAAGCAGCTTCCATACTGAAAGAAGAGATGGGCTTGGAATAAGATATTCTAGAAGGCTAGCTCCAAAAGGAGCTAGGATTACTACCACGAATAACCAATTCAGCAAAACTGAATATAATCCTTTATGGGGGGAAAAGGGTCATTTAATGAAAGAAAAGACTTTCAAGGATTCTTGATGAAAAGACTTGAGCTAAAATAAAGTGCAATCACCCCCCCCAGCAAATAAATAAATAGACGAATATCCAAACAAACAAACAAATAAATAAATGTGCTCAGTCAAAAGAAAGAAAAGACTTGAGCTAAATAGGAAATCTGACATTCAAACACAAGCCTCAAGAGAAGAATAAAAAGGTAAACATGAAAGGATAATCTTAACAATCTCAATAAAGTGAGGGGAGCAGGTGGAAGGGAAGGAGAGAATTTAGAACTCAAAATTTAAAAAGAAAAGAATGTTAAAAATAATCATTAAGGCTTCTCCTCAGGCCCAATAAATTGACAACAATGATAAGAATGGTCAATAACAGATGGGTTGTGGGAAGGCACACTAATAGTTATGGTGAAGCTGCAAACTATTCTAGTCCATTAAGAATTTGAACTCCATATGGGGAAGGACTATTTCTACTTTTCATTAATTCTTAGTGCTTACTAGTACAGTGTCTGACACACAGAAAACACTAATTTCTACTAGATTTTACCATTCTGGAAAAGCAATTTAGAATTATATGAATAAAGTGTTTAAAATGTTTATACTCTATGATTGAGGATTTTTACTTTAAATGATCATTCTATTGCAAATATTAATAATATGGAAATAGGTTTTGAATAATGATACATGTATAAAACTCAGTGGAACTGTTCATCAGTTCTGGGAGGGGGGAGGGAAGAGAAGGGAAAGAACATGAATCATATAACCATGGAAAAATATTCTAAATAAGTAAATTAATTTTAAGAGTAAAATAAAATGTTTATACCCTCTGACTGAGATTTTTTTAAGACAAAAAAGGAAGGGAAAAGGAAGGTTCCAATATTTATATGTTTGGTTGTTTTTGTAGAAGCAAAGAACTGGAAACAGTTGTTTGTTGTTGTGGTATATTCTCCAATTCTTCATGACCCCATGAGCCATACTTTTTATGGGGTTTTCTTGGCAGATACTGGAATGGCTTCTCATTTCCTTCTCCAGTGGAATAAGGCAAATAGAGGTTAAGTGACTTACTCAGGGTCACACAGCTAATTAAATATCAGTGGTTGGATTTGAATCCAGGTCTTTCTAACTCCAGGCCTAGCACTCTAGCCATTGAGTCTCCTAGCTAACTCCAAAAACAAAGCAGAACTCACCAAATAGGCAATAGGTACATGAATGGAAAGGAACATTACTACAATGAAAAAAAAAAAAAAAGATGAAAAGATGAAAAGATGAAAAGGTTCCTTGAATACAAGGAAGCATGAAAAGATTTTTAGAAACTAATGCAAAGTAAAATAAGCAGTCAGTCAATAAAAATTTATTAAACATCTATTCTGTGCTAAGTCTATAGTAAGTGCTAGGATTAAAAAAAAGTCAAAAGGCAGATTCTTCTGTGATAGCATCTGAGGAGCTCACAAACTAATAGGAGAGAAAACAAACAACTATGTACAAATAAAGCCATATACGTGATAAAAAAAGGAAATAAAAGAAGAAAGACACTAGAATTAAGAGGAGTTGGATAGTGGCACCTAGGTAGCACAGTGTTTAGATAAAGCAGCAGGCTTGGAGTTGGGAGGTCCTGGGTTCAAATCTAGCCTCAGACACTTCCTAGCTGTATGATCCTGGGCAAGTCACTTAATCCCAACTGCCTAACCCTTGCTGCTCTTCTATATTAGAACTGATTCTAAGACAGAAGATAAAGGTTTAAAGAAAAAAGGGTTGGGAAAGGCTTCCTATAGAACAGAGGGATAAAACAAGCAGCTGTACAACACTTCTAGTAGAGAGAACCAGATTTAATTTGGGGGCATATAGGTGGCTCGGTGGATAGACAGACCTGCAGACTAGAGATCTTGGGTTCAAATCTGGCCTCAGACACTTCCTAGCTGTATGACCCTGGGCAAATCACTTAATCTCAACTGCCTAGCCCTTGTCATTCTGTATTGGGACCAGAACTTAATCAATTGTAAAACAGAAAGGAAAGGTTTTGTTTTGTATTTTGGGTTTTTTTTTAATGTAACTGGGAAATATTTAATAAACATACAATAAAACATAGGTAACACTGAATTTCAAATCTAAGTCAATATGTGGTCCAAGGGGATCTTCATGTATGAATTAGTGGCCTCACGTCTACTTGAGTTTGATACGGCTACTCTAAAAGATAGAATTTTAGTTGAAACGGAAAGAAAGCCATAAGCAAAACTAAGGAAGGGCAGTATTTTGGGTATGAGGGACAGTCAGAGAAAATGCCTGGAGCTAAAAGAAAGCGTCTTGTTTCTGGAAAAGGAAGAAATGATATTTAAAAACCACTTGCTTCCTAAGCTATGTGACCCTGGGCAAGTCACTTAACCACAATTCTCTAGTTCTTGCCGATCTTCTGTCTTAGAACTGATATTAAGACAAAAGGTAAGGTTAAAAAACAAAAACAAAAACAAACAAACAAGAAAACACTTGCAGGATACAGATATACAGGATACAAAAGAAACAACCTTAATATGAGAAAAGCAAGAAAGAAAGCATTACAATATTGAAGAAAAGTTAACATTTCCCTTCCTTGGGTTTCAATTGAATGACAATCAAATGAACTGATACTACCCCCTTTATCTTCTCCCAAGGCTTCAAAGAGGCATGAAAAAGCATAAGCTAAAGAAAGACCACCCAACTAACAGCAACTATTTGAGTACCATGTCCCTCATACCTACCCTTCTTTTAAAATCACCCTTCTCCTCATACATATGCTATCATGGCACAGGATAAAATAATGGACCTGAATTCAAATCTCACCTTTGACACTTACTAGCTAAGAGACCTACCTTGGGCAATCTCCCAGTTTCTTCACCTGTCAAATGGGGATTCTTATACCTGTAAGATGTACCTAACAAAGATGGTAGACTCAAATGAGAATATATGTCAAGGGCTTTTTAAGTTTTAAACAATATAAATAAATGTCATTTATTTCTGTCTCCATGCCTATGCACTAGTCTTCCTTGAAGGCTGGAATGCACTGATTGCTCACCTCTACTTCATACCCCTTCTTCCTTAAGATAAAGCTTAAAAATCACATTTTTTATGAAACCTCTCTTCATCTCTCCCCTAATGCTAGAGCTACCACCCCCACAATCAAACTATCCTGAATTTAACTACTTTGCATTTAATCGCTTTCTACTTACTCCATATAAGCCAAATTTATTTGTTGTCTTTCTAGAATGTAGTTATTTAAGAGCAGAGTTGTTTCACAACTAGCATTTGTAATCCCAATGCTCAATGTCTGTCACACAGTAACCATTTAATATAAGCCATTTTCACTGACTTGATTTTTCCAGAAACCCACAGCCAACCACATAGTCATAGAACTTAGTGACCATCACTGAACACAATGGAATCCCCAAGTCCATAAATTCAATCAGAGCTGGGCTAGCATACTGGCTAGGTCCCTGGAAACAGGGACCTAGCTTTCTAGTGTACTTTGTCCAACTCACTTTTCAGCTGGCTCTAAATAAATAGATAGATAAATAAATAAAACAAAAATAAATAAATAGAAAGGAATAAAATTGTCTTGCTCAAAAAAAAAACCACAAAAGAGAATGGGAGGAAATGGAATATTGTTTGCCAGCAGGAGACACCCAAGGAACATGGAAAAAAGATGGAGCTTGGATTGTTTTGCCTTCTATAAGTGAGAAGAATCCTATTACAATGCTATTATTTAGAGAAACACAAATCCTTTGAGTAGACAGTTTGCAAGGTAATTATACTTTGGCAAAATAATTGGTTCTTTTGATGAGACATCATCATATACATAGGAAAATTCATTCCAGAATTAAATTAGATATAATTGTTAATGCAAAGGTTATCCCACAGACCACCTGCAAATTGTTGCACTACCATACAATGAAGATCATCCTTCTAAAACACAGTAGGAGAGTAGGCCAGGCCTGACAGGCCACAAAGTAGTTGACTTGCAATACTAGTAAACAGAAATAAGAGATTACTTCTCTAGAATTTCCCAAGGAAAAACCAGAAAACAAGACAGGAGAAAGAAACAAGAGGTCCCCTTTATAGACTTTTCTCTGACCAATATACCCAGCTTTGTAAAAGTTACACTCTTCTCTTTCTACTTGCTTCTGGAATATCTCTAAAAAGTTAAGGAATCTGTCTAGAAAATGGAAGAGGAAGGAAAACTGATATGGTCAAAGGATAATGAACTTGTAGCGTTCTAAAAAAAAATGCAAGTTATCAATAATCATGTGAAAAACTATAGTAAGGGGGGGCAGCTGAGTAGCTCAGTGGATTGAGAATCAGGCCTAGAGACGGGAGGTCCTAGGTTCAAATCTGGCCTCAGACACTTCCCAGCTGTGTGACCCTGGGCAAGTCACTTGACCCCCATTGCCTACCCTTACCACTCTTCTGCCTTGGAGCCAATACACAGTATTGGCTCCAAGACAGAAGGTAAGGGTTAAAAAAAAACTATAGTAAGTCACTAATAATAAGAAAAATGCAAATTAAAATTCTGAAGTTCTACTTTATATCCAAAGATAAGAAAAGGAAAATGACAACTGTTGAAAAAGTTGATGGAATACAAGCACATTAAGCCACTGTTGGTGGAGCTTTGAATTTACTTAGCTATTTTAGCATCAATTTGGAACTATTTCCAAGGTCACTAAACTATACATTTTCTTTCACCTAGTGATACTATTAATTAGGTACATATCCTTTCCTAAAAGTCAAAGACAGAGGGAAGGGGTCTAGACATACAAGAGTATTTAAAGCATCACTTTTTATTGTAGTAAAGTAGTGCCTATCAATTGAAGAATGGCTGAGGATGGGAAGATAACAGAGTAGAGAACTATAAGAAACTTCCTCACCCTCCTAATATCCCTCCACAAACAATCAAAAATAACATCACAGAATCAATGCTAAAAGTGGCACAAAAAACCTCCACAGGTGTCAGGAGTGAATGGCCAAGGGTTTTTGACCTCTCTGGCCTCAGGCCTACCACTACAGTCCCTGTGGGCAGAACTGGCAACCTCAACTTGTTTGCTAATCCCAGAGCTTACATCCCTGAGAACAGAGGATATCACCAGAAAACCCAAGGAGGGCCCTGGGTGTAGCTGTTTCTGCTACAGCTCCAGAGACCCCAGTTGGCCCACAGATAACAAATGAAGGACTTAAGAGGTTCAAGAAAGGCAGAGTCAAAACCTACTCTATCCTCGACTACAGCAGCAGGAAAGGAGTGAGAATGGAGCATACACTGTTAAGTGTGGTTGCTGAGTAACTAGGGTCCCACTAGCTATGGTCACTCCTGAAAGAGTGGAGTTCCTGGCTCATGCCACAGAGGGAAGTGGACTGCTTGCTCACAGTTGAAGAACTGCCCAAAGGCCCTGCTGGGGTCAATCATGAAGTTTTAATAAGACCCAGGAAAAAACAAAGACACACAAAGACAGACAGACAGACAGACAGACAGACACACACACACACACACACACACACACACACACACACGAAATCCTAAATCCTGAGGTAATACACCCCAGCACTTTAGAAATTGTGGGACTCTAGCAAAAAGCCAATAATTAAGTCTATTGGCCTGGTTGCTAAAAAATTTAAAATAAATAAAAATAAGTAAGCAAAGGAGAAAGAACTTTAACTTTTGACAGTTATTATGGGGACAGAGAAGATCTAAGCTCAAACTCATTCAAATATGGTGAAGTAAAAATACCTACTTTAAAAATAGCAAAGAAATACAATAAATGGCCATAAGCTCAAAAAGGACTTTTGGAAGAGCTTTAAAAAGATCTCAAAAACCAAATGAGAGAGGTTGAGGAAAATCAGGAAAAAAAGAACAATGCAAGAAAATCAAGAAAATTACAAAAGAAAGGTCACCCAAATTGAAAAAACTGATCCAAAAACTCACAGAAGAAAAAAACTTATTAAGAACTAGAAATGGACAAGGGGAAGCTAATGATTTCCTAAGACAAGAAACAATAAAACAAAATCAAAAGAATGAAATAACAGAAGAGAATATGAAACATGTTATTGGAAAAATTGACCTAGAAAATAGAACAAGGAGAGAGAATATAAGAATAATTGGACTTCCAGAAAGTAACAAAGAAATTCTAGAATCAGAGGGTACAATAGAAATTGAAAGAATCCACCTATCACAACCTCAAAGAGATCCAAAGATGAAGATGCACAGAAATATCATTGCTAAGTTCTGTAGCTCCCAAGTAAAGGAGAAAATACTATTCACAACAAGAAAAAAAAACATTCAAATACTGAGGAGCACTACTGGGGAGAAAGTGTCAGAATTACATAAGGCTTAACAGCTGCAACATTGAAAAAAATGCAGGAAATGGAATATAGCATTTAGCAGAGCAAAAGAACTGGGCTTAAAACTAAAAAGAATATATCCAGGAAAGATGAACATAATTATAAAAGGGAAAAAATGGACATTTAGTGAACTAAAGGAATTTTAACTATTCTTGGAGGAAAACCTAGAAATCAGCAGAAAATGTGATCTATAAGAAAGATACAAAGGTAATGGAAGTCTAAACATAAGCAACCCAAAAGGTAAAACGGGTTCGATTCCTGTAAGGGAAAATGTCATCTATAACTCCTGTTAATGACATCTTTGTCTGAATATTTTGAAGGGGCAGGTATGGAAGGTGTGAAGTTGAGGTGAATGTGAAACAGAGGAGACCAGGAGGTAAAGTGGAATGGCTATCTCATAAGGAGGAATGAATAGAGCAGGGGTTGGCAATCTTTTTGGCCTTGAGAGCCATAAATGCCACATTTTTAAAAATGTAATTTCGTGAGAGCCGTACAGTGCTCACAGTGCGCGCTCCTGTAACAGTGCCTGAAAACAAACTGACTTTATGGTTCCTGCAGAAAGAGTCATATCTGGCCCTCAAAAGAGCCAGATATGGTTCAAGAGCCATACATTGCTGACCCCTGGAATAGAGTGAGAAGGGATGGAGGGAGTGGAGGACTGAGAGTACTAGAAATCTACTCTCATCAGACCTGGGATAAAGAGAGAACAATATATACAATTAGAAGAGTAAAAATCTTAAAACAGAGAGAAACAAGAGGGAAGGGGGATAGGATAAGAGAGGGATTGGGAACTGTGAAGGACTGAGGGAATAAGAAAGGCGGGGTTAAGAGAAAGGAGAGCAAAGAGATAAAGGAAGGAAGAGATACTTCAAGAAGAGGTATCAAGAGGAAGGGGGATAAGATAAGGGGATAACGAAAGGACTCTTAGGACAAGATTGGGGAGGGATTTTTAGAATCGAATTCATATCAAGAAAGAAGAGAGCATGGTTGTGGGGTTAAGGAAGGGGTTTTTGGAAATGTGAACAGCTTAAGAATTAAAAAGCAACGGGGAAGAGACAAGGGAGGAACCTTTGGAAAGGTGGGCCAATTTCGAACTGGGAGGGCAAAGGGAGATAATAAGGGAGAATTTTTCAGAAGTGAATTGGAGAGGTATTTATGAGCATTACTGAGAGGATGAAAAACAGTGTATGTTAGAAAATATTCATGGAAGTTTATAATGACAAAATAACTGGAAATAGCACAAATGCAATGATTAGAAGAAATGGCTAAATAGATTATCATATTTGAATATCATGGATTGCATTATATTACTACAAATGACAAATATTGGAAATATGCAGAAATTAAGGGAAATATATGAAGAGAGGAAAAGAAAATAAGAATTATACATAATATTAAAAAAATAACAGCCACAAAAATCAAGAAAAAAAGTTATCAAAATAAAACAAATCCAAAGAGAACTCCAAAGCAGAGATGTTTGTGTTAGCATACGTATAATTTACACATTTTAAATTTTAAACAAATTGTAAACATTGTGGAGTTTGAGGTTTTACACTTTTTTTTATGCTTTTGTTCTCTTAAAAGTTTTTTGGTCGTGGTGATGTTTACTAAATTCTATAATTCTAAAAACTGAAAAAAAAGGCTGAAAACTGTACTATAAAAAGATAATGTTTTATTATTGTGTTATAAAAAGTAAACAACCGTCATGATTGAGGGAAACCTAGGAAGACCTATATAAAGGGATGTAGAGTTAAGTAAGCACAAACAGGAGAATAATTTACACTATTACCACAATAATGTTAAGGAAAATAACATAAAAAGACTTCAAAGCTCTGATCCATGTAGTAACCAGTTATGACTTTAGAATACTGATGATGAAGCATACTTTCCATTTCTTAACAAAGATGTCATGAATTAGGTGTGAGACATATATTTACAGTCAGAGTCAGTGCATTGAATTGTTCTGCCTAACTACACTTATTGATTACAAAAGAGGTTTCCTATTTGAGAGAGGGAGAAGTTGGAGGGTAGCAAAAGTGTTGGGGGGAGGGGAATACCAATTAACCATTTAAAAAGTATACAGGGAACAGTTAGATAGCTCAGTTGACAGAGAACCAGGCCTGGAGACTGGAGTCCTAGGTTCAAATCTGGCCTCAGACACTTCCTAGCTGTGCGATCATGGACAACTTAACCCCCATTGCCTAGCCCTTACCACTCCTTTGTCTTAAAAGCAATACACAGTATTGATCTAAGACTCCAATTACCTAGCCCTTACACTATTCTGCCTTGGTAGCGATTCTATGACTCTAAGAAAGAAGGAAAGAATTAAAAAAAAAAAAGCATACATACACATACACAGAAGAAAGCAGAAAAAAGTCTAGAAAGGAGCATAGACAAGAACAAGTACTGTTGTGTGTTAAGTAGCTTTTAAAAAATTATACATAACAGAAATCCATTGTCTTGTATATGCACAATTCCTTTTTCTGTTTTTCATATATGAAAATCTTTGTTCTGTTCATGTTTGTGAAGTTCATAAAAAAGAAAAACAAATTTTAAAAAGTAGACCCAAGAAAAGGGTAAAAAATCTGAGCTCTGAATGAAGATACACCATGATTTCCTCAGGTATTTTCTCCCTTCAGGATGGAGGTATATGCAGGTAAGTCTTTCATACATCAATCCCTACTTCCATTAAGGCTGGAGATACAGAATCTGAAATGTATAGGGCTGGTACATGCTTTAACAGTGTGTCTACCTGAAAATACAATATCTTAGAAAGAAGCATCTTACTCTATTGCCCTGACCAAGCTAAAATATTTCTAATTTTATGACTAGTGCTTCATGAGGACTGAATTTACTTAACCAACTTTCATGAGTTAGTACATGATGAGTTTTAAGTACAATGTGGTCAACAGCAACATCTGGGGATTTATATAACCTGGACAGAGAGGACCCACAAATACTGTCATTCTACCCAGTGCACTTCTCAATTTCTAACATGCTTAGAGGTTATCTTTAGGAGGAGGCAATTCCATAATTGTCGTTAGTTATCTTTACAAAGACTGCACTTGGTCACTGTCAAAAAGATTTTCCCTGAAGCTAAGCTAGATTTCCTTAAATTTTCAGGCACTGGACAAGTCAGCCTAAATAAACAAAATAATATAATGAGAAAGAAATTTTAAAAAGCACTTACCTGCTCCCCTACTGGGAGGTTCTCGGGCTGGGGGAGGTGGTCTACTACTCTGTAAAGAAGGTGAAGCTGAGGTGGGTGGGGGAGGTGCCAGGCCTCTGACAAGCCCTGGTGTCTTTCTATGTAAAGAATTGTGTCTCTGTGGCAGTTCAGGGGCTGACTCATTAGTGGGGCTTGAGGGCCCATTGGGAACCCCAGGAGGCTGACGATAAGGCGGTGGAGGGGGAGCCAAAGACTGGTTATGCCCACTTGGTCCTGTCCTAATATTCACAGGGGAAGGAGGTGGCTTAATTGGAGGTGGAGCAGGGGGCCCCTCTCGGCCAGGGGGAGGCCTCTGTCCAGGGGTTGGTGGCAAAGGCTTCTCTCTGTTGTAGGTTGGGGCTTTGTTGCTGTGCATAGGCAAAGGTGCAGGGGGTGCATTGGCACGCCGCCCAGGGGGTGGTGGTGGGGGAGCCGATGAACTATGTTTCATGCCCGTACTGCTGGTGGAATTGGGCCGGGAAAGATCCGGTAAAGAGGGTCTCTGCATCCGTGGAAGCTCTGGGGGGGATGCCCGGGTACTGTCTGAATCATCTTGGGGACGGTTACTGCCTGTGGACACTGGGGGCCTTGGGGCAGTGGCTCGGGAACCAGAGACCTGTAAAACTGTCTTGCCAACTAGATTCTCTGCAAAGAAACCAGAAATAACAGCATTAGCAAAAATAGCATGGTTAATTAAAAGACCTTATACTTGATAACGCTTCATACAAAGACCAAAAAAAGAAAATTTTAGTTCTGGGTTCTTAATCAGTCAGATTGGAAATATCAATAAATTTACTAAGTAATATTGTTTTTTGTTAGTTTCAAATCCCTATATGCCTTGTTTAGGGGAAAAATGTCTGACCAGATACCTGAAATGTCCTTTGTTCCCACAGGTCTGAGTTTTGGCACTCCTCCTTGGAAGAGACCTCCCTTGGGCTGCAGGGCATTTATTCCAGAACCAAAACCCCCGCTTCCTCCTTTTGGTTCTGCAAAACATACAACCACTTCCAAGTTATTACTTAGTCTAAACTCATTTGATAGCTCAATGCAGTCTTTATAGAGTTCTCTTTCCTCAGTATTAACCACAATAGAAAGAATATATTCATTTTACTCATTCAAGGAAAACAGATTAGGTCTTGCTCCCTATTCCTGACCATGGGAAGGAACCCCCTCCATCACACACACATATTCAAGAACATCAAAGAGATTCTCCCTCATGTTGTACCTTTAACTCAAAGTAACATAACTCTTAAAGTCTCTGATGCCAAAGGGTACAATGAAAAGGAGATTCAGGTATAAGAGATCTTCCCATAGTACTATAATGTGGCCCATGGAAACATTTGTGAAATCTAAGTTTTTAGCTCAGACATTTTTATAGTGATTCAGGGTTCTCTTCTGGAAAGAAGCTGAAGATCTGTCCTTAATATGTTCAGCAAGCACAGGAGGCATTACAGTTGGAAATCTGACAACAGAAAAGATTTCCTAAAGGCTGTAAGGAACCCTGTCCGCTCAGGTTTGCAGCAACTAAAGTAGAACCAAGACAGCACTGACATAAAGGACTTAAAATCTTCTCACTCTTGATGAAAACGAGACTAAGAGCCATTCTAAAACATTTATCATTAACTGGGCTGAGAAGCAACAGGCAAATTTCAGAATCAGCCCTGAGAGGCTAAGGGTTTGCAGACAGGAAGATGTCACTTATTACTTACTCTCAAGAACTGGAGCACTCCGATCATTGATATGAGTCACTTTTTTCAGCCGAGTCCCTTTGCAGATATCCTGTAACAGGGCACCTCGGCCTCGCTGTTCTTCCCTACTTAGCTTGGGTGGTTCTGTGTTTGCCTAGAAGAGTTGATACCAGAAAGTCAACATCACCATAAATAAGTGCTAAATGCCCTGCTACAGGTTGTGCTGGTCTACATATCATGGAACAGATTCTAATCTGCTTTTAAAGACCACACACCCACAGCCTCCTTCAAGCTCTTGAGTTCTGCTATGTACAATCTTTCCCTAATCCCTTCCTACTCTACTGAAAGCTAGCCTAAATTTAATCTACTTCCACTTTGATTCATCTTCCCTCAGAATCTCCTCTAGAGAGATGGAGAGGGCTAATTTCATCTTTGGAAGCTTCTAATAAACAAGTAAAAAGGAACCCTTCCCCAACAAACACTCAATTTCTCCTCTGTTTGGCTTAGTCAGGACATTGTAGGCCATTTCAGGTCAAAGTTTGGTGGTCCAGGGGAAGAAAGAGAGGAAAGAAAAAGGAAAACATCCCCTCGCTGCTGGGGCAAAAGAATCATAAAAAGAAAGAGGTCTGTGTTGCTGCCTTAAGGCCTCCATTGCTCTGTCAATAGCCAAACCCAAGGTAAATTCAAACATCTTGAGTCTGGGCTATGTAGCCTGGGTAGGGACAAAAAATTTCAATGCCCAAGACAAACACAATTCTCTTGGAATATAGTACCATGACATGGTGGATAAAGTACTAGACAGGTCAGGAAGACCCATTCTCAAACTCTATTCTAAGCTATAGATGGGCAAAAGTCAGGCAAGTCACTTAACCACACTGATCCTCAATTTCTTCAGTTCTAAAATGGGAATAAAAAGCATTTATCTTATAAGATTTGTGAGGATCAAATGAATATGTTGGTAATCTTTAAGCTCTAAATGGGTTATCCCAAAAACCTTAGCATTCTTTTAAGCTTTAATAGTTTAATATTGGGGGGAAATAATGGTTACACAGTACAAAGGATGATAAACTCCAAGCCAAAAGTCTTAGATCTTTAACTTGGATATTCAACTAGGTGACTATATGAATTTTTAAAAATTACTTAACCTTTCTGTGAAATGAGGAAGTTGGACTAGATCACACCCAATTCTAACATTTCATACTTCTATGAAGTGAGTTATAAGAGACATGGTCTTAGATCCTTTAAGAGCTTACAACCTAAGCCTCTGTCTCCATTTCCAAGGCTGTGAACACTTTTTAACCAATATGATCCACAAAGCTTTCTATCCTTTTCATTGTATCTGGGGAATGCCAGCCTTGGCTAGCTCTACCTTTGACATGAATTGACTTAGGCAGTGAGGAGACAAGAAGCATATTAAATAAATTAGCAAACAGTAGGAATGCCCATCCCCTTTCTCATGACAACCAGAGAAGTGACACATTCATATTTGTAGAACAAATAGTTTTATAATGAATCAATAGTTCCTCCTCCTACTCTATCCTATCTAAAAAAATATATATATATCTAGGAATCCTAGTCCACAACAAGATCAATCTAAGACAACAGAATGAGGTGGCAATCAAAAATGCTAAAAGGATGTTCAGTTGAAACAAGATCAGCAAAATGTCCACAAATAGGGAGATGGTAAGTCTGCTGTGGTCTGACAAGGGCGGAGTATATCCAGAATGTTGTATTTTGGACCCTACATTGTAGCAAGGGCTTAAATAACTTGAAAAATGTCCACAGGATGGAGACCAGCATGGTAAAGGCCCTCAATATCCTGCCACATAAAGACTAGTTTGGGGAAATGTGGATTAGTCTGGAGATCTATAAGGACATAATAGCTGTCTTCAAGTAGCTTGAAGGATTGTCAAGCAGAAGGATTAGATTTATTCTGCTTGGCTCTAGACCAAAGGAAAGAACTACAAGCAATAGGTAAAAGTTATAAAAGCTTTGAATACCTTTAGGAAAAATTTCCATAAAAGCAAACTAAAAGTGGAATGGACTATCACAGGAGGTGGTAGTGGGCTTCACTTCACATTAGGTCTTCAAGGAAAGATTAAATAGACAACCATTTGATAGAGATGTTATCAGGATTCCTGATTAGGCACAGGATGGACTTAGCTAGCTTTTTAAGTCCTCCTCTTTTTCTGTTAAATTTCTATCCGTTGTTTAAAGCTTCACTCAAATGCCACCTATTACAAGAAGTTTTTCTTGATAAAGACATTTGATTCAGAATTCACAGAGTTGTTTTACAACTCTCAAATACTTTTATAATCTAGCATTATATCTCTCAATATCTGTGGTTTGTGTCTTATGCCTCTACTAAACTATAAACTCAATGAAGGATCCCATACCTAGTATATGGTTCACAGAATAGGTGTTCAATAAATATTTCTGAAGGAATGATCTGAATGAATAAATGACTAACAAGAATTTGTGAAGAAAAACAAAAGGCATAGTAGCAATACAAGTAAATTAATAAGAGACACTTAAAGCAATCATTTTGATTTTGAGACTAATGTTCTAGTGGACAGAACGCTACCTGGTTAAAAGTGGGAGGTGGAGGTGGACCAGGCGGGGGTGGAGGGGGAGGCGGAATTGGCATCCTTGCCCTGCTCCCAGTTGGTGCTGTCTTCTAACGGTTGGAAGTGTTGGGCCACTCATATACCTAAAATAAAATGAAAACATGCATAAAAATATTTCTCTACCCCAGAATTAAATGGCTAGAAAAACCACTTACTATGTTAGATACCACTCCAACTGAAGAAGTAAACATAACATGGCCACTTCTCTGATATTTGCTCACAACATTAACATTATTTTTTATTTTATCTGTCTATAAGATTTCTGAGGGCCTTAAAAACAAACAAACAAACAAAAAAACAACCCTAGTTTTGCGCTCCACTGCAGTCATCATTTTACCAATTCAGAGAGGAAAACTGACGAATGCAAAATTACCCAACATAGCTAAAACCAATCTTTCCTTAATACTGTCATAAGGAGCTAACAAGTCATTACGGATCTGATACACTCACTGATGACAAAAAAAAAAATCCAAACAAACAAAACCTCACATGTATCAGATAGGACAGCTAGCCTAGTCAAACCATAAAATTATTTTAAGACTTCAATGTCTCCTAAAATTAGGAAAGCCAGATGTTGTACATGATCATATGGATTAAGACAAACTACATGGGGGCAGCTGGGTGACTCAAGTGGATTGAGGGCCAGGCAAGAGACAGGAGGTCTTAGGTTCAAAACTGACCTCAGATACTTCCTAGCTGTGTGACCCTGGCCAAGTCACTTAATCCCCATTGCCTAGCCCTTACCACTCATCTGCATTAGAACCAATTCATAGTATTGATTCGAAGACAGAAAAAGACAAACTCCAAATAGCAAAATAGCAAAGAAAGTCCCAGGGAGAATAGAAAGAAGAAATCAGGCTTGCAAGCCTCTTTAGAAAGAACTGATCAGAATTTCTGTATTCAGAAAAAGATAAAAATGAAGTAATTTTTTTCCCTTTGGAGACCTAAAATTCTCAATGAGGACCCCATGAATAGCTACTTCACTTTGTATAAACTCAAGTAAGTCTTCCCTGAATTCTTCAGTCTTACAGAACAATAATATTCCAGCTAATTTGTATCACAATTTAGCCACTTCATCTACTTTATTTCCACTTATTTGAAACTACAGAAAGTGTTGCTATGAACATTTTGATGTATATGGGACCTTTTGTTGGTTTGTTTTTTACCTGTTTGGATTATATGTTTGGCAGTAAGATATTTGAGCCAAAGTGTATAGATATTTTGATCACTTTCTGCATAATTCAAAATTGATTTCCAGATGGTTGGACCAATTCTAACCTCTATCAACACAGCATTATTAAAATGCTTGTCTTCCTTTAGTCTCTACTGACTATTTATATCCTTTGTCATCTTTACTAATTTATTGGGTATGAGGCAAACCTGTTTTGATTTGCATTTCTTACATGTAATTTGGAGCATTCTTTAATGTGGTTAATAATGTTAGAGAATTTTGTACTTTTGATCTCTCCGCCACGTTGTGTGGTCACCTTTTGTATGTAGTATGCTATAAGCGCTTCCTCTTTTTCTCTTTTTCCCACATGCAGGGCTGAGGAAAGTGGCTTTTTATGTTAGTTATTATTAATATATCTTATTAAATATAATACTTAGAATACTGGATATTAATTTTGAAACTCACAATAGCTTGCATTTTTTAAGATAATGCTTTATTTTTCCCCCATTACATGTAAAAATAATTTTAACATTCATTTATTTATTTTTAAATTAAGTTAAATTTTAATAAGTTTCCACATAAGTTTTCCAAAGTTATATGATCCAAATTGCCTCCCTTCTTTCCTCCCTCCCAGAACTGGCAAATAGCTTGCAATTCTTTAAAGAACATTCTCTTCTCATAATCTTAGAATTCTAAACATTCTTCAAACCTCGCTCAGCTCAAGCACCAGCTCCAACATGAAATGAAGCCTTCTTGATCCCTCTAGTTGCTAGTATATCCCTGACATTTCTTGCATTTTCTTTGTGTGTGTATACATAAATGAAAATATATAAATACATATATACACATTATTTCCCCAGAAGGAACTAAGCTACTTAAAAGGAAGCAACTATTTTCATTAACTTTCTATCCCCAGCCCCTAGTATGGTACTTCCATATGCTAGAGTCATTTAATAAATCTTTGTCAAATGAATGAACTATTTATTTCTATCCTCTGACCATTTATACAATGGGGAATAGCTCTTGCTCTTATATATTTGTGTTAATTAGCCAATTGTTTTGACTATCTGGGACTTCATTAGATATTTGACAAAGATTTTCTCTCATCATTTTTTTCTTTGACAGTCTTGAGAATTCTAATCAACCACAACTAACCATGTCTCCAGGGGACTTTGATAAAGCGTGCTAACCATTCTCTTATTAAAGGAACAAGGGCAGAGGCTTATATTTTGGGGACGTGACCACTATAAAGATTTATCTTGCCTGACGTTTCATGTATTACAAGAGCTTTGTTTTTTTTCCTCTTTCTTTCTTTTTCCAAGTTACCGGCATGGCAGGTGTCTGTTAGGGGACAGACAGGATTGGTTAGCAACAATAGTTCCAAAAAAAAAAAAAAAGGGGGGGCTTTGTAACATTTTTTAAAATGCTTCACCAAACACAGCATGAGGAATCACAGAGAAGCAGGATAAGTTTTTAAAATAACATGCAGAGATTATTATATACTTTTTTAAAGTGCTATGAAATGGATATTTTCAGTGTCATAAAGAATCTTCTTCTGTTCTGCCATGTGAATGGAAATGCTCATTTGGGAGAGCTTAAGTTTAGAATAATTTTTTTTTCTAAAAGATTAAATAAAGGAGCCATATACAAACAAAATTTTGTAATTAGAACAATGAGATTTTTATATGCTCTCCATTTTTCACTTAATTGTGAGATGGTAAAGATGTGGTTCATTTTGTTTGGTTAGGGTTTTTTTGTTTGTTTTTCTAGTTAGACTTTCAAAATAGCAAATTAAGCAAAAAGCTTTAAACAAGAAGCCAAAAGCACTGTTTGGGAGTCTCCATGTACACACAGATTCATGATTAGAATAGTAGCACAAAGAAGGATTCACCTGGTGATGAGAGCCTAGAGTATGAGGCCCTAGGCACAGGACTTGCTAAAAGGTACCACATGGCAAAAAATTGGAAAATGAGGGGGTATCCATCGAATGGGGAATGGCTAAACAAATTGTGGTATCTGATGGTGATGGAATACTATTCTGCTGAAAGGAATAATGAACTGGAGCAATTCCATGTGAACTGGAGCAAAAGGAGCAGAACCAGGAGAACATTGTACATAGAGACTAATAAACTGTGATAGAATCAAACGTAATGGACTTCTCTATTAGCAGCAATGCAATAATCCAGGACAATTCTGAGGGACTTACAAAAAAGAATACTGTCCACATCCAGAGAACGAACTGTGGGAGTAGAAAAGTAGAAGAAAAACATATGATTGATCACATGGTTTGATAGAGATATGATTGAGGTGATCGTTCTACTACAAATATTAATAATATGGGAATAGGTTTTGAACAATAATACATATAAAACCCACTGGAATTACTCTTCAGCTCGGGGGGAGGGAGGGGGGGGAGGGAGGAACCGCAGATGCAATATAAAGAAATTTTTAGAGTAACTTACTCTGATAAAGGCCTCATTTCCCAAACATAAAATTAAGAGCCATTCCTCAACTGATAAATGGTCAAAGGATATGAAGAGGACATTTTCAGATGATAAAATCAAAGCTATCTACAGACATCTGAACAAATGGTCTAAATCACTACTGATTAGAGAAATGCAAATTAAAATAATTCTGAAGTACCACCTTACACCTATAAGAAAAGACAAATGCTAAAGAGGAAGAGGGAAATTAGGTACTTTAATGAACTACTAGTGTAGTAATGAACTGATCCAACCATTCTTGAGAACAGTTTTGATTTATGCCCAAAGGACCCAGCAATATCACTAATAGGTCTATATCCCATAAGAGATCAAAGAAAAAGTAAAAGGGTCTATATGTACAAAAATATGTATAGTAGCTCTTTTTGTGGCAAGAAAGAATAGAAAATTAGGGAGATAATCATCAAATGGTGAATGATTGAAGAAGTTGTGGTATATGATTATAATGGAATACTAATGGGCTATAGGAAATGACCAGAGAGGCAGTTTAAAAAAAAAAAAAACATGGTAAGAACTATATGAATTGATGAAAAGTGAATTGAGAAGAACCAGAAGATCATTGTGCATAGTAACAGTAATGCTGCAATGATGAACGTTAAAGACCTGGTTATTCTGATAAATACAATGATCTAAGACAATTCCAAAAGATTCATAATGGGAAAAAAAAGCTACCCACTTTCAGAGAGAACTGATGAACTCTGCATGCAAACAATTTTCTTTCTTTCTTTGGCAATATGACTAGTATGGAAATATGTTTTGCATATGTTCACAATGGTATAGTTTGCCTTTTTAGTGGATGGGAAGAAGGGAATCTGGAACTCAAAATTTAAAAAGAATGTTAAAAATAAAATTTTCTTAAAAGTATGCCCTTGGTAAGTGTTATGGATGACTCTTAAAGATTTTTTGTGTCGATGAGGAAAAAAGCACATAGGTCAGTGGTTAAAGACTTTCTCTCAGTCACCTTACTTTACTTATATACAAAGAAAATGCAAGAAATGTCAGGGGACACACTTGCAACTAGAGGGACCAAGAAAGGCTTCATGTTGCAGCTGGTGCTTGAGCTGAACAAGGTTTGAAGTATGGTACTACATACTTTGAAGTATGGTACACCTAGTATGGTACTTCCAGATGCTAGAGTCATTTAATAAATCTTTGTCAAATGAATGAACTATTTATTCCTATCCTCTGACCATTTATCCAATGGGGAATAGCTCTTGCTCTTATATATTTGAGTTAATTAGCCAATTGTTTTGACTATCTGGGACTTCATTTGATATTTGACAAAGATTTTCTCCCTATCAATTTTTTCTTTGACAGACTTGAGAATTCTAATCAATGCCACAACCAACCATGACTCCAGAGGACTTTGATGAAGCATGCTCTCTCTTATTCACCCAGTCACCATTTTTTTCCACCTCTGATAATACATATGAAGCAAGCAAAGCATAAAATAAGATGTTTGCTCATCAAAAGTATTTACCGTTGTGCTGGAGTAGAGGGGTATCTCTTAACAATACTTTTGCCACAAAATGTGCTGTATTTTTACTTGATGGAAATACTTCTTCACTGAATCAACTACTTCTTGTGTGCCAAAATGACCATTACTGTGTATAGCTTGGCAAATTTGGTTATAAAAAGCTCTTGATAATATTGGCTTTCCATGTGATGCAATCCAAATACTATTCATTAGCTATGCTTTTAAATTTTATCTCCATTTCGATACTTCTTTTTCATTCTTTGCTTTTGCCAGATGTTTCATTTATGATTGATAGATTTAAAATTATCTCAGGACCTTGCATAGCTGCCATTTTTGCTATCATATCTGCTCTGTGATTCCCTCTTGATACAAAGTCATTGCCTCTTGTATATGCACTGCAATGAACTACTGCTAAGATTTTTGGCAACTGTAGAGCAACTAAGAGTTCATTAATTATTTTAGCTTTGGTTATTGTTTTCCCTGATGATGTTAAGAATCTATGCTGTAACCAGAGACTTCCCACAGCATGACAAATGCCAAAAGCATATTTTGAGTCTGTATAGATAGTAGCTCTTCTATCTCCTGCTATTAGAGTCTTGCTTAAATGTTATTAACTAAGCAGCTTGAGCACTCAGATTTGATTGGTGAGGCAGAACAAAGAGTTTCATATTCTGTCACCACAGCAGCACCTGTATATTTTATTCTATCCCTCATATAAGATGACCCATCTGTGGAAAATACCATATCAGCATTCTGCAATGGACTATCAAGCAAATTGTCACAGGGCTTTTCTGCAATGTTCACTACTTTTCCACAATCATGTAGAGGTTCCCCATTTGTTGGTAAATCAGGAAGCAGTGGACAGGATTAAGCATATTGCATCTCTTCAATGTGATATTCCTATTGCCTAGCAAAGTGATTTCATATCTGGTCAAGTATCTGATCCAAGAATGCTTGAGTTCTGTGTCTTAATCAAAGCCTCTACTTCATGTGTACATCCCAACACCAAGTCTGTAGCTTTTATAACTAGCAATGCTGTGGCAACTACTCCCCGGAGACATGGTGGAGTTCCTGTGGCAATCAGATCTAGCTGTGCAGAGTAGTAAGCAATTGATCTTTGCAGTGGACCCAAAGACTGTTTAAACACTCCAGAAGCTATACCTTTCCTGTCATGGATATGAAATGTGAAAGGCTTGCAGGGGCTGACAAAATGGCTTGTTTCAATTTTGCAATGGCTGCTAGATGTTCTGCACTGAGTTGCAATGATTCCTTCACTGTATCTTTAGTTAACTCTGTCAGAGTTTTGGTGATTTCCCACTGCCTGCAGAAACCTGTTGTTCTTAAGATTGTCCTGAGTTGCTTCTTTGTTTTTGGTGCACTTAACTTTTGGATGTCTGCAATTCTTTTCTGAAGGATGTACCATGACCCTTCTACTAGAACAAATCCTAGATATTCTACTTTAGGAAGACACCATTGGACTTTTGTTTTGGAGATTTTGTGTCCACTCTTGAATAACTCCATCAGAAGGTGCTTGCTATCTCTTTGACATGCTTCAGTCGTGGGGTATGCTAACAGAAAGTTATCTACAAAATCGATCAGTTTGCTCTCTTGGAATTCTATATTTGATAGGTCTTCTGTCAAAATCTGGGAGAACAAGGTAGGTCTTTCTACAAAACCTTGTGACAAACGGGACCATACTTTCCATGTGAACACAAAGATTTTATGGGAGTCTTTGGGTATTGAGATAGAAAAGAATGCAGAGTAGAGGTCCATCACCATGAAATATTTGGCACTGCTTGGAATTGATGAAATTACAGTAGAAGGACTAGGTACTACAGGATGTCTCATGGTTGTTAATTGTTCTTAAATCCTGGACAAATCTATACACTGGCTTTCCATTTTCATCTAGCTTTGGCTTCTTGACTGGCAATATTGGTGTGTTATATTCTGACTTGCAAGAGATAATAATCTTCTGTTTTAGAAAGGACTCTATCTCTGGGTTATTCCTTCTATAGCCTCTTTTGAGAATGGATATTGTGATATAGATGGAGCTGGACCACCTCTAGCTGTAACCTTTCCAGGGACTGCTGATTTTAGTAAACACAGATCAGTGGAAGATGTTGCCCACAAATCTTCTGGGATGTCTGTAGGAATTGTATAAATTTAAGTCTTTTTTATATCTTTACTCTCCAAAAATAGCACTGGGTACAAATTTAACGCTTCTGGCAATTCCAGAGAAATATCACCATCGGGTTACACACTAAGCTGCCCTTAATTTACAAAACAAATCTCTCCCTAGCAGATTCATAGGGGAGTTTGGCATCAATAAAAATGAGTGCTCTACAGATGATGGTCCCAGTGACACCATTCTTGGTGGTAGCTTTTTAACCTTAAAAGGAGCCCTCAAAATTCTTACTACTTTCATTGATCCTACTGAATTGCATTGTGTATCTTGTGAATTAACCGATCTAGAGCCCCAGCATCTAACAGTCATAAATTGCATTGACCACTTTCAATGTAACATGAGGTTCAGTACTATTTGAGGAAGAGTGAACTGGAATTATCGGTGACAATATTTCAGGATCAGAAGAATTTGAATTCTTCTATCTGTGTTCCACTGTTTAAAGTATGCATTTCACTAGTCCCTTCTCCCCTAGTACACCTTCATACTAGTACACAGCCTGTGCTCCTTTTTGGGATTCTTCCATTCTAGTATTTGCATTTAGAATTTGGGGATATTTTGGAAGTACACCATTTCTTGCATAATTTTGTGACTGACTTGTTTCAGCTTGGGTATTGCCTTGGTTATTATATGCATTACTGTAGCTATTCCTTCTATCTTGGTACCCATTTCCAAATCCATTGCCTCTGTTGTATCTATTGCTATATATTCTAAAATGTATATATTCTAAAACCTAGTTGTTCCTAAAGTAATTTCTTCTAAACTATTCCCATTTTGTCTAATTTCTTGTTGCCAACATCTGCAATCATGCATCAGGTGTCCCTTTTTGCCACACACATATAACATGTTGGACTCTGATTACCAAACTGTCTTCTTGGTATATATTTCCTTACAGCAGCCAATCCCATAGATGTTTCATCTTTTTCTACCTTATTTAATTTGCACTTTAGTTCCTTTTTCAAATCCTCTACTATTTCGATGTTTCCTTTATCCCTTTTATCTCTGCATTAAAAATGTACATTGCTACATACCGAATTTAATCAATATCCTTATTATGCCAGTCTGGAAAGTATTGTTTAAGTAGTCCTTAACTACTGTGCAGCTATTCTTTACAAATTGCTTACAGAGGTGACACACATCTCTTTCCTTTCCAATGTCCAGGCCAATGTACCTTTCTCCTAGTTCTATCAGCCTTTCCATATACACAGATGGAGTCTCCTAATTTCCTAACTCAGTCTTTCAAATTTCATCAAAGTCCCAGGCCTATCTGAACACTCTCTCATTGCCTTTATTACTGCCTGCCTTGCTTTGACCAGTTTTTCACAGTCTGCCTCACTGTTCATACACCATTTTGGATCCTGATTTGGCCATTCAGCTGTTATGTAATCCTGGCTTGTCTCCCTTATTATATTTTCCTTCTCTCTGTCAATAATTCATTCATTAGGGGCAGCTGGGTAGCTCAGTGGATTGAGAGTCAGGCCTAGAGATGGGAGGTCCTAGGTTCAAATCCGGCCTCAGACACTTCCTAGCTGTGTGACCCTGGGCAAGTCACTTGACCTCCATTGCCCACCCTTACCACTCTTCCACCTAGGAGCCAATACAAAGAAGTTAAGGGTTTAAAAAATAATAATAATAATTCATCCATTAAAAAGTCAAAGTCAAGGTAAGTGGGATCAAACTGCTTTACAATCTTCTCAAACTTCTTTATAACTGCAATAGGTTCCTCCACAAAATAAGGAGTACCTTTCTTAAAACTGTCCATATTTGCCTGTGTGAAAGCTTTATGATGTTTTAGATTAGTGATTCCCAAAGTGGGCACTACCACCCCCTGGTGGGTGCTGCAGCGATCCAGGGGGAGCGGTGATGGCCACAGGTGCATTTATCTTTCCTATTAATTGCTATTAAAATTAAAAAAAAATTTAATTTCCAGGGGGCTAAGTACTATTTTTTCTGGAAAGGGAGAGGTAGGCCAAAAATGTTTGGCAACCACTGTTTTACTCAGCTCATGCTCAGGGGTAAGTGTTGATACTTCTCTGAGTGGAAAAAAACTACTAATATTGGTGTCAATATTTCTGGTTGATTTGTTAGTTGTGGTTTCCTTATCCCTGTTATTGGTAGCATTATCCATTTTTTTTGTCATTTTTATGATTCTGTCTTGCTTCATTATTATATTTTCTAAATATTTTATCCTGCTTTCCATTTTATCATCATTCTTTTGTTGTTTCTCTCTTCTTATTGCTTGAGTAATGAGGCAACATAGTTGGTATTGCATTATCAGTCCTAATAGTATTATTAAACCCAGTACTGGAAGTAATTTTAGTATAACCAATACCGTGAGATATAGGAAATCTGCCAAGGATTTTTGAAAAGGAAGCTCTTTTAAATATGTAGGAATCTCTTCTTTAATAACTTGAGTCATAGTCTCCATCATCTTGATTCCTTTTGTATCTTTTACTGCATTTTTAGTTTTGTTATTTAGGTTCTAATCCTTATTGGCTCACCACTTGTTATAGCTGATAATGTAAGGTTAAATAGTTAATTAGATGCCTTAAGAAGAGGTCCTACTTAGAAGCAAGAGTTTTAAGCCCAGAGAAATGGTTTGTCACACTTAAATCTGTTCCCTTAAGGCATAGCCAGAAGAAAGGGTGATGTGGACCCCTTAAGAAAATATCCCATAAAGAAGAATCAGCTGGGGCTCTCTTGAACTGGTCCTTGAGAGAGTAGGGTGGCTGGTTAGGCTTTTCTGAGAGTAATTTTTAGAGATAATTGTAAGGAGTTGAACAAACCATCTGGAAAAGCCAAAGAAGAGTTTGGTGTGATGTGAGTAAAGGCTTTTCTGAAAACAAGAGAACCAGCTACCAAGAGGGGGCACTGTTTTCTACTAGGTGGTACTCAGACATCCTGCTGAGAAGTCTGACAGCTTAAGGATTTCTAGCTGTTATTTTGATAGGGTGAAACAGCTTGTTGATTTTACAAATATTTAAGGAGATTAATTATATTTAAATTTGCATATTAGAATAAGGTTAGAAAGATAGATTTGGGGTTTAAATAGACCAGTGATAGGCAACCTTTTGAGCTTCGTGTGTCAAAATTCGCCAAAAAACAGAGCATAGCTTGGGTGGTACGTCACTTCAAGAAAAAAAAACCATAATTTCACAATATTTATAATTTAAATAACAAAAATGTATAATTGTAATATATAACTATTTTTAATAAACCAAAAACTAATTATTTAACTTACCTGCTTACTGACAGCTGTTTTGGCCTACAGACTTCAGGCACAGAGTGTCTACCCTACACTATAGCAAATGTTTCATCCTGGGTATGCAGTCCCATATTTCTCTGTATGAAGCTGCATGTCATCGAAAATTGCTACATGTGTCAGTGCTGACCCATGTGTCATAGGTTTACCATCAGGGAAATAAGACGGTGGTAGAATAGATATAAGGAGGTTCACCTTTGGTGAACAAGAAGAAATCCCTTGCAGGATAGTTGGTGTTTGGAAGTAGTTAGAAACATTAATTTAGATTTAAGATATCCTTTATATCTCTACTTCCTTATTCTTTCCCTGCCTCTCCTGATAATAATAAATAGATGTTGGATTATACTGTGTCCTGCAGTTTCATGCATCATCTACCACTAGGTGACCCTTACAGTTAGCTAGTCAATATCAACTGGCCATATCATAAATAACCAATACCAAGATCAATATCAGCTATAACAGGTTGGGGACCACAAGCACAAAGTCCAGGTTAAAGAGGGATGGACTCTCTATGGATAAAAAGAGATAACTCTAATTTCTAATTCCACTGTACTGATTGTAGAAGACCACAGAACCACAAAGCCACCTGCAAGAGTCTTAAAATCACTCAAAAGAATTTGATCTCTTCATATGACAGGAAATGACCACATAGGTGAAGAACATCTAGTGCCTGGATTTTAACATGTATTTGGATGGACACCCTATAGAGCTATCCAACAGTATGTATGTCATAAGCAAACAGTATAGATGAACAATGAACTGAGCCCAGAGTTGAACAGCTGGAAAGCAGATAACATTGCTTTCAGTAAATAGCAAAACTCTTTCAAATTTCCCATTAAAGAAAAGTTTGCTTTTTCAATATTAACATTTTACTGAATTACTACAGATTAGTCAGCTATTACTGCCACTGTAGAAATCAAGAAGAATATCACATAGAAAGCATAAGAGACATATGATTGGTGGGAGAGGGCTGCCACATACAACCAATGAAGAACTATTAAGAAAAACAAGCATATAGAAATGAAGAAAAACATGATTGATCACATGGTTCAATGGGGATATGACTGGGGTTTGGGCACTAAAAGATCACTCTATTGCAAATATGAATAATATGTAAATAGGTTTTGAACAATGATACATGTATAACTCAGTGGAATTGCTTGTCAGCTCTGGGAGAGGAGAAAGAAGAGGGGTGGGAAAAATCATGACTCATGTAACCATGGAAAAACAGTTTAAATAAATAAAAAAGAAACTTCTTCATAACCTTCCCTTAAAAAAAAACAACAACAAAAAACAGGCATAAAAGGACATCATCAAGGAACTATATGAAAGGAAAAGAAGATGAGCTGGTCATGAGACAAGAGCAAAGAATGACAAGTGAACAGTCAAACTGCTCCATTAGTAACCTTATGCTATCAGAGGGAATAGAGGAAAACCTCCAGTTCATTGGGTAGAACAATTAACTACCCTGTGGTAAACTCTTGAGAAAATATGAATGAATCACAGGAAGCGCAGGCATGGGTTGTGATATGAATCATTTGAAGGAACTCTAAAATCAAAGAGTGAAAGAGATGCTCATATGCCGGGGACCTAGATGGCTCAGAGGAGACACAGGCCTAGAGTAAAAAAGATCTTGGTTGAAATCTGACTGCAGACACTTCCTAGCTGTGTGACCCTGATCTAGTTACTTAATCCCAGTTACCTAGCCCTCATCATGCTTTTGCCTTGGAACCAATACTTAATATCAATTTTAATTGACAGAAGGTAAGAGTTTAAGAGGAAAAAAGATATGGTCATGCCAAACTATGGAGACCTATAAAAGCCAAGTTGTGTCATATAAGGAATGTTGGATTTGAAATTAGAAGACCTAAATTTTAATCCTCAGTTTCCTCACCCAACCAGAAAAAAACGAGGGGGCTGTATTAGATAAATCCTTGGCAAGTAAGTGGGACAATGAAGAGAACATTGGGGCTGGAGTCTGAAAGACTTGAGTTCAAATTTGACATCAAACATTTTGTAGCTGTGTGAATTTGGGCAAGTCATTTAACCTGTTTGCTGCAGTTTCCTCCATAGTAAAATGCTCAAACTCGCCTACCTCCAGGGGTTCTTGTGAGGATCCAATGAGCTATCTGTAAAGCACTTAGCACAATTCCTGGCACATAGTCAGCACTTAGTTCTCTCTGGAATCAAGTAGAACAAGTCTATTCCTTCTTCCATTAACAGCACTTGAAGATAGTTATCATATCCTCTCCTATAACTTGTATTTCGCTTTTCCAGATTAACTAGCCTTTATTCTTTCAACCAACCCTATGGCAGGATCTCCTCTGTTCTAACCATCATCTTCTGGCATTTACTTCACTTTGTCAATGTCCTTCCTAAAACATAGCACCAAGAACTGAACAAAAGATTAGAAATATGGTCTGACCTGGGGAGAGTACAGTGAAAAAAAAATCACCTCCTTATTTATGAACACCATATGCTTCAACATGCCCTTTAACCTTCAGTTTCATCAGACCCTTTATTTCAAGACTGCTAAAGCACCACCTTCCTCATGAAACCTTTCCTGATGCCCCTAACTCCAAGGTCCCTTCCATTATAACTATTTAATTTAATTTGCATTTACTCTGTATCTGTATAAGGAGCAAAGAATTATTATGCTCCTTAAAGACCAAGGACCATTTCATTGTTTGTCTTTTCATCACCACCACCTAACACATTGTCTAGCAAATTTACTATTGTATGGTCATTTTTAAAATTCAACTCTTCATGACTTCATTGGGGTTTTCTTGGCAAAGATAGTGAAATAAGTTTGTCATTTCTTTCTCCTGTTCATTTTACAGATGAAGAAACAGAGGCAAATAAGGTTAAGTGACTTGCCCAGGCTCATACAGCTAGTGAGTGCATGAGGACAAATTTGAACTTAGGAAGATGAGTCTTCCTGATTCCAGGCCTAGCACTCTATCCACTGTGCCACTCAGATACTTAAAATGCTCATTTATTAATTTAATAATTGCATTGACTTTTTTTAACCTTTAACTTCTGTTTTAGTATTAACTCTAAGACAGAAGAGCAGCAAGGGTTAGGCCATCAGGATTAAGTGACTTGTCCTGGGTTACATAGCTAAGAAATATCTGAGGCCAGATTTGTATACTGGATTTTTTTGACTGCCATTTCATACTGTTAGTTTAAATTGAGTTGTAATCCACAAAAAAAAAAAAAAAAAAAAAAAAAAAAAAATCTTTCAAAAGACCTATTATCTAGTCAGGAATCCCCAACTGTATACATCTGAAGTATATTTTTTTAACCCAAGTATAGAACCAATTAAATGTTATCATATTGAATTAATACTAATTTGTGATGGCCCTTCTGGATTCTTAATCTGTAATTCAAAGAGAGGTTAGGACTCAAGATTCAGATTTGAGGATCATTTGCTATGAGGTGAGAGCAAATGAGATTTCTCAAGTTACAACTCTTTTCCTGAACAAACATCCCAACCCTAGAACACCAAGAGGACAATAAAAACAGTGAAGGCAGGGAAGAGACAAGCAGAAAGAAAGTAGTAAGTGTCCTATCTTGGTGGCAAGGGAGGAAGGTCCATCCAGATGGAGAAGAATGCAACAGTTCCGGACAATCAAGAATAACAGCTGATTTCTACAGAGTCCTTTAGCATTTGCCAAGTGCTGACAGATCTTCTTTGATCCTTCTAACAATCCTGAAAGGGAAGTACTGGGGAGATTATAACCCCCATTTCACAGCTGAGAAACCTAAAGCTCAGAAGTAATAAGTGACTTGTCCATAGTTTCCTGGGCTAGTAAATGTCAAAGAATTTTGAAAGGTCACTGGATTTGGCAATGATGAGGTCACAGTGAACTCAAAATTCGAACCCTAAAAATGGCTGCTCCTTCTAAAAGAACTGGCTCTTCAAGAAGATGGGTGGGGAAGAGGAGAATATCTTGTTTTCTAGTCTTTCTTTCTTAATACCGGTGAGTTGTAACCAGAAACTAGAACACAAAACTCAAAACCTAAAAGTACCAAGGAACAGCAAAACATTCATTCATTCATTAAGGGTAGAATCCCCAGGACAGGATTCTAAGACCAATTACATAAAAACTGAGTCAATAATCCTATTCCAAGCATCATAAAGCTTTAGTAGAGAATCAAATTCTACATATCAGATCACTCTGAAAAAATTTTTTCCAAATTACTTGTAATAATAATTATCAATATACTTTTCTTCTTCCCTCCTTTCCTTCCCTTTCCCTTCCCTACCCCCTCCCTGAAATGATAATAAATCTGATCTGGGTTGTACATGTAGGATTATACAAAACATTTCCATATTGGTCACTGTTGTGGAGCAAATATAAAACCAAAACACAAAAATAAAAACACAAAAAAAGTGAAAAACAGTATGCTTTAATCTCCTCAGAGAGGAGGGAGAAGTGGGAGAAAGTGAGAAAAGGAGGAAAAGAGGAGAAAAATCAGAACTCAAATTTTTAAAAAAGGATATTAAAAATTCTTTTTACATCTAATTAGGGAAAAATAAAATATTTTAAAATATTTTAAAATAAAATATTTTAAAAAGTCATTTAGGGGGCAGCTGGGTAGCTCAGTGGATTGAGAGCCAGGCCTAGAGATGGGAGATCCTAGGTTCAAATCTAGCCTCAGACACTTCCCAGCTGTGTGACCCTGGGCAAGTCACTTGACCCCCATTGCCTACCCTTACCATTCTTCTGCCTTGGAGCCAATACACAGTATTGACTCCAAGATGGAAGATGAGTTTTTTTTTTTAAAAAGTCATTTATTCTTTTTTCTTTCCTTTTTTTTTTTTTTTTTTTTTTAAATATAACTACCACTACCCCTTTCATTTCTCCCTAGATCACTCTATTTCCTGACAAAAAGCTCCCAGGAAGTGTACCAGCCTGCCACTGGAAATCAGAGTCTAAAAGATATAAAAGCCCCAATAATTTTCTGCTGGAGTATCCTGGAGCTATGAGGCTGTGTACATATCTCAAAAGACAAACTTCCTCCTTTCATTTTAGAAGGAAGAGGGAACCAAGAATAAAGTAAGCAATATGCCTAGGAGAAAATAGATTCATCCGTAAGTCTTCTGGAGTCATAATTGGTCACTCCATAGCTCGAGTCTTTTAAAATTGTTTTTCTTTACCATATTACAATCATCACATAAATTCTCCTGGTTCTGCTCACTTCATTCTGCAAGGTTCCTTTGAGAGATATCCTTTCATCATTTCTTACAGCACAATATTCTTTTACATTCATGTATTATAATTTACTAAAGTTCCTACTATGTGCCAAACACTGCCAAAAGCACTGAAAATTGTTACAGTTAAAAATAATAAAGACTGATATAAATATAGAATTTAGATATAAATAAATATATAAATATAGAATATAGATATAAAAATAGTATTTTAATTAAAGCCATGGCCATGCTGGTAAAATATATATGACCGTGCCTGTAAGTATTCAAACTGCCGCCTCAGCCATCTTTACCTTTCTTATCGCTCGCCTGCTAGCTAACAGAGAGAGCTTCCTTTTGGATTCTCCTTCCATTTAAACTGTCCTATGCGTGGAGACGCAGGTGTCTCCACGCCCAAAGAACTGGAAACCTGTTGGACCACGGAAAATGTAGTTTGATAGTTCCCACGTGTCCATAGAAAAAAAAAAATATATATATATATATATATATATATATACTTTTAAATGTCATCTCCCAAATTCCAATTATACAAAATACACTTGTCTTCCAAGAGCTTACATTCTCACATGAAATGGATTAAACCCAATTTTCAAGTCTTTCAAAATCTATTTGGATCCTATAATCCAACTTTGTTTTATCTACAAATCTGACTGGGAGGTTGGGGGAGATCCTAGATCCTAAGGGTACTCTGCTTCCAGTTGCTGTGGCTTCTTCCTCTGATCAGATGGCTCCTCCTACAACCTCCATTTCTAGGAGTATATGCAAGCCAGTCATGTCTTTATTTATCTTTAGGCTGCACTCCTGACTCTGGATATCTTTTTACTATGCCCTACCCAACAAAGTATGGAGAGATTTCCCCTGCCTAGCCCACAGTCACTTTATAGCTTTCTTTTATGTGGTGTCTTCCTTCATTAGAAAATAAGCTCTTTGAGGACAGGATTTGTGTCTCTTTTCAGTTTGTACTTGCATTCCCAAAGATTAGCACATAGTAAGCACTAATAAATGCCTGTTTATTTGACTTAGCAATTCCTGACACAGAATCATTAATGAATAGTCTTAGCACAGCCATCTAGTCAATTCTGAATCCATCTAATTATAATATAATCTACATCTCTCCTACAAGAAAAATATGAGATACTTTATCAAGAGCTTTGCCAAAAGCTAGGTAAAGCGGAAAGCTTTTCAGAAAGCTGATATCCTAACATGACTTCAGAAGACTGATGGTGAAGCCTAACTCTTGCTTTCTGGAAAAGAGGTAGTCATCTCTAAGTGTAGAATCAAACATATATGTTTTCAGATATGGCCAATATGATGATTTCTTGTTTGACTGCCATTTGTTAAGAAAGAAGGATTATACTGGGGGAAAAGGAGAGAATGAAATGGGGAAATGAGTATGTTAAAAATCAATAACATCTAGGTAAATTGCTATCTACAACACAGACCTCAGACACTTCCTAGCTATGTGACCCTGAACAAGTCATTTAACCCTAATTGCCTAGCCTTACTGCTCTACTGCCTTGGAACCACTACACAGTATTAAATATAAGATGAAGGTAAGAGATTTAAAAAAAAAAAACAAACCACAAGCTCCTAATTCTATTGTAGTATAAAAAATGACAAGCAGGATGCTTTCAGAAAAAAACTGTAAAGATTTCCATGAATTAATGCAAAGTGAAGTGAGAAGAACCAGAACAATGTGTACAGTAAAAGCAATATTGTACAGTGATGAAGTGTGATTGACTTAGCTATTCTCAGCAATAATCAATGATCCAACCAATCCAAAGGAACTCATAATGAAAAATGCTATCCACCTCCAGGGAAACAACCAATGGAGTTTGAATGCAAACTGAAGGATATTCTTTTTAATTTATTTTCCCTGTTGATGTGTTTGTTTGTTTGTCTGTTTGGTTTGGGTTTTTTTTTTGGGGGGGGGGATGTTTTCTTTCACAACATAATATAGAATTCACAACATAATACGGAAATGTTTTACATGACTACACATGTATAGCCTCTGTATATAAAAAAAAGATATGCCAGAGACTGTCAAGACAAGTCAACAAGTATTTACTAAGTGCTTACTATGTGCCAGATACAGTGCTAAACAATGGGGATACAAATACAAATAAAAAAGACAAGCAGTTCCTGCCCTCAAAGAAAGGAAAAATATAACCCTTAAAAAGGAGATGAAAAGGGAGAAGAGAAGAGGTGTCTGGTACCCAAATAAGGGCACAGTAGTATAATATAGAAAATGCAGGTGGATGGTCTGGGCTTTTCCTTAAAATGAAGGATCTAGGAGCAATCACAATTAAAAAAGTGAAAAAAAAAAAGTAATCACAAGCAAGAACAGAGAAAGAAGGACAACTGAGCTATGCTGGTAAAGTACAAAAAAACAAAGGGCAGCTGTACTATCTTTTTGTATGCTTAGCACATTGGCACATAGTAAGCACTTAATAAAAGCCTATCTTGAACTGAAGTCAAGCTCAGACACTACAGTTTGCAGGCTCTGTTCTCTTTCTTTTGAAAATTGGGGCCCTTACTCTTCTTTGGTACTATAGTACTTCTCTCAAATGCTTCAGTATTTCAAATATCACCAATTGTGAATCAGAAATCATATTCATCACTTCTTTCAAAACCTAAGGATGTAATTCATTTGGGACAATAAATTCATCAAGAGCAACTAGATTAGGGATTCCTTAATCCAAGGTGTTCCATGGATAGACTTCAAAAATCTAGGAACTTGGATAGGAAAAGCATTATCTTTATTTTAACTAACCTCTAATTTAAATTCTGCATTTCCTTCCATTATAAATATAAGTAACAAATCATTATTCTGAGAAGGGGTTCATAGGCTTCACTGGCTGGTAAAAGGGCCCAAGACACAAAAAAAGGCTAATAAACCCTTAACAGATGCTCTCTGACCATCTTATTTATCTTGGGTATCAGTTTCCTATGGTATTTAAAGTCAAAAGGAATATTCTCTTCAGCAGAGAAAACAGAAGCAAAATAAGATCACAGAAGTTGTCTTCTCTCCGTGGTCAGTTATCACCCCATCTACCCTTAGTCCTATCATTTTACTTTGATCTATCCTCTTTTTACTTGAGTCTTATCCTTGTTCCCCCTACAAACAGATTTAAAAAATACTCAACACATCTTTTCTGTTCCTTTTAGCTTATCTTGACAGCCTCAGCTCTGAGTTTTAGCACGGCACTATTTTTATACATTCATGGTATATTTATATTCTTCCTCTGTCCCTGATTCTTTCAGAAATCTAAATTGAGGGACAAGGGGTTGTCTCTTCAGACAATTCTTATTTTTCTTTCCTTTGTGACTTCAAAATTTCATTCTTAAGTTTCACTCTTTAAGACTTCCCTGATAGGATTTTATTTCATAGAATCTTATTAGTCCTTTGAACTCTCTGAAATATGTTTTTCAAAAATAAAAGGTACATGCTACACTATATCCAGCTTTCCTTTCCTCTATCACAGATTTTAGGAGGGAGGTTTCCTATCATTTCCACTTGGGCAACAAGTTAGTGAGAATAAGATCCAGAATAAAATTTCCCTTTGTTAGTCCTCTGCCTTTTGAAGGATCAAATTATCATTAAGGCAAGACAAGAAGTTATGGCAGAGAGAGGGTACCATTAGATGTCTGTGTAATTGAAGTCTCCTATTACTACTATATCAAGCTTCTGTGCCAGAGTTGTAATCTATTTCCTGAACTCAGCTATTTCTTTTATTCCAGTGTCCACTGAATATTCTAACCAAAGAAAAATTCTGTTTCCCTTTACACTATCTTCACTTAAATGTTCTGTTAGTCTTCTCTATACTGATTTTTAGATTTCCTCATTTTAATATACATTCTTAATATACAATACTATAAGGGGCACCTAGGTAGTACAGAGGATAGAGCACCAGGCCTGGATTTGAAAGGACCTAGTTTCAAATCTGGTCTCAGAGACTTCTAGCTATGTAACCGTAGGCAAATAATTTAACCCCAATTGCCTAGCCCTTATCACTTGCTCTTCTGCCTTAGAAATGATACTAAGAGTGAAGGTAAAGATTTAAAATGTGTATATATGTATGTATATGTGTGTGCAGGCGTATCTTTGTGTGTTTCTATATACAAACACAATGCTACAAGGAATGGGGAAAGAAAGTGAGTCTTCTAAAGAATTTTAAAGTTAAGTTCTTTTATGATCTATCAAAAATACAACAGCAAAACTCAGCATCTGTGCTTCTCAGATACCTAACATTCAGACAGAGTCTGAAAATCACCCCAGTTCAACAACACTGCCAGTTTCATTGCCCTGCCCATGTAAGTCACCTTAACTCAAACTATAAGCTTTTACCAATCCTAGGAGTCTGATTTTGAAATTAAAATCAGAAAACGTCATTTCAAATTTTTCTAATAGCAACCGAATAGATATGTCTTTTTTTTTTTAAAGTCCTTCATTTCTCCCAGAAAAGATAACTGAGCTTATGAAGAAGATTTGTTTTTCTTTGAAGCTTTGCTTGTAGGTGTTTTGGAGTTATCCTTTTTGGTATTTGTGTCCTGGGCATCCCTGACCTCATAATAGCTCTTTTATCTTTTTTTCTGTTCACTCATTATTCCAGCTTTCCTTCCCAAATGAGGACTTTGTATTGGTATAGCTCTACATTTCTGATGGAACTGTTGTGTCTTTGTTTGGTCCTGCCTGTCCTCCCTGGTATCTTTTCACTGTTCCCTGAGCACTGCATGCTATGTTAAAATCACAGGGGACCGACCCAGGATGCTGCAAATTTTCAGCAGATCCTATGCAGATTCACCAAGGAATCTATCTGTTCTTTGTCTTCCTGAGCTGTCCAGACTCCAATAATAGCTCTACTAAAGGTACTACAACTGCAGACTTGAACTTGGGTAAAAAGGTCCAAGTTACTAGTCTCCAATCTCTGTCAAAGAGGTAGAAGATTCTACAGATTCAGAGTAACTTTGTAATGCAATCCTCTTCTCTTTGAGTTTCAGAATAGCAGCACCTCAAATCCTTCTCTAACTAGTGTCTGACTCTGAGAACTCAGGCCACCCCTAGCCACAGGTCCTCTTTGGTCACTTGCCTGGTAAAATTGTGATCTGAAGCTGGAAAGATGACCCACAAATGTTTTTCCCTAGATTTCCAATCACTACTCAGTCATTCTTCTTAGATCTTTGTAGGAGCAACTATGGGGGAAGTTGGGCCAAGCTACTTCTTTCTATTCCATTATCTCATACCAAAAAAAAAAAAAAAAAAAAAAGATTTTTTAAAAAAAGGTTTTAAAAAGAAACATACTCCACTGAGTCAAGTCAGAGGTCTCTCTTATAACCCACCTAGATGATGACCTAGGAAAAATCACTTAAGCTGTCTAGACTTCAATTTTTTCACCTATAAAATGAGAAGGCAGGATTAGACATTCCCTAATATTCTCCCCTAGTCTTTTATCAATGATCTTCTTCCTTTAAAAAGCCACTTACATTGCACCACAGTAGGTCAAATGTTCTGATAAATGTAAGCTCTTTGAGAACAAGGTCTATTCATTTTTGTATTTGTATTCCCAGTGCCTGGCAATCCCTAAATAGGTGCTTAATAAATGCTTCCTGATAATCAAACCTGTTTCTTCAATTCAACTTACTAATATTTTGCTCCAAATATTCCTCACAAAAATTTATTTCTCAGAACATAGATTTTCATTTCCTATACTTCTCAAGCACAGGAGGCTTCTCAACACAAAAGCACAACCCTGAAAAGGTAGTTAAAGAGACCGAGAATTTGATTTTCAACCAACAAAAATAGACTAGAAAAGTTCTTTAGATGGCAGACTAATTTTGACCTTTTAATCATCTTTCTAGCTTCAAGACCACAAGTTTAGCGAGCAGGCAAGTAACACAGGACCTATGGCCAGGGGTGGCCTGAGGTCTCATAGTCAGACACTGGTAGAAGAAGAGGTTGAGGTGCTGCTCCTCTAAAATTCAAAGACGGGGCCAGCAATAGGCTACTCAACCTTTACCCAGGGTCAAGTCTATAGCTATTGTACTTTTAATAGAACTAGAGTTGGAAGCATAAACTTAGGAGGACAAAGGTTAGCGTAAAAGTAAAATGTCTATAAAACAAGAGCCTATAGATTAAGAAGTTAATTAAAAGATAAAAGCCAGATAAATTCAAAATCCTAATACCCTAGGATTTCTTCTTATACTTATTAGGAGTCTTTACTTCACATTACTTTTGCTTTGATCTCTGCTTTCTTAATGCATCAAGAGACCGTGTTTTGTTTTTTTAAAGTGCCCTGACCTGAGTCATACTCTTGTAGAAAGTAAAAAAACAAAAACAAAAACAAACAAAAAAAAAACCTGACTTCAAAAACTAGGTAGTTCCTAATTTCAGAAATTTAGGAACCTCAATTACTATTTCTTTCAACAATCGACTTTTGAAGTACAGGAATTCTGGAAAACTACTGACTTAATATATTTCAGCTCTCCTGAGTAATAAATACCGAATTACTTTGTATCCTATTCAACTTCTTCCCAACATGAGAAAAGCAAGAGAGCACAACAAGCATCTACTGATCCTTTCACTAACCACTGAAACCTATATCTGGAGTGTGTGAAGTAAATCGAAGAGTACAAGAGAATCACTTCTTTAAAGAAAATAAAAAGTCCCAAAGGTTCTCAAGATGAAAATTACTGAGCCCAAAGTCCAAATCAAACCTTTAACAGTTTCCAGTGACTAGAAGATTAATGTTTAGTAGAAAAAGAAAGCCAGTTGCTCCTGGAGAAAGTGACACGGTGAAGAATGAGGTTTTTGTTTAGTGTTTGAATTCAACCCTGAAGGTCTTCCTAGCATGGCTTCATTAACCCACTTAAATAAGGGTGGCAAGATTTACCAACCATGGGCACATTTACCAACCATGGGAAACAATTCACTGGAAAGTATGCCCACAAATGAACATGCACAGAACCAATCATTTCCAGCAGGTATTTGATTGATAGGAGATAGTTCCCACCAAGAGATATATATTCCAATTAATAGTGAAAGAAATCAAGTCACTAAAACTAAATGAACACATGAAAATTGCCTCACTAGGGTATTTGGGATTTAATTCTGAATTCAAAAATGTTTTTAGCTCAGCTGAATTACTGACCTATGCTAGTTCACATTTACATAGTACTTTAATGTTTTCACTATAAATACTTATTACTATCATCTCATTTGATTCCTATCCAGAGAGGAGCTAGAGCCATCCCAGAAACTCTTGCATCTGTAAGTGGTTTGATATGATCATGGACTTCAATTTTCTGTTTGTGACTAGGGCAGTGCAGAGCAATAGATTTGCCTGTAAAAATTTTTGTGCACAAGGATCAAAACACCAACTCTTTTGTTCTTCAAATTAATACAACCACTCTGGAAAACAATCTGAAATTAAGCAAATAAAGCGGCTAAGATGTTCATACTCTCTGACCCAGAGATCCCACAGTTACATTTATACCATAAAGACAAAAAGGTTCATAAAAACTGAAAATATTTATAGCAGTATTTTTTGTGTAGCAAAGCCCTGGAAACAAAGTAAATGCTCATCAGTTGGGGAATGGCTAACCGACTGTTATATTAATGTACTAGAATATTACTATGGTATAAGAGATGATGAATATGAAATAGAGAAAAGCATTTGAAAGACTTCTACAAACTGATACAAGTGAGGGGCATCTAGGTAGCATGGTGAATAGAGAACCAGGCTTAGAATAGGGAGGACCTGATTTCAAATTTGACCTCAGACACTTCCTAACTGTGTGATTGTGGGCAACTCACTTAACTCCCAATTGTCTAGCACTTACTGCTCTTCTGTCTTGAAACAGATACTTTTATCAATTCTAAGGCAGAAGGTATGAGTTAAAAAAAATTTTTTTGATGCAAGAGGAAATAAGCAGAGTCAGAGGAAAAAATACATACAATGTCTACAACAATGGAAATATAAAGAATCTTTACAAAACAATAAAAAAAAGTAAATTACAAAATTATAAGGGAACAAAGATTGGTCCTAAAGAATAATAGGGCAGCTAGATGGCTCAGTGGATTGAGAGCCAGGCCTGGAAATAGGAGGTCTTGGGTTCAAATCTGGCCTCAGATACCTCCTAGCTGTGTGACCCTAGACAAGTTGCTTAACCTCCATTGCCTAGCCCTTACCACTCCTCTGCCTTGGAACCATTACTCAGTATTGATTCTAAGATAGAAGGTAAAGGTTTAAAAAAAAGAAGAAATGAGAAGACATCTCTCCTCACTTCTTTGCAGAACTTGTATGGAACACTATATATAATATTGGATTTTTCCATATATTAATTGGTTTTGCTGGTTTTAAAATATTTTATAAGAGGATTTCTAGATGGGGAGGGTTACCAACAAAATCTAATACATTATAAAGTACAATATAAAAATGAAATAAAAAACAAGTTATTAATAAAAAAAATTTTAATGACTATCGCAACCTGGCTTACAACCTGCCTAGCTCTGCTGTTCCCTATGATGATATTCTGTCCTTGCATGAAATATCTACATGCCTAGTTTGCATTACTGCCTTCAAGTTTTTGCCAAGCTCAACTCAAGTCTTGCCTAATTCCCCTAAATGTTAATGTTTGCCCTAAGAAATTACTTCATATTTACTTTTGTATAATATAGTTTCTGTCTACTTATGAGTTTTCTCCCCTGAAAGAAATGTAACTACCTCATGGGAGGGAGTTGTTTAATTTTTTACTTTGTTTCCTCAGTGTCTAGCATAGTAGCTGTCACAGAGTAGGTATATATACTCCCTGATGACTATGCTTACAAGGTACATGCCATTATTATTCCCATTTTATGGCTGAAGAAACTAAGCCTAAGTAACTTGCTCATAATGGCACAGCTCAATGTCTGATATAAGATTCCAAACCAGCTCTCCTGAATTCAAGCCAAACTCACAATCCAAAATTCCAGGCAATAGCAGTATCAGAAGTTTCTAAAGAGAAAAAAGCAGAGGAAAGTTCAGACAGAGAAGGGAGAAAAAAGAGAATTAGTGCAGAAGTTCTTAATTTGGAGTCCAGAAACTTGGTTTTTTAAATGTATATCAACATAACTAATGTTCTTTGCAATTATATATATTTTTAATGCATTTGAAAACATTAATTTGGGAAGGGGTCCATAGACTTCACCAAACTGCCAAAGGAGTCCATGATACAAAAAAAAAAGGTTAAGAAAACATAAAGAAGGCACAAATAGAAAGAGATATAAAGGGGGCAGCTGGGTAGCTCAGTGGATTGACAGCCAGGCTTAGAGATGAGAGGTCCTAGGTTCAAATCTGGCCTCAAGACACTTCCCAACTGTGTGACCCTAGGCAAGTCACTTTAACCCCCATTGCCTAGCCTTTACCACTCTTCTGCTTTGAAGCCAATACAAAGTATTGACTCCAAGACAGAAGATAAGGGTTTAAAAAAAAAAAAAGAAAGAAAGAGATATAAAGAATTATATAGATAATGAGAATGCCATAAATAATAGTTGAATGGACCTAAAATCACTCCATGACTCATACAAGATAAAGACCCCTACAAGGTAAGGAATCCCCTTGATACCTAAATTAAGAATCAGATATTCAACCTCAAGGTCATTTGACATGTCCTCTTGACAATATTTCTATCATTGAAAAGCAACTACACTAGGAGGGTAGAGCTTAGCATCAGCCATGGTGACATAATAACCAATCCTTGTTCAAAGGATCCCAGTATGAAAGATAAACTTATGAATGAAGTGGTAGTTCTTCAAGAGCTTTCACAGATTACTTCAGAAGACCAAAGTACTGGACTTCCGGGTTAAGATGGCTGCAGAGTAGAAGCGGGGCGCTTATCTCTCTTAACCCACCTACACGTGACACCTCAAAAGGACACAAAAACCAAATCCAGATGAACAAGGAGACCCCACAATAGGGCTCAGCATTGAATATATGTGGAATTTGGGCATTTCCATGCTATAAGGGGGTAAAATAGCTCTCACTAAAACGCAAGCTGATTAACACACACACACACACACACACACACACACACACACACACACACACACAAAGCCAGCGCAAAAGAGTTAGAGCAAGTTTGGGACATTCATTAAGTTCTTGGCAACTACCTGGGACCACTAAGGGCTGGCTCCTGAGAGCAGCAAGACTTAAGACCCCACGAGGTTAAAGAACATGGACTTCGAACGCAGATCTTGGGTGCAAACCTTGGGCAGGGACCTAGTGTGTAGGGTGTCTGACTGTGGAAGGAGCACGTTGAGAGTCCTAAAGGAGCCTCGGGCAGAGGAGCAAGCAAGGGGACCACCAGGAGGCTTGATCCTGAGAACAGCTAGACTTGAGACCCCAGGAGCCTAAAGAGTGCTGGAGACCTTGGGCACAAGGATAAAGCTGAGAGGAGAAGCACTGCGCTGTGACTCAGGCAAAAACTGCTCCACAGCTCAATAGACAGAAAGCCTGCCTGCCTCACCCAGACTTCTGACTGAGAAAGAAAAACAGCATAATAATAATGGCAGTCAATGCTCAAGAACTACACAAGAGAAAGAACAGGAAGAAAGCATTAACATTCAATAACTTCTACATAGAAAAATCCAGACAACAGAGCAGATAGCAGAGGAGGACATACAAGTAATCACATCCAAACCTTCCCAAAAAAGTGAAAATTGGTCACAAGCTCTTGAAGGGTTGAAATCTGAGACTATGAGAAAGATGGAAGAGATTTGGCAAGAAAAGTGGGAAATAGCTCAAAAGGAAATTAACAGGTTAAAAGACAGAAACTCACAATTGGAGAAAGATGCCCCGAAATCAAAAGAATTGATAAACAAATTGGAGACCAAAATTAAACAGCTAGAAAATAGGATAGACCAAACCAAAAAGGAAAATCAAAAGATTATAGCAGAAAACCAGTCTCTAAACACCAGAATTGGGCAAGCAGAAGCCAATGATCTCGCAAGACAGCAAGAACTAATAAAGCAAAGTCAAAAGACTGACAAAATAGAAGGAAACATGAAATATCTCACTGAGAGGATGACAGATCAAGAAAACAGGTCTAGAAGAGAAAATTTAAGAATCATTGGTCTTCCTGAAAAATCGGAAATAGAAATTTGGACACCATACTACAAGAAATTATCTGAGAAAATTGCCCTGATGTTCTTAAACGAGAGGGCAAAAATTGAAAGGATCCATAGATCACCCTCTACAACAGTAGTTCCCAAAGTGGGCGATATGACCCCCTGGTGGGTGTTACAGCAATCCAGGGAAGCGGTGATGGCCACAGATGCATTTATCTTTCCTATCAACTACTATTAAATTTTTTAAAAAATGAATTTCCAGGGGGCTAAGTAATATCATTTCTCGAAAGGGTGTGGTAGGCCAAAAAAGTTTGGGAACCACTGCTCTACACTAAACCCTAAAAAGACAACCCCCAGGAATATAACTGCCAAATTCAAGAACTTCCAAATTAAAGAAAAAATATTACAAGAAGCCAGAAAGAGACAATTCATATATCAAGGAGCACCAATCAGGATCACACAGGATCTGGCAGCCTCCACACTAAAAGACTGCAAGACTTGGAATATGATATTCGGAAAGGTAAGAGAACTGGGTCTATAACCAAAGATCACCTACCCACCAAAACTGACTATATACTTCCAGGGTTTAAAAGTATGGGCATTCAACAAGATAGAAGATTTCCAAGTATTTGCACAGAACAGACCAGGACTAAATGGAAAGTCTGATATCCAACCACAAAAACCAAGAATAACATAAAAAGGTAAATAAGAGAGAAAAAAAAACTTCATATTTTTAAATTTGCTTCTTTAAGGGCTTCAATAAGATCAAATTATTTGTACTCCTAAATGGAGAAATGTTATATGTAATTTTCAAAAACTGTATTCACTATTATAGTAATTAGAAGAATTATTCATAGGGTGAGGATGGACTACTAAATGGTCTATGATGATAGGGGTAGGGAAGAGGGGTGAATAGTAGATGGTACCAAGAGAAACTTGAATGAATAAGAAAAAATAGGATATTCTATACCACACAAAGAGGGCATGGGAAGGGGAGGGGATGAATACTATTATAAGAAGGAGAGGAAGAGAGCATTAATAGGTAATATTTAAACCTTACTCTCAGCGGAATTAATCCTGAGAGGGAAGAGTAGCTATATCCATTGGGATATAGAATTCTATCTAACCCTATGGAGAAAGTCAGAAGGGATAAACTGAATAGATCAGGGGATGGGGAGGTCAAAAAAGGGAGGGGAAGAGAGGGGGAAAGGAATTCATTAGGCCTTAAAAAATAAAAAGGGAGGAACAAAAAGGGAGGGGGTGGAAAGGGAAATAAACTAAGGGAGGGGATAAGGGGGACTGACTTAAAACAAACCACTGGTTTAAAAGGGAATAGCATAAGAAGAAGGGGCAGAACTAGGAGAAGATATCAAAATCTTGGGGAACACACTGCTGATAATTATAACTCTGAATGTGAATGGGATGAACTCGCCCATAAAACAAAAGCAAATAGGGCAGCTGGGTAGCTCAGTGGATTGAGAGCTAGGCCTAGAGACAGGAGGTCCTAGGTTCAAATCCCGCCTCAGACACTTCCCAGCTATGTGACCCTGGGCAAGTCACTTGACCCCCATTGCCTACCCTTACCAATCTTCCACCTATAAGTCAATATACAGAAAGTTAAGGGTTTAAAATTAAAAAAAAAAAAAAAAAAGCAAATAACAGAGTGGATTAGAAACCAAAATCCTACCATATGTTGTCAACAAGAAACACACTTGAGGCAGGTGAATATACATAGATTTAAGGTCAAAGGCTGGAGAAAAATCTATTGGGCTTCAACTGAGAAAAATAAGGGAGGAATAGCTATTATGATATCTGACAAAGCCACAGTAAAAACAGATCTGATTAAAAGAGATAGGGAAGGTAACTACATCCTGATAAAAGGCAGTATAGACAATGAGGAAATAACAGTACTCAACATGTATGCACCAAATGATATGGCATCCAAATTTCTAAAGGAGAAATTGGCAGAAGGAGGAAATAGACTTCAAAACTATTCTAGTGGGAGACTTGAACCTCCTACTATCAGATCTGGATAAATCAAACCAAAAAATAAGAAAGAGGTAAGAGAGGTGAATGAAATCCTAGAAAAATTAAAGTTAATAGATATGTGGAAGAAAATAAATAGGGACAAAAAGAAACACACCTTTTTTTCAGTTGCACATGGTATATTCACAAAGACTGACCATGGTACTAGGGCATAGAAACATGGCAAACAAATGCAAAAGAGCAGAAATAATAAATGTAACCTTTTCAGAACATAATGCAATAAAAATAATAATTAGTAAGGGCACATGGACAGGCAAATCAAAAATTAATTGGAAATTAAATATGATTCTCCAAAATCAGTTAAAGAACAAATCATAGAAACAATTAATAATTTCACTGAAAAGAATGACAATGATGAGACATCCTACCAAAATCTGTGGGATGCAGCTGAAGCAGTACTCAGGGGCAAATTTATATCCTTGAGTGCATATATTAACAAATTAGAGAGGGCAAAGATTGATGAACTGGGCATGCAAATAAAAAAACTAGAAAGGGAACAAATTAAAAATCCCCAGTTAAAAAACAAATTAGAGATAATAAAAATTAAAGGAGAAATTAATAAAACTGAAAGTAAAAGAACTATTGAATTAATAAATAAGACAAGAAGCTGGTACTTTGAAAAAACAAATAAAATTGGCAAAGTACTGGTAAATCTAATTAATAAAAGGAAAGAAGAAAACCAAATTATCAGTATAAAAGATAAAAAGAGACACCTCACCTCTAAAGAAGAGGAAATCAAGGCAATCATTAAAAACTATTTTGCCCAATTATATGGCAACAAATAACAATCTAGTTGATATGGATTAATATTTACAAAAATATAAATTTCCCAGATTAATGGCAGAAGAAATAGAATACTTAAATAATCCCATGTCAGAAAAAGAAATTGAACAAGCCATCAAAGAACTCCCTAAGAAAAAAATCCCCAAGACCAGATGGATTCACAAGTGAATTTTATCAAACCTTCAAAGAACTAATACCAATACTATACACACTATTTGATATAATAAGCAAAGAAGGAGTTCTACCAAACTCCTTTAATGACACAAATATGTCATTTGGAAATACTGATTCCAAAGCCAGGCAGACCAAAAACAGAGAAAGAAAACTACAGACCACTCTCCTTAATGAACATATATGCAAAAAAAAAAAAAAAATTTTTTTTTAATCCCTTAACTTCTGTGTATTGGCTCCTAGGTGGAAGGGTCAAGTGACTTGCCCACCAGGGCCACACACATGGGAAGGGTCTGAGGCCGGATTTGAACCTAGGACCTCCCATCTCTAGGCCTGACTCTCAATCCACTGAGTTACCCAGCTGCTCCTAGATGCAAAAATCTTAAACAGAATACTAGCAAACACTCCAGCAAGTGATCACGTGGGTTATTCATTATGATCAGGTGGGATTTATACCAGGAATGCAAGGATGGTTCAATATAGGAAAACCATTCACATAACTGACCATATCAACAAGCAAACCAACGAAAACCACATTTTTATCTCAATAGATGCTGAAAAAGCCTTTGAAAAAATACAACACCCATTCCTACTGAAAACACTAGAAAATATAGGAATAGAAGGGTCTTCCCTAAAAATAATAAACGGTATATATCTAAAACCATCAACAAACATCATCTGCAACAGGGATAAATTAGAAGCATTCCCAATAAGATCAGGAATGAAACAAGGATGCCCACTGTCTCCTCTATTATTTAACATTATATTAGAAACACTCGCAGTAGCAATTAGAGAAGAAAAAGAAATTGAAGGTATTAAAATAGGTAGTGAGGAGACCAAGCTATCACTCTTTGTAGATGATATGATGGTCTACTTAAAAAATCCTAGAGAATCAACTAAAAAGTTAGTGAAAATAATCAACAACTTTAGCAAAGTTGTGGGATACAAAATAAATGCACATAAATCATCAGCATTTTTATATATTTCCAACACATCACAGCAGGAAGAGTTAGAAAGAGAAATTCCATTTAAAATCACCCTAGACAATATAAAATACTTAGGAATCTATCGCCAAGACAAACACAGAAATTGTACGAACACAACTACAAAACCCTTTCCACAAAATTAAAACTAGATCTAAACAATTGGAAAAACATTGAGTGCTCATGGGTAGGATGAGCTAACATAATCAAAATGACCATCCTACCCAAATTAATTTACTTTTTAGTGCTCTACCTATCAAACTACCAAAAAACTTTTTTTCTGAATTAGAAAAAACTATAACAAAGTTCATCTGGAAGAACAAAAGACCAAGATATATATCAAGGGAAATAATGAAAAAAAATATGAAGAAAGGTGGCCTAGCAGTACCACATCTTAAACTGTATTATAAAGCAGTAGTCATCAAAACAATATAGTACTGGCGAAGAGACAGAAGGGAGGATTAGTGGAAAAGACTAGGAGTAAGCGACCTCAGCAAGAAAGTCTACGATAAACCCAAAGAGCCCGGCTTTTGGGACAAAAACCCACCATAAGACAAAAACTGCTAGGAAAACTGGAAAACAATATGGGAGAGATTAAGTCTAGATCAGTGATTCCCAAAGTGGACACCACTGCCCCCTGGTGGGTGTTGCAGCCATCTAGGGATGCGGTGATGGCCACAGGTGCATTTATCTTTCCTATTAATTGCTATTAAAAATTTTTTAAAATTAATTTCCAGGGGGCTAAGTAATATTTTTTCTGGAAAGGGGGCAGTAGGCCAAAAAAGTTGGGGAACCACTGGTCTAGATCAACATCTCACACCCTATACCAAGATAAACTCAGAATGGATGAATGACTTGAATATAAAGAAGGAAACTATAAGTAAATTAGGTGAACACAGAATACTATACTTGTCAGATCTCTGGGAAGGGAAAGATTTTAAAACTAAGCAAGAGTTAGAAAAAAAAATCACAAAATATAAAATAAATAATTTTGACTACATTAAACTAAAATATTTTTGTACAGACAAAACCAATGCTACCAAAATTAGAAGGGAAGCAACAAATTGGGGAAAAAAATCTTTATAACAAAAAACTTAAAGGTCTAATTACTCAAATATACAAGGAGCTAAATCAATTGTACAAAAAAAATCAAGCCATCCCCCAATCGATAAATGGGCAAAGGACATGAATAGGCAATTTTCAGATGAAAAAATCAAAACTATCAATAAGCACATGAGAAAGTGTTCTAAATCTCTAATAATTAGAGAAATGCAAATCAAAACAACTCTGAGGTATCACCTCACACCTAGAAGATTGGCTAAAATGACAGCAGGTGAGAGTAATGAATGTTGGAGGGGATGTGGCAAAATTGGGACATTAATGCATTGCTAGTGGAGTTGTGAATTGATCCAACCATTCTGGATAGCAATTTGGAACTATGCTCAATGGGCTTTAAAAGACTATCTGCCTTTTGATCCAGCCATAGCACTGCTTGGATTATACCCCAAAGAGATAATAAGGAAAAAGACTTGTACAAAAATATTTATAGCCACGATTTTTGTGGTGGCAAAAAATTGGAAAATAAAAGAGAATGTCCTTCGATTGGGGAATGGCTGAACAAATTGTGGTATATGCTGGTGATGGAATACTATTGTGCTCCAAGGAACAAGAACTGTAGGAATTCCATGTGAACTGGAATGACCTCCAGGAACTGATGCAGAGTGAAAGGAGTAGATCCAGGAGGGCGTTGTACACAGAGACTGATACACTGTGGTACAATCGAACATAAAGAACTTCTCTACTAGCAGCAATGCAAGAATCCAGAGCAAGGCTGAGGGATTTATGAGAAAGAAAACTAGTCACATTCAGAGGAAGAACTGTGGGAGGAGAAATACAGAAGAAAAACAACTGCTTGAACACATGGGCTGATGGGGATATTATTGGAGATATAGACACTAAATGATAACTCTAGTCCAACTATCAATAATATGGAATTAGGTCTTAATCAATGATACATGTGAAACCCAGTGGAATTGTGCATCGGCTAAGTGGGGTTTGGGGGGACTTGGGGGAGAGAGAAGGAACATGAAACGTAACTATGGGAAAATATTCAAAATAAAAATAAAAATAAATAGAAAGTTATGAAAATTTTAAAAAAAAGAAGACCAAAGTACTAATCAATAGAAAGAACCAAACATGTTTTTATATCTTAGTGATAGAATTTATATAGAGCCATAACATCCCTTCAAATATTCTAAGACAGAATATGATTTCAGAGTTTGTCAAACAAGTCCCATTTCCATTAAAGAAATGTATCGAGGATACTAAAATGAAAAGATACAATAACTATTCACATCACCAGTTTTATGAAGGAAAGCATCATGCTTTTAAGATGATACATAACTGTAAACAGGGCCTGCCTGGCTTGCTGGGGGATAGAAGGGCCACGTTCAAAAAATGTGATATAAAAACAAAAAATTAATTTAAAAACTTTTTTAAAGAAATAGCGCTTTGATGTTATGTACTTTGCCTGATATCATATCTGATCCTCAGAGGAAATCCTTCCTAGTATATAAGCTAATCATAGAACTTTGGTGGAACAAATTTCTATTTCATGGGTGAGAAAGTTTTAATTTAGGTTCTAAAACTACTTGACAATAGAAAACAAACTTTTTCTTAGTAGAAGGCATTTTGCTTCATGGAAACAATATTATGACCTTACGGTTAATTCTTAAACAAGGGACAGAGCTTATAAGAGACAAAACAGATAACTATGACAATATAAAATTTAAAAGTTTTTACATGATCCAATGAAGACTATTCATGACAAACTAAAGGGGAGAGGAGGGAGAGTTTGCATCAAATACCAACAATAAAAAGTGTGATATCTATCTGATATCTAAGGAACACACATGCACATATATACATACAAATAATACCAAGAGCCATTCTCTAAAATATAAGTGATATGATATGAAATTGTCAAAAGAAATGCAAATCATAATGAACATATTAAAACATGCTTCAAAACATTAATGCTGTAAATGGAATGATAATGAAGACATTTCTGATGTTGCATTTATCAAACAAATTAGCAGTGATGACAAAAATAAGAATACTCAAGGCTAGAGGAGAAGCTAGAATATAGGCACACTTATATACCATTGGTATAGCTATAATTTGGTGTGATCATTCTACCTATTGATCTGGAGTTATACAAGAAAAGTGTCTCAATTGTCAATGCCTTTAACCCAGAGACACCGCCACAAAACCAAGGAAGTCAAAGACAAAAAACAAAAAAGGTGTCCATCAATAAGTGAACACCTGAAAAAAAGACTACAGTATATAAATATAATGAAATGTTTCTGTGTAGCAATCAGGAAATCAGAACAATATAGAAATACCTATGTATCAATGTAGCACAAAAAGAATAGAACGAAAAGAAAAATATGACAATAACAGTAAAAATGAACATGGAAAAGAAAAAATCAAACTCTCAATAACTTCAAATCATTGCAGATAGAATATGTGTTGGTTTTGTTTGGGGGGGGTGTCCTATAAAATTGGATGGGGAAAAAAATTACATTTTTATTTTCCCCAAACTCTGTCTGAAATTTAAGATTTCCTTCAGTTGTGATTTTTTTTTAATGGGACTATGAGAAGGGATTCTTAAAGGTTTCACATTCTATCTACAGATCCCATATTAAGAATTCCTGCAATCATCTCTTCCCTCTCCTGTCTCTGGGGTGGGAGGGAATTCGGTTTCATGTTCTGTTCTCTAGGACTTTGCATTGGTTTTGAAGTTATTTAGAGTTTGGTTTTTCTTTTGGATGTTCAGTTTTATTACTAAAGGAATCTTGATACAAAATTATTAAGAATTTCTGGTCTCCTTAGAGAGAACATCAATCATATACACTGAAGTGAAGTCATCATCAGATTTTTTTTTTAATTGTGACTGTCACTGAGATAGTGAATGATTATGGTATAAAAACAAAAAGCTGCAAAAAAAGAAAAAGAAACAATATTTTAGGAATTTTGGTTGTTCCTATAGGAATAAATCCAAAAATATCACTCCCGCTAAAAGCAACTGAGTTTTAAATCATTAGAAGTGAGGAGGAGAAAATCCTGTGGTTTTCTCTTTATAACATCTTTCAAATCCCACATCCCCCATCCCTTCTCAACACTCATACATATACTTCCTTAGGTCAAGATCTCCCCACTTCTGGTCTCCCTGCCTCAAACATCTAGGCTCTTTTCAGTCGCTTCAGTTGTGTCCAATTTTTCATGAACCCATTTGGGGTTTTCTTGGCAAAGATACTGGAGTGGTTTTCCTTTTCCAGTTCATTTTACAGATAAGGAACTGAAACAAACAGAGTCACATGGTTAAGGGTTTAAACCCAAGAACACACAGTTAGGAAGCGTTTGAGACCAAATTTAAACTTGGGGCTTCCTGACCCCAGAGCTCAAGCACTTTATCCATAGCACCACCTAGCCACAATCCATCCTACACACTGCTACCATAGTAATTTCCCTTACATGCAGATTTGATTATATGATTCCCCAACTCAATTTAATCCAGTGGCTTGCTACTGCCTCTAGGTTAAAATATAAACATCTCTATTTAGCTTTTAAAGTCCTTCACAACCTGGCCCCAACCATCCTCACCAGCTTCAGTGACCATCACTCCTCTCACACTCTGATTCAATCAAAACAGCTCTGTTTCTCACACAGGAGATATTTTTCCAACTCTGGGCCTTTGCACTAATCATTCTCCAGCTTGAAATGGACTCTGGCTCCTTATCTCCACCCTTCCTTTAAGATGAAGTTTATTTTCTGATCCCCTCCCCAACCCTTTCAACAACAGCTAATTCACTCCCTCTCTAGCTATCTTATGCTTGACTTCTTTATGTTTGTTCATTCTACAATTATAGTACAGATGCTCACATGTCTTTCCCATTCAAATATAAACTCCTTTTGAGAAGAAATTATTCCATTCTTTGTACATGTATCTCCATTGCCTCAAACTTAGAAGGTGCTTAATAAGTGCTTATTGGCAGACTGAGGAAGAGAGAGAAGGAAACAGAGGAAGAAAAATATTATGGAGAATTAGGAAAATACATTTCTCCTTTAGTAAACACTAAGTTGAAGCACAAGAATGCATAAGAAAGAAATATGCCACTGTCATCTTTTTTGTTCCATAGAAAAACCCTGGGCAAATAAATGCACCAGAAGTAGATAAGGTTGCTCTTTTCCAGGATCCTCCTGAAAGCAGTTATGTTAGATGGGCTATATCACAGTACGGAGGGCAACCTTAAAGCCAAGGGTTCTCATTTAAAATGATTATAAATTGGGGGCAGCTATGTGGCTCAGTGGATTGAGAGCAAGACCTAGAGGGGAGGTGCAGGGTTCAAATCTGATCTCGGACAGTTTCTAGCTGTGTGATCCTGGAAAAGTCACTTAACTCCAACTGCCTACCCCTTACCACTCTTCTGCCTTGGAAGAGATACTTGTTATCAATTCTAAGATGGAAGGGTAGGGTTAAAAAAAAAAGTTTTAAGAGAAAACTGCAAGCCAAATAACCCTTAACTACACAAGGAGTTTAAAAGTATTTACTAGGATTCTCAGCCACAATTCATAAAGAATGGCTCACAGTATGCCCTAAAGGAGAAGTCAGTGATCAATTAACAATTAAATGAGACCACAAAGTTTCTGGCTAAGAATTTTATGGTGACTTCAGGAGCTAAAACTATTTCCATAGAATTGGATAATTAGCAGAAATATATTGGGAAGCTACTTCTATAAAGCTGTATAGTATGCCTCAAGTCAATCAGTGTAATGCCAAAAAAAAGACACAGTTCTAAAATAGTGGTTTCTGAAGATTTCAAGAGGTCTGTGAACTTGGATGAAGAAAATTACATCATTTCAATACGAATGGTTAATCTTTACAATCCTATGTATTTAAAAACATTCTGAGAAAAGGACATGAGGATATATGCTTCACCCAGTGGCTGGCTAAAAGCATACATGAAACAAATAACAGTTAAGAACCAAATCCCAGCCTTATATATTCCTGAGAAAAGAAAACCAATAACCATTTTCGGCTACTTAAGACTCCAGAAAAAAAAACAAAACCTGTTACACTTGTAACCTTCACAGTCAGATTCCCTAGAAACAGAAGAAAGGGTCCTACAGGTAGAAGAACTACCTACCTCCTTTAAGACAGGACAATAAGACAAACCACCTCTTCTCCCCCCCAAAAAAACAATTATCCTGTTCTCAATCTCAGAGAGAACCTTAAATTTTTCAAACCATTCTTCCACCCCATGGCACAGAAAGATCTTGCATAAATACAATGCAGGTTACTAGTATATCTGCTTGCAGAGCCTGGGTCCAGTTTCTCTCATCAAAACACTCAGATTCTTGAATGTTGAGAGTGGAATGAATTAAAAGATAGCTAGCTACATGTTCGCAAACAAAATTTTCTCTACACCCATGTAATCAAAGAAATAGTTGACTTGGGAGGGAAAGCTAGCATTTAAATGTAAGGGTGCTCAATGAGATCAAGAATGAAGAAAAAAAGAATATGAAAAGACAATGTAATCTAAATTAAGTATATACTCCAAACTTGTTAATTACTATGTGGCCTTGGCCCAAAGTTCTCCCTCACCCTCTATTCCCAGGGTCAAAGGAGACAGAACTAAAGAGGTATTAAATGGCTTTGAGCAATTCCAGAAGGAGAAGCTAACACCTCAAAACAGTCATGAGACTATTTTTTCAGACCCAAGTGTGAAATAGACTAAAGTTTAGAAATTCTGGACAATACTAGACTTATTGCCAGCTGAATCATAAAGGACAGAAAAGACCTAAGAAATCAGAAACATGAAAAGGATGCTGTATACACTCCTCATGTCACCAGCCGAAGCTGAACTTTAACAGAAATAGGCAATTATTTTTCACTTTATTTCCTTCATGAGTATTTTGTTTGTGAGATGTGTCTTTCACAACATGAGGAATATGGAAAAATGTATTACATAACAGCACTGGTTATAACCTTTATCAGACTACTTCTGGGGCAGAGAGAAAGTGTCAGAGACCTGCTGAACAAATTACTAGGGGTCAACAGAACTGAGATGAGAGAAATGACTCTGGGATTACAGGAAGGTCGAACTGACAGACAGACCACGCAGAATCCTCTTGCTGATCAGTGACAAAATTTAATGATTTAGGGTACATCCTTTATAGGGAAAATGACGTAGGCTAAGGAATTAGGTAAGCCTTTTGCAGAGACAAAGGTTAGTAATAATTTACAAGACAGAGACAATAGACGTAGATTACCTCAGTAGTTCTAAACAGTTTTCTATCAGTGAGAATTCAATACGTCAAAGTGTAACTATCTAACAGAGTTTCTCATAGAATTCCTGCATCAGCAATTTCTTGGCAGGACATTTAGTATTTGGGGAGGAGTTGGACTAAGTTCTCATGCTGGGGGGATGTGGGGGGTGCCTATGTGTCTGACCACTTCTAAACTATGGCTATGATTTTACTGGGCCTACTCTCACTACAGGGGGCTACACATGCTCCTTTTTTATATAAATTTAACAAATGAAGGCAAAGTAAGTGAGTGTATGCTTTGTATGTGTTGTTTAAGGCTAGAAAGCTAAATTCCAATTCTATTTGCTTGGAAATATAAGATAACAATGTCAAAAGTTATTTCTACATGTAATTAAAAAAAGTTAAAGATAAAATTTAAATTGAGCAATTACGCACATACTTTCAAGACAGTCAATGTGTCAGTTTTGCTCAACTCTATTATTTTGCTTTTTTCTTTGTAAAGGCAACTAGGTGGCACAGTGGATAGAAAACAAGGTCTGAAGTCAGGAGGACTCCTCTTTCTGAGTTCAAACCCAGCCTCAAACACTAGCTGTGTGACCCTACACAAGTCATTTAATCCTGTTGGCCTCGGTTTCATCATCTGTAAAATGAGATAGAGCAGGAAATGACAAACCACTCCAGGATTTTTGCCAGGAAGACTACAAATGGGGTCAGGTAGAACTAAATGACTAAATAGTGACTTCTTTGTGAGCCCAAAGCTTAGCACTATACATATAAGGACTTAATAAAAAGTTGTTGACTGATGAATTAATTATTTATGACAAGAAAAGGGTCTAATGGAGGAAAAGAGTGAGGAGAGTTACTTGGTAGTGACTATAATATAAAAAAGGAGTTTCAATAAAACATTTAGAAAGAAAAAAAAAGAAGTGGCTGTCCAAGGTGGCATTTGCTGCAAATCTGGCATAACAAGAAATAACATGCCTCCTAAAAACCTACTCTAGCACAAAGGCAAACAAGAAAGGGACTTCCAGACCACTGAAAAGTCAGTTAAAACATAATGTGATTCTAGGAAAGGATTCCTAGGTTTCACAAAGGATCCTTCTTCTAGCCCTCATCTTTAATTGATATAGCTAAAACAAAAACAGCATTTTTTTTATTGCCAACTAGAACAGTTAACTTAAAATAGTTCTTTATTTTCACATTTTTTTTCTCACTAACTACATCTCTTTTTAAAAATTTTTTTATTTATCTTATTTTTTTTAAACCTTTACCCTCTGTCTTAGAGTCAATACTGTGTATTGGCTCCAAGGCAGAAGAGTGATAAGAGATAGGCAATGGCGATTAAGTGACTTGCCCAGGGCCACACAACTAGGAAGTGTCCGAGGCCAGATTTGAACCTAGAACCTCCCATCTCTAGGCCTGACTCTCAATCCACTGAGCCACCCAGCTGCCCCTTTATATCTCTTTTTAAAAAATGTTCAGTTCCAAATTCCTTCCCTCCCTTTACCCCCTTACACACACACTGGGAAGAAAAGAAATATCTTATCTATTTTACACATGAAGTCATACAAAACAGTTCCACGTTAAAGGCAACTAGGGTGGACAGAAAGTATGGCCTGAAGATGGGAGATCCTGGGTTCAAATCTGGCCTCAGATACTTCCTAGCTATGTGATCCTGGGCAAATCACTTATAATCCCAATTGCCCAGCCCTTACCACTCTACTGCCTTGGAACTGATACACGGTATTGATTCTAAGAGAGAAGGTAAGGATTTTTTAAAAAATAAAATTTCCACATTAGCCATGTGTCTCATCCTCCATTCCCCAAAGGTAAGAAAAATAAAGAAAAAACTATGCTTCAATTTGTACTATCAATTCTCTACCTGGAAATGGTTAACATTTTCCATCATGAATCCTTTGGTTAATCCAAGTCTTTCACAGTTGATTCTATCATATTGCTTTTACAATGCAATATGTACTTTGTTCTAGTTCTGTTCACTTCATTTTCACCAGTTCAAACAAATGTATACAGATTTTTCTGAAACCAACTCCATCATTTCTTTTTTTTTATATATACCCTTACCTTCCATCTTAGAATCAATACTATTTATTGATTCCAAGGTAGAAAATTGGTAAGTGCTAGGCAATGGAGGTTAAGTGACTTGCCCAGAGTCACACAGCTAGGAAGTGTCTGAGGTCATATTTGAACCTAGGACCTCCTGTCTCTTGGCCTTGGCTCTCAATCCATTGACACCCAGCTGCCCCCTCCATCATTTCTTATAGAATAATAGTATTCCATCACAATTATATACTACGACTTCTCCTGTCATTTCCTTCCCAAGAAAGGCATCCTTTCCTTTTCCAATTCTTTGCCACCACAAAAAGAGTTGCTATAAATATTTTTGTACATATGGATCCTTTTCCTTTTTTAATTTGTTTGGGGTATAGACTTAGCAGTGGTATTGCTAGGGCAAAGGGCAGAGCTCCAATTTGTTCTCTAGAATGTTAGACTAGTTCCCCAACTCCACCAATAGTGAATCAGAACCTATTTTCCCAAATCCCCTTCAGTGTGTCATTTTCCTTTTCTGTCATGATAGTCAATCTGATTGGGTGTGAGGTTAGAGTACCTAAGAGTTGTTTTAATTTTGATTTCTCTAATTATTAATGAATTAAAGCATTTTTCTATATGATTATAGATAGCTTTGATATCTTACTCTGAAAACTTCATATCCTCTAACCATTTTACCAGTTGGAGAATGGCTCTTATTTTTCTAAATTTGTCTTCCTTCCTTGTGTATTTGAGAGATGAAACCTTTATCAGAGAAACATCTTGTAAAATTTTTTTCCCAGTCTCCTGCTTTTCTTCTAATTTTTGTTGCATTGATTTTGTTTGTGTAAAAAAAGCTTTTCACTTAATGTAATAAAAATAATTCATTTTACTTCTGAAAGAACCCATATCTTGTTTGGTAATGAATTCTTCCCCCATCCATGGACATGACAGGTAATTTTCTTTTCCCATGTTCCCCTAAATTGCTTATATCACCCTTCCTGTCTAAATGATGCATTCATTTTGGGCTTATCTTGGCATACAGTGGGAGTGTTAGTCTATGCCTGATTTCTTCCAGACTACTTAGTTTTCCCAAATTTTTTGGAATACTGAGTTCTTGCCCCAGTAGATAGGATCGTTAGGCTTATCAAATAGTAGTCTACTGTGTTCATTTGCTTCTATATATTATATACCAACAGTTGACATCTTTAGAAGATCCAAGAAATTATGTTGATTGGATAGAAAACTGCTGTTATGAGGCAGGTGAATCTCAAATCACTATTTATAGAGGACTATTCTGACTTCTCTAGGACTATCTTGACTCCTCAACCTCCAAATAAATGTTTTTCTATTACTATCACATTGAAAGATCAGAATTAAGAATACATATAAAAAAGTCAGTTAGGTATGAATGGAAACTACTTAGTGACAGCCTCCTTAAAAGCAAGATCTGTTCAAAAAAATATAGTATATGCAGAAGAGAAAGATAACTCAAATCTCACATAAAATGGACTGTCACTTATTCTCATTATTAAGACTCAAATCAGTTAGAATAAAAAATCAAATAACAGAGCTATGTTTTTCTCTGTCAAAGTATTTGTTCTCCTATTCTCTTAATACCCTGAAGCCACACCACAGATATTTTCTACTACTGACTAAGAAAAAAGTAATATATTTGCAAAAAAAATGCTTTTATGAATTATGAATAATAATGCTCTTTGAACTGCTTGCTAATTCTTTTGCATGTTCAACATGTAGTTAAAACGTGTTACTAGACACTTGGCCTGTAACAAAATACTGTAGCCTCCAATTCATAAAATGAACATCTGTGCTCTCTTACTACCCTCATGAGGAATACAAATAAACAATGGCTATTCCCTAGAAGCAAGCAGATTTTCTGTTCCTTAATCAGCAGGCGATGACAAATTAGCAGTCCCCAAATCCCAGGATAAAGCGTTTCCTAAGTCTCACTGACCCTAAGTCAAATTCCTAGGCCCTTAATTGTCATAGTTTAATCCTACCAAATGAGTAGTTTAAAGGATTGAAAAAAGCCAGAGCATGATTAAAAAGACATTTCCTAAGGGGAAATTTAAAAACTAAAACATTCTGACAGTACTATATTTTTTCAAAATGTTTTATTAAACAGGCTTGGAAACAGGAGGTCCTGGGATCAAATCTAGCCCCAGACACTTTCTAGCTATGTGACCCTAAACAAGATACTTAACTCCAATTGCCTAGCCCTTACTATCTTCTGCATTGAAATGGATACTTAGTATCCATTCTAAGACAGGTGAGGGTTTAATTTAAAACAAACAAACAAAAAAAAAAAAAAAAAACACCTCACTTTCTAAGTATCAAAAAGGCTTTGGTCTAGTAGATAAAGCACTGGCTGGCCTTAGGAAGATCTGTTTTCAAGTTTAGATTCTGGCACATACTAGGCGGTATGACACCCCCCCCCCTTAGTAAGTGACAATCTCTCAGTGTCTTAGGGCACAGCTATTTACCTGCATCGGTAGAAGAAATTTCCTCACAGGGTGGTACCTACAACAACAAGATCATGGATCAAAATCAAAAAGTTTTTAAATTAAATTTCCAGATTTTTCTGTATTCCTCATACTTGCCATTCTTACAACATTACAGTAAATTACCACAATTTAACAATTCCCTAATTTGTTGGAAATTTAGATTGTTTCAAGTTTCTTGCAACTATATATAATGCAGCTAATAAAATCTCCTGCTACCCTATTTTTATAACATCAAATCCAAGATAAAATGTGAAAAATAGATTAGGAAAATCTAAAAATCTGTAAAATTTCTGTGAAAGCCTATATAAAATCTCATTTTGTAATCTCCAATATTAAGAAATAATATTTCTCTAGCCTAAAACTTCAGATTTTTCCCTTTAGGAAGGTGAGTGTAACAAAAACTAAAATCTTTCTCTTACTGAAATGTATTAAGGGTTTAGTTAACCTAACCTTTTAACAAAGTACAAATCTTGTCCGATTTACTACGTCATTGTCTTCCCTACCCCAGAAACATCAGGTTATAAAATCATCTAAGGTCCTCTTCTTCATGGAGAAAAATTAAGATATCCAACAAAGGGAAAAGTTTCCAGAAATCCCTGGGTTTATTTCAGGAGGGAGGAAAGTGAGGCCCAGGAGAGAATATGACTGGTATTCAGCTGTTCTGGAATATTTACCCAAACCACATTTTTTTACATACCGTGTTTTCCTTATGCAAGAATTCTATAAGTCTTACCCGATATCTTGAGGCAGAGAATTATCTTGGAGGGCATTAGGGACTAGGCCAGAATTGACATCCATCTAATCTAGAAATCCCTGAGCATTAATACTAACATAAAATGGTTTCTGGCAGACTTGAGCCTAAATACTGAGTATAATATTGGTATTAATGTGTTCTTTTCTTCAACACTGAACTGATAATCACTTACACTAATCAATTTATCAAGTTTCAAAAATATCACAGGGAAAATCTACCCTAAGTTATAGGGTAACTGTTAACTAAGAAAGTTAACAAAATTTCATTATAAACATTTATCAAGTATCTAGTATCTATCAGATACAAAGGACTATTCCAAATACTGAAGGAGATATAAAAAGAACCCAGCCCTTAAAAAACACAGCCTACCCAACTGTGTGACTCTCAGCAAGTCACTTAAATCTCAACTGCCTAGCCCTTACCATTTTTCTGTCTTGGAATCAATCTTTATTAATCCTAAAACAGAAGGTAAGGATTTAAAAAACACAACCTAGAGTGACAAACACAAATTATTTTAATGCCAAAAAAATTACTAGATAAATATTCCAAGTAAACCCAAAAATGATATGTGAGGTATAGGAGGAAGAAAAGATTGCTGGGGGAAATGTAAGAAAAGGTAATGGAAGCATATGAATTAGATTTTAAAAGCTGCAGAACTCAACTCAACCACGTTTACTTTCTATTCTCTGTAAAATTTAATGAGGATGATCTACAAAGTATCCAAGTATCCTTGACATAAAACAAAAAGGAAGAGGCAAGGATTCTAAACAATTCTCTACAGTAGCCACTCTTCATAGACTAAAAATACAAAGGATACAAGATCTTACTGTATTTGTTCATTATAAAAAAGCATTTAATTTAGTAAAGCAAAATGAAACTCTTAAGACTCTCCTCCAACAACATATACTTTTTCCATCTGGACTCTGTCCAATAAATATTGTCCAATTTAGTGGCAAATACCTTCCAGTTTTATGACTTGTTATTTAATAGAAGAGCCACTTCCACTTTATTTAACTCTGGATGGAGGTTCTCTATTAATATCAAGACATAAAATTGGAAAGCATTTGCCATTAAATTGGATAATATTTACTGGACAAAGTCCTAACGGAAAATGGATTCCCTATACAAAGACTTCCCCCCGTCTTTGGTCCTTCAGACATTACAGTTTATAGATGACAGTGCCAATTACATCAAAGTGACAAGGTAGATTAAAAACAAGGAGTTGGGAGCCCTGAGTTAAAATTCAGCCTCAAACTCTAGCTATGAGATCTTGGGCAAGTTTCTTAAACTATTTGCTCAGTTTCTTCGATTGTAATATATAAAAATTAGCACCTATTTTGAATGGAGGGCAACAAAATGGTCCAGCTGGCCTGGAGCCAGGAAGACTCATCATCCTGAATTCAAATCTGACCTCAGACACTAAATGTGTGATTCTGGGCAAATCTCTTAACCTGATTTGCCCAGTTTTGTCATCTGTACATTAGCTGGAGAAGGAAATGAAGACCACTCCAGTATCTTTGGTTAGAAAACCCCAAATTGGGTCATGAAAAATCAGACATAACTGAAAAATAAATGAAAAATAAATGAAGAAGAGTTGTGAAGATCAAATATTTGTAATGCCCTTAGTACAGGGCCCGGCACATAATAGGCACTTAATAAATGCTTTTTCCTTTTTTCCCTCCTTCTTTAATGATATTCACAATCACATAAAAGAGTGTGATCCAATAATTCACAAAGGAACAACCAAGTGGATTTAAAAAAAACCTTTTGTCCAAACTATGATTTTTCAGTTGGATGACCTGAGTTGGTTCATCACTATATATATATATATATATATATATATATCTAAGACACTGTAGACAAAGGGCTCAGAACTGTATAGGAAGAAGAAAACTGGGGGCGGGAAAAGACTGATTGCATGACATTTGACAAAACACAGTTCAACAATTCTAAATTGCTAAAACAAAAATCCATCATTTTGATACTAATATTCTTCTGATGTTATAGATATAAATCAAGGAACACTATAAATATCCAAAGACATGAAATATCAGGTGACCCATTGGGCCTATGACAAAAAAAAATAAGGTAATTATAAAAAGGGTAAAACATTTTACCAATGATGACTGTGAAAGTATAAAGGACATCATCTAAAAAATGTATGTTCAGAAAAGAGATAGCCCAGTTATGTACAGTCATCATGAGGCAGTCTCAATCCTACACTGGTCCAAATAATATATGAAGGCCAACAGCCCATTGGGTAAAGCCAAACAGTAGATTCATAGAAGAATGTAAACAAGAATCACATATGATCAGAAGGTATGGATGGGATAAGATCTGAACCATTGGAAGGAGCAACCATTATCAATGAAATCATAGACCCAAAGCACAGAAATATCTGGGAAGGTATATAAAATGCAAAGTGAAGCCTGGAAAACTATAAGTAGCTGAAACTATACCTTAAAAAAAATCATACTAAAAGGAAATGCATAACAGAACACTTAAGACAACAGAGAATATGGAGAACATGTTCATCTTTTGAAAACTGTAATAATAAGTTATTTTATTGTTGTTTTTTAAACCCTTAACTTCTGTGTATTGGCTCATAGGTGGAAGAGTGGTAAGGGTGGGCAATGGGGGTCAAGTGACTTGCCCAGGGTCACACAGCTGGGAAGTGTCTGAGGCCGGATTTGAACCTAGGACCTCCTGTCTCTAGGCCAGACTCTCAATCCACTGGGCTACCCAGCTGCCCCCAATAAGTTGTTTTAAAGAAAAAAATCATAAATTGATTCTAATCTGTCTACATTTTGAAACAGTGACAGAAGGAACTCCAATGTATTGCATTTAGATCTTAGACTAACATCCCAAATGAAGTACAGAGCAGAGAGAGGTACTGTAGGGTATTACTGTTGCATCCTGGGAAGAAAGAAACCTGTCATTTAGCCATAAAATTTCATATATTTTGCAATACCCTGAAATGCATAATTAGAGAAGGAAATCACATCAATTTAAATGAACTATTTTAATCTGGGCTCTGCTTCACATTAAAAGAGCTATATTCAACTGTTGCTTCAAAGACAGAAAGTAAGCTAATGCATTTGGTAAATTGGACTATTATCACAGAAAATGTAAAAACAAACACTTTTAAATTCATTAGAGAGCCTCAAAATTCAAAAGGATTTAATTTGTGCACCAAGAGAACACTATAGTTTCTGGAGAAAAAGACAAAAAACACAACCAACTTCAAGATTAGATTAGTGCAAACAGACCAATTTATTAAGAAAATCCAAATATATTCCTTAGTTACATAGATTTATCAAACACAAGATATTCAAAATATTCTTTGGACAAGAGAAAAGAAAAAGCATCACTATTTTACACACCAGGTCACAAACTCCTTACTCCCAGTGAATATAAGCATAACTTCTGTGTATTGGCTCATAGGC
>NC_058133.1:192673082-192716890 GCF_016433145.1 Gracilinanus agilis
TCCCCTTCCCCCACTCTTAGCTCCCCGGGTCACCTCAGCTCCCGGGCCCGGCCGCCGGGCCCCTCTCCGCACTCAAGCCGCCGCCGGTCCAAGAGCTCTCCTCTACGCCGCCACGGCCGCCGCTCCGGCCTCGTTCTCTCAACTCTCAGTTCTCTCTCTCTCACCCTTTCTCACCGCCACCGCCCCTTTTGCCAACCCGGAAATGGATCCTCTCCCACCGTCCCCAGCGTCCGCGAACAAAATGGAGGTGGGGGGGAAAGGAAAGAGGAGGGAGCTCAGCCGAAGCGCGCCTGACGCATGCGCTCCTCTAGAGGCCACTCCTCCTTGCGGAATGTCGGAGGCGGAGGGGACGCGGCCGCCATGTTGGGGAGGTCGTGGGTTACCTCTGTACAGTAAGAGGAGGAAGGGACGGGTAGTGAGTAAAGGACATATGGGAATACCCTTCCCTCTCTCACATCGCCCTCCTCTACCCCTCTCACCCCAGCCAATTCGAACCAATTTCCTTTGGGATAAAAGAGAAAATGAGAACTGGACCCCTGGCTAACCCTGCAGACAACCTGTGGCCAAGCTCCTCTTGTCATGACGACAGAGATGATGTCTCCTGCCAGGATCAAGATGTTCCAAAGAATCAGAGAATCTCAGAATTAAGAGGGAAACCCAGAGTCCATGCAGTCCAGCTCATACCTGAGCAAGAATCCTGACCAGAGCATCCCCAAAAAGTGATCACTAGCCTCCACCTGAAGGTTTTCAGTAAAGAGAAACAACCCTATTATCTTGCTAGAAAGACCATTTCACTTTTGGAGAATTTTTGCTTCTTGTGAAGTTTTTAACTTTGAATCTAAATTTTTCTCTGTGCCACTTCCATCTACTGTTCTATGCTTTACCTATGGAGCCAAACAGAATTAATCTAGTCTTATCTTTTTTTTTCTTTGCTTTGCTTTTTTTTTTTAAATCCAGACTTGTGTAGGGACCAATCTATCAATACTTATTAAGCACCTACTATACACTAGGTTCTGAAACCTAAAGTCAAAGACACCAAGTACCAAGACAATGAGCAACTTTTTTCTGTAGCGCATAGTCTTAAAGAATTGCCTGGAGTAGGCAGCAAGGTGGTTCAATGGATTGAGAGTCAGGTACAGAGATGGAAGGTTGTGGGTTCAAATTTGACCTCAGATACTTCCTAGCTGTGTGACCCTGGGCAAGTCACTTAACCCCCATTGCCTCGCCCTTACTGCTCTTCTGCCTTGGAACCAATACCTAGTATTAATTCCAAGATGGAAGGTAAGGGTTTAAAAAAAAAAAAAAAAAAAAGAATTGCCTAGGGCACTGAGAAAATAAGTGACTTAAGTCTGAAGCTGTGTCAGCTTGGGTCAGAGGCAAGCCATGAATCCAGGTCTTCTGACTCAAAGGCTATCACTCTTCCACATGACAGCTTTTTACAAAGACTCAAAGATAGTGATCATGTCATTCATGCCCATCATTTATGACCCCCACCCCTGCCCCAAGCATTCTTTTCTCCAAATAAACATCTTCACATCTTCAACCCATCTTATGAAACAAGGTTTCCAGTCCATGTTATCTATCCTAGAATCCATTCAAGTATCTGTCCTAAGGCAGAAAAGTGGTAAGAGCTAGGTAATTAGGGTTAAGTGACTTGCCCATTGTCCTCAGGAAGTGTTTGAGGTCAAATTTGAACCCAGCTCCTTCCAACTCCAGACGTTACACTCTATTCACTATGACACCTAACTACCCCTCGACCTCTACTTACTTATGCAATTAATTTCTTCAACCCAAGTTTATTTCTTGAAACCTCCTCATTTCTCACCTACTTTACGACTTCTCTCATTTCTCTACAATGTCTCATGAAGCTTCTTATAGAAAAAAATCAGATCATACTAAAGTATTCTACCTCATCATGAACCCTTACCCTTCTGATTGGAGAGTGGAACCATGAACTCCAAATTCTCCATTTGAGGAGGGAGCTCAGCTCAGAATATCTCATTTCTCAGCTAGCTGCACTACTCTGAGACTTCTCTGACTTCACCACGTCCCAATTCTAATCTTTCACACACCACACTCTCATGAAGAATTTCATTAGGTTTAGCTATCATGTCTCTTAATTTCACCTATAATTTTTGACCCTCTTGTTCTGTCCTGAATGGTACCTGATACCAGGTCACTCTTGAAATTTATTACAATTTTAGGGGCAGTTCAGTGGATAAGGCTCTAGGCTTAGAGTTCAGAGGACCTGGGTTCAAGTTTGACCTCAGACACTTCTCAACTATGTGACCCTGGGCAAATCACTTAACCCAAATTGCCTACCTTTCTTCTGCCTTGGAATAAATACTTAGTATCAATTCTAAGACAAAAGGTAAGGGTGTGTATATATATACATACACTCACATTCAGCTTTTTCTTATCTAGTCCAAATAAAGTCAACTATTTTAACTTCTTGCTTTCTTACTTCAGCTCATCTCCCTCCTCTAATCCCTCCACATGTCTTCCTCCTTCCTCAGAAGCCAGAATATTTAGAACTGAATATAAAAATGCCATCTGGAGCCTTATCAATGATTAGGGTAACAGAAGGAAAACTTGATAGTTCCTGGAAGCACAGCCAGGACCAAACTGAAAGCCAGTAAATACTTGTTGAATTGAACTATGGAAGATAGACCAAGAGTCTTGGTTATAAGCACATTTCTTAAGATTCCATCTTTACCTGGGTTAATAAGCTAAGTTATTCATTTATTTGTTTGATACAAGGGCACCTCCAGGCATAAAAAAAATTTTTCTTTCTTCAGTGAAACCAGAAAGTTCCATGCCTGAGGCCAAAAAGAAGAGAGAAGAATTACTGATTGCCCTGATCTAAAAGCCTGATCCCCAAAGAGCAAGCCCTTAGAAATAGACCCAATGCCTATTTCTCTGCCATACTCCTTTAATCCTAAGAGAGTTCAAAGCAAAGGAAAAAAAAGACAGGAACTTAATTTCCTTTTTATGAGAGTTAAACTCAGCACCAGTTTGAGAAATGAGCTCCTCCAAAATCCAAAACTGTTCCACACCAGTCCATCTCCCTTTCCTTTACCCCAGCATCCCCCAAAGTCAAATGACAAGTTACTTTAATGAGAACAGTAGTGACACCTAGCGGGCTTAATGTATACAACCTGAACGTGCCTTCCCTTTACTTTGCTTTCTCTTCCAGTCTGTCATGCCAGAGATGATGTAGTTTCCAATGAGGGAATGCATACAGGTTAAGGGGTAAATCCACAGTGTCACTAAAACAATGCTCACTTTTCCGTGTGCTTTAAGATTTACAAAGCACTTTCCTTACAACAACCCTGAGAGGTAAAAGTAATTTCCCCCATTTTACAATTGAAGAATATTTCATTCTTCCTATCACCACTGAAGCTATAAATAGATATTTTTCCAAATGAGGAAAAAATAATTGAAGTTAGAAGGAAACTGGTCCAGGAGGGGGGCAACCTAAGCAGCAGGACTCTGGAAGTGGCTAAGTATAGGCTTCCACATCTACAAACAAAATACCAGTGGTCCATAAAGAAGAGGAGCCTCCTCATCCTGTGTTGGTACCCTGTGGGGAAAAAAATCATTTGCCCTGTAGTTGTCAAGGGTATAATCATTGTCTTGCGATCTCTTGTACTCTCTTATGAAGGAGAAGCCCAGGAGAGGAAAAACTCCTCACCTTCAAAAAATAATTGAGTTCTTCAATCAATGCAGCATTTATTAAGAGCTCACTAGCAGGTCCTGTAATAGGTGCTGGGAATGCAAATATAAAAAAAAATAAAATAACTCCTCCTCTTAAGGAGCTTACATTCTGTCAGGGGAAATATCTATAAATACAATATTACATAGTAAGAAAGGGAGGCCCAGCAATTCAGGAGACTGAGGAAAGATTTTGTATAGAGGTGATGCTGAGTCACAAAAGGAAGTAAAGAATTCTATGAAACAGAGATTAGGAGAGAGTAAATTCCATGAATGGTAGTACAAAGGTACAAGTTATAAGTGCAAATATAAATTTTATTTCTCCAATTAGAATGTAAGCTCCTTGAGAGCAGAGACTCCCCCTGCCCCAATCTTTTTGTATATCCCTAGTATTGGAATGAAATCACTCCTTTTTTTTTTTTTTTGCTTTATCTTTATTTTATGTTAATAACAAATTTCCACATAAGTTTTCCAAAGTTATATGAACCATGTTTCTCCCTTCTTCCTTCCCCACTCCCAGTGCTGAAAACAATTCAATCTGGGTTATATATGTAATATCATTCAAAACATATTTCCATATTACTAATTTTTGTAAGTGAATAATCTTATAAAACCAAAATCATAAGTCATTTATCCAAACAAACAAATGATAAATCATGTGTTTTCATCTGCATTTCTACTTCAACAGTTCTTTCTCTGGAGGTGAGAAGCATTCTTTTTCATAAATCCCTCAGAATTGTCCTGGATCATTGTATCACTCTTAGTGGCAAAGTCTATCACATTTGGTCATCCCACAATATTTCAGATACTGGGTATAATGTTCTCCTGGTTCTGCTTATTTCACTCTGCATCAGTCCATGTAGGTCTTTCTAATTCTTTCTGAAATCATCCTGTTCATCATTCCTTATAGCACAATAATATTCCATCATCATCATATACCATAATTTGTTCAGCCATTCCCCAACTGAGGGACATCCCTTTAGTTTCCAATTCTTTGCCACCACAAAAAGGGTTGCTATAAATATTTTTATATAAACAGGCCCTTTCCCATTTTTTTATTTCTTTGGGATACAGACCTAGTAAACTACTTTATTTTTTAAACCCTTACCTTCTGTCCTAGAATCAATGCTAAGTATCAATTACTTTAAAAACCCTTACTTCTACTTTGAATTGATACTAAGTATTGGTTCTAAGGCATAAAAATAGTAAAGATTAAGTGACTTGCCCAGGATCACACAGCTAGGAAGTATCAGCAGCCAGATTTATAGCCCTACAACTCCAAGCCTGGGTCTCTATCCACTATGCCTCCCAGCTGCCCCTGAAACCACTCCATTTTCATTTTGACACTTTAACTAGCTTGCATCTCCCTTCAATTTATTATCTCCAATGTATCCTGTATTTAGTTTGTTTATACATTGTTGTTTGTATATTATTTCCCTTCTAGCAGATTGTGAGCTTCTTGAAAGCAGGAGCTACCTTTCAGCTTTTTTGGTATCCTCAGCACTTAGTACAGTGCCTGGCACATAATAGACACTTAATAAATGCTTATTGATTGACTGACTAGGCATGAACACTTTGTGATTGAATAAAACAATCAGAACTGAGTGTGAATAAGATCTGTACACCTCCATGAATCAATCACAGCCAATGTGTAAGATACTAGGATATCCCCCAAACTATTTATATAAGAAGAAGGAGCTATCTCAAAACTAGAGAGAACAATTCTAAATGTATGGATATGAAAAGTTAGAGCAAGTATGGCAATTCCAGCACACTTTTGAGAAGCAAAGGGAGGACTGAGCTGTGGAGAGAAAGGAAACTCATTTGTTCTAAAGACAAATTCAGAGCAGAGAACCCAGGCTGAGGGATGCCCCAAGAAAAGGCCTGCTCTTCTTCATTTCCCTCTATAAATATTTGTCTATATACAGACACTATAATCTGCTGTTGTATTACTCATATGTTTTCTACAAATCAAATTTTGCCTCTCCCACAAAGAGGTCAGGGATGAGAGAGAGAGAGAGAGAAATATAAGGTTCTGTAGAGAATCCTATCCTCTGTCTAGGTGTTTTCATTGTTATCCCATCATTTCAATCTCTTCAAGATCCCATTTTTCTTGGTTTTCTTGACAAAGATAGCTTATTGTTTCCTTTACTGCCTCATTTTATACATGAAGAATCTGAGGTAAACAGGGTTAAGTGACTTGCCCAGACTATAGCTAGTCTGAGGTCAGATTAGAATTCAGGAAGATGAGTCTTCCTGACTCCAGGCCCAGCACTTTATCCACTGTGCCACCTAGCTGTCTGGGTGTTAAGAAATTTCTAAACTGGGGGCATGGAATAACTATGACTGAACTCAGAACTTTTTGCCTAAAATTAATTCCCTAAAGTCAAAGAAAAGGGAAGCAAGTGAACCTTAGGGACCATTAAATTGTCTTCTACACTTAAAACAAACTAATTATTTTAACAGTGTTACAATGTCTCTTCATTTTCAAAAGCCTTACTTTCCATCTCAGTAACAACTCTAAGAAAAGAAGAGCAAAGGTTAGTCAAATAGGGTTAAGTGACTTGTCCACCCAGCAAATATCTGAGGCCAGATTTGAACCCTGATCCTCCTGATTCCAGGTTTAGCACTCTATCCACTGTGCCACCTAGCAGCCCCTATGTTGGTTCTTAATACTTATCTGAGTGACAGAGATGGGACATTGAGTGTCATGCATCAGGAACAGAGAGGTCCAGTTTGACTGGACCAAAAAGTGTGGAAAGGGGAGGCTGGAAAATCAAGTTATGAAGGGCTTTAAAAGACAACAGAGAAAAACATTGGTTTTGTTTGTACAAAAACTTTTTAATTTAATATAATCAAAATTACTTATTTTACATTTTGTAATTTTCTCTAACTCTTGCTTGGTTTTAAAATCTTTCCTTTCCCAGAGATCTGACAAGTATATTATTCTGTGTTCACCTAATTTACTTATAGTTTCCTTCTTTATATTCAAGTCTTTCACCCATTTCTGAATTTATCTTGGTGTAGGGTGTGAAATGTTGATCTAAACCTAATCTCTCCCATATCATTTTCCAATTTTCCCAGCAGTTTTTGTCAAATAGTGGATTTTTGTCCTGAAAGTTGGGCTCTTTGGGTTTATCATACACTGTTTTGCTGACATCACTTACCCCAAGTCTATTCCACTGATCCTCCCTTCTATTTCTTAGCCAGTACCATATTATTTTGATGACTGCTGCTTTATAGTATAGCTTAATATCTGGTACTGCTAAGCCACCTTCCTTCACTTTTTTTTTCATTATTTTCCTTGATATTCTTGATCTTTTGTTCTTCCAAATAAACTTTGTTATAGTTTTTTCTAATGCAGTAAAGAAGGTTTTTGGTAGTTTGATAGGCATGGAACTAAATAAGTAAATTAATTTGGGTAGAATGATCATTTTTATTATTTTAGCTCATCCTACCCATGAGCACTCAATGTTTTTCCAATTGTTTAGATCTAGTTTTACTTGTTTGGAAAGTGTTTTGTAGTTATGTTCGTATAATTCCTGTGTTTGTTTTGGTAGATAGATTCCTAAGTATTTTATATTGTCTAGGGTGATTTTAAATGGTGTTTCTCTTTCTACCTCTTGCTTCTCTAATGTGTTGGAAATGTATAGAAATGCTGATGATTTATGTGCATTTATTTGGTATCCTGCCACTTTGCTAAAGTTGTTGATTATTTCTACTAGCCTCTTAGTTGATTCTCTAGGATTTTTTAAGTATACCATCATATCATCAGCAAAGAGTGATAGCTTGGTCTCCTCCTTGCCTATTTTGATACCTTCAATTTCTTTTTCTTCTCTAATTGCTATTGTTAGTGTTTCTAGTACTATGTTGAATAATAGAGGTGATAATGGGCATCCTTGTTTCACTCCTGATCTTATTGGGAAGGCTTCTAATTTATCCCCATTGCATATAATGCTTGTTGATGGTTTTAGGTATGTATTGTTTATTATTTTTAGGAAGGGTCCTTCTATTCCTATACTTTTCAATGTTTTCAATAGGAATGGATGCTGTATTTTGTCAAAGGCTTTTTCAGCATCTATTGAGATAATCGTGTGATTTTTGTTTGTTAGACTGTTGATATGGTCAATTATGTGGATGGTTTTCCTAATGTTGAACCATCCTTGCATTCCTGGTATAAATCCCACCTGATCATGGTGGATGATCTTCTTAATTACTTGCAGGAGTCTCTTTGCTAATATTCTATTTAAGATTTTTGCATCTATGTTCATTAAGGAGATTGGTCTATAGTTTTCTTTCTCTGTTTTTGATCTACCTGGCTTTGGAATCAGTACCATATTTGTGTCATAAAAGAAGTTTGGCAAGATTCCTTCTTTGCTTATTATATCAAATAATTTGTATAGTATTGGGATTAATTGTTCCTTGAATGTTTGATAGAATTCACTTGTGAATCCATTAGGCCCTGGCGATTTTTTCTTAGGCAATTCTTTAATGGCCTGTTCAATTTCTTTTTCTGATGTTGGATTATTTAAGTATTCTGTTTCTTTTGCTGTTAATCTAGGCAATTTATATTTTTGCAAATATTCATCCATATCACCTATATTGCCATATAATTGGGCAAAAGAGTTTTTAATGATTGCCTTAATTTCCTCTTCATTAGAGGTGAGGTCTCCCTTTTCATCTTTGATACTATTAATTTGATTTTCTTCTTTCCTTTTTTTAACTAGATTAACCAGTACTTTGTCTATTTTATCTGTTTTTTCAAAATACCAGCTTCTATGCCTGCCCTTTGATCCAGCCATACCATTGTTGGGTTTGTACCCCAAAGAGATCATAAATAAACAGACTTGTATGAAAATATTTATAGCTGAGCTTTTTGTGGTGGCAAAGAACTGGAAAAGGAGGGTATGTCCTTCAATTGGGGAATGACTGAACAAATTGTGGTATATGCTAGTGATGGCATACTATTGTGCTCAAAGGAATAATAAACTAGAGGAATTCCATGTGAACTGGAAAGACCTCCAGGAACTGATGCAGAACGAAAGGAGCAGAGCCAGAAGAACACTGTACACAGAGACTGATAGACTATGGTAAAATCGAATGCAATAGACTTCTGTACCAGTAGCAATGCAATGACACAGGATAGCTCTGAGGAATTTATGGTAAAGATGCTACCCACATTCAGAGGAAGGACTGCAGGAGAGGAAACATAGAAGAAAAACAACTGCTTGAACGCATGGGTTGAGGTGGACATGATTGGGGATGTAGACTCGAAACTACCACACCAATGCAACTAACAACAATTTGGAAATAGGTCTTGATCAATGACACATGTTAAAACCAGTGGAAATGTGCATTGGCCATGGGTGGGGGGAGTGTGTGAGGGGGTGAAGGGGAAAATAGGAGCATGAATCATGTAACCATGTTAAAAACGAATATTAGTAAATGTTTAAAAAATACCAGCTTCTAGTCCTATTTATTAATTCAATAGTTCTTTTACTTTTGATTTTATTAATTTCTCCTTTGATTTTTTAGTATTTCTAATTTAAGGGAAACAACAAACTGGGAAAAAATCTTTATAACAAAAAATTCTGACAGAGGTCTAATTACTCAAATATACAAGGAGCTAAATCAATTGTATAAAAAAAATCAAGCCATTCCCCAATTGATAAATGGGCAAGGGACATGAATAGGCAATTTTCAGATAAAGAAATCAAAAGTATCAATAAGCACATGAGAAAGTGTTCTAAATCTCTAATAATTAGAGAAATGCAAATGAAAACAACTCTGAGGTACCACCTCACACCTAGCAGATAAAATGATAGCAGGGGAGAGTAATGAATGTTGGAAGGGATGTGGCCAAATTGGGACATTAATGCACTGCTGGTGGAGTTGTGAACTGATCCAACCATTCTGGATGGCAATTTGGACTATGCCCAAAGAACAATAAAAGAATGCCTGCCCTTTGATCCAGCCATACCATTGTTGGGATTATACCCCAAAGAGATCATAGATAAACAGACTTGAACAAAAATATTTATAGCTGCATTCTGTGTTGGCCAAAAACTGGAAAGCAAGGGTATGCCTTTCAATTGGGGAATGGCTGAACAAATTCTGGTATATGTTGGTGATGGAATACTATTGTGCTCAAAGGAATAAAGAACTGGAGGAATTCCATGTGAACTGGAAAGACCTCCAGGAATTGATGCAGAGTGAAAGGAGAAGAACCAGAAGAACATTGTACACAGAGACTGATACACTGTGGTAAAAGCGAATATAATGGACATCTGTACTAGCAGCAATGCAATGACCCAAGACAATTCTGAGGGATTTATGGAAAAGAACACTAACCACATTTAGAAGAAGAATTTCAGGAGTGGAAACACAGAAGAAAAACAACTACTTGAACACTTGGGTTGATGAGGACATGATTGGGGATGTAGACCGGAAAAGACCACACCAATGTAACTATCAATAATATGTAACTAAGTCTTGACTCGGGCGGGGTTAAGAGGGTGGTGAAGGGTAAAGTAAAAACATGAATTATATAACCATGGAAAATTTTTCTAAAAATAAAAAATCATAAATAAATAAATAAATAAAAATAAAAGACAACAGAGGAGTTTATATTTGATCCTGGAAACGATAGGAAACCATTGGAGTTTGAATGGGGAAATGACATGGTTAAATTTGGGTTTGAGGAAAAATCATTCTGGTAGCTCTGTTGAGGATGGATTGAAATGGGATATTTGAGATGGAGACCAATTAGTTTGCCATTACAAATAGTCTAGATGAGAGATATAATTTGCCCTATTTTGGACATGTTGAATTTAAAAAGATGTTTCCAAGACATCCAGTTTCAAATGTCCAAGTTGACCAGTAATTCATATAAGAGAATAGCTCCGAGAGGAATTGTTTCTCAAATTACTGTAAAGCAACCTGATATTATAGCAACTCTAATATTTTTCTTCTCAAATTTCTTTGCCATTTTGAGAGGGAAAAGTTGCCCCTCAGCAAGAAAAGCAAGAAAGCTCAAACTCCGGGGGTGCTGGAAGGGAAGCTCCTCCACAGTTTCCTGGGATGATGAAGAACTGTAGCAACAGCAGCCCCCCGAACCCCTACATCATCTAACCAATGTCCCAATCTCCTACAAGCTTTGACAATGCCCAACATCCATGTCCAACTCAAAACTCTGTGTTTTCCTTGTTGATCTTCTCTTTACAATACATTAAGTACCTTGGGAAGTTTGGTGACTGGATTTGGTCTTTAGGTAAAATGAATAAGAGTCATTCTTCTTACTCTAACCTTTAAGTCTTTTAGACCTGAAAACACTTCAAATTCTTGATCTCATAGCAACCTTGGGTTTACAAATGGCTAAGGCAGTGGGGAGATGACATTTTTCAAAATAAAAAAATTGTCAGTAGTGTTGGACTTTGTGACCCCATTTGGGTTACAAAGATACCAGCTCATTTTATAGATGAGGAAACTGAGGCAAACAGGATTAAATGACTTGACCAGGATCACATATCTAGTGTCTAAAACAAGATTTGAACTCAGGTCTTCAGGTTTAGGCCTAGTGCTCTATTTACTTTGCTACCTAGCTTGTCCTGCCCCACCCCTGTCCTGCCCCACCCCCAGCAATGTAATCTATTTAAAATATCCCCTCCTCCCTGATCAGTCCACCCAGAAATGTTCCCTCCCTGCTTCTAAATTCTATAGCCCTTACCTCTGACCCAAAGTAGTCATCTGGGAAGGTATTTACCTTCCCCTGCCATTTTGTAAACTGCTTCTTGTCAGAAACTTGACATTTATCTTTTTTTTTTTTTTAAGCCTCACCTTCCATCTTAGAATCAATACTATGTATTGGTTCTTAGGCAGAAGAGCAGTAAGGGATAGGTGATGGGGGTTAAGTGACTTGCCCAGAGTCACACAGCTAGGAAGGAAGTGTCTAAGATCAGATTTGAACACCAAAACTTCCTGTCGCTAGACCTGGCTCTCAATCCACTGAGCCATCCAGCTGCCCCTGACATTTATCTTTGTATTTCTCACTGTTCTTTTGCACATAATAGAAATTTAATGAAAAATGTTGAATTCAATCTTCATGTTTTCAAAATCCCAATGTTTTTACCCCATGCATGGCCACTACTAGACTTGTATCCAATCATCGAATCATCAAATCAGCCCCAGCCTAAGAGAGTCTTGGGATACACAGCACTGACTCCATTGTTCCCCATCCTATTCTCTCCTCAGATTAAATTAAAAATGAAAAGACAAATACAAAAGAGAACAAGAGAGATGTTAGTTCAGAGACTTTATTGGTTTTTTTCTCCGCCCAACAACCAAAACTGCACAGTACACACCATTCATTCTGTTAAAGCTGTCTTGGGGATAGAGAAGGGAAGCCAGAGGAGGTGGGAATAGAGGCAGGCTGTAGGAGGCTGTGGGCTCGTGGGTGGGAATAAGGAAGTGGGACGAGAAGGATGGAGGGAAGCCAGTGTGACCAAAAGTGAACATGTTTACAAGTGTGCTAAGACGATCATACCCATTTGTGCAAGTATTCATAGGAAGAGGAAAGGGCAGAAGGAATACAAGGGCAAGTGAAAGAGAGTTAGGAGATGGAAGGGGTATGTCAAAAAAACTATCTGATTTTTTTTGAGTGAGATTGAGGAGAGGAGATATGGGGGATTAAGAAGGAAATTGCACAGACAGAATGGGATAGGGAAATGAGTTGGGAACAGTAACTGTGTAGAGTGGGAGGGTATGGTAGTGTCTGTGTGTGGGTGTAGGGACATTTTGTAGCAGGAACAAGACAGATGGGCCATATAAAAGGGACTGTACAATGTTACGTATGATACAGCATTACATATTATACAAGGCTCTTTCCCTCTTTTTGTTTTAAAAAATAAATTTACAATTAAAGAGCATTTGGTAAAAAATATATACATTCTCAAAGGAAAAGAAGCAGCAACAGCTGCCACAAAAAAGGAGAGGAGGAGCCAGATAGGAGGGCAGGGTAGTTAGTGCCAAGAAACCATGCCCAGTAGCTGCCAGGGGCCCCTGTACTCCACCACCACCACCCCCTCCAACTCCCAACCTGGGAGGCCCATGGTGGGAGAGACAGAGAGAGAGATAGCAAAGACATTGCCACACAAGGTCCCTTCTCTGCCTTTTGGGCCTCTCCTCCTTGAGGGGAAAGGGTTCCCTGCCCAAGGAATGGAGAAGCCAGATGCACCCTAACCTGACTGGGAGAAAAGAAAGAATAGAGACAGAGGGAGAGGCACAGACATCCATCTTCCCATCTTCTATGTGCCAGGTTCTGGGAACAGAAGGGCGATTTGGGGCTGTGGGGTGGGGTGGGGTGGCACAGGGAAAGAGAGAAAATTCCCATTTCAGTGACTAGATAGCATAAAGTAAATAAAATAGGACAACGGCGGCATTTGTCAGCAAGGACCCTTAACTCCTGACTCGGTGCCTCATTTCCCTCTTCTATACCTCCTAGGAGGAGAGGGATGAGTACACTAGGCAGCTTAAGTCTATGTTTCCCTGAGCATCTGCTGCCCTCTCACCCCCCCACCAAGGATATTTTGGAAATGGGGGAAGGGAGGGGGGAATAGGGGAGGGGGAAAGGACAGAGGGAGTTACACGGGGGCTCACGGGTATACCTCCCACCTGCTGCTGCTCCCTGCCCCCAGGGGGACCTTCATCCACAAGCCTGGGCATGTGGGGCAGCACCTGGGGAGCAGAGTAGGAGTAGAAACAAGGAAGGAGGTGGTGGGGAAGAGAGAATGAAGAAAGCACCCAAGCCCCTCTCAGGACCAAGGCAGACAAGGGTAGCACCAAACAGCAGAGACTACCTAGTACAGTGCACCCCCATTTGGCTAGTTGGAGATCTGATTCCTTTCTCACAACAACTCCCTTCCCCTCGACTAACCCTGAGAAAGGGAGAGCTGCTCAAAGGGATAACATAAAGATTTGGGAGGAGAGGCCTCTCCCCTTTATAAGGAAGAAGGCTCCCAGGACCACCATAGAAGAAGCTATTGGTATGGTAGATTTGGAGGCTGCTGGTTTTCCCTCCACAATTTCTTTCCTGTCCTACTCTGCAGTGTTCCTTCCTACCTGTAGAGATAAGGAATAGAAAATTCATCCCCAGTCTAATCCTGCTACAGGAAGGAGACAGAGGAAGAAACTGTCTACCTCCTCTCGCTGTCCCCGGTTGGGAGGGAGGGTACAATTTCAGCTAGGAATAGAGGCAGAAGGAGAGGAGGAGTCTAGAAAATCAAAATTCAGGGAGCCTAGAAGGGACAGACATAAGATCTCAGTGCAATAAAGCAGCTTTCTAACCAGCCCTCTCAGGAAGAAGAAGATCTGTCAGGGCAAGGAAGAGATGGGAACAGGAGAGGGACACGTGCAAAGTGCTTAAGTGCCAGGTGTAGGTACCAGAAGCTCCCAGAGAGGGACCTGGACTGGTATCCCCAACACCACCACCACCCTCACTGACTATTGGCTTCCAGCTTGTAGGAGAGCTCAAAGAGCAGATTCTGGTTGTCAATGACCTGGAACTGACGCACATAGGCCTTTGTCTGCAGGTGGTGAGGTGATGCTTCCATCTCCAGACCTATGGAAACATCAAAGGGGAAATCACTCCTGTCACCACTAACACACACAACCATAGATAGCACTTGGAGCTGAGCAGTAGGAGAGGTAGCTTCACTGGGGAAGAAAAAAGCAAGCACCTAGATATTTCAGAAGACAAATTCCTTGAGGTTGGAGAGCCAGGGAAAGTGGGAGCAGGGAAGGGTTTGGTGATGCCTCCACAGATAAGCACCCTCACCCACACACACGCCCAGTTTGTAATACCCATCCCACTCTGCTATCACCATACTCACAGAGGGGCCGACTCCTATATTTCCGGATTGTTCTCACTTTTTCTGCCACTGAGTGCTAAGGAGTAAGGATGAGGGGAAATCAGGGGAAAATATAGTGAGGAAAAAAAATCAAACACAAATGCCTTTCCCGCTCTCTGCTCCTCTACCTCCAAGGCCCAAATACCCTCCCAACCAGAGTGCAAACTATGCCCATATTTTGAGCTTTTGAACAGAGGGGATACAGGATCCCTGACTTTAGAGTGAAAAGAAACCTTAGAGATAAGTACTCCATCTTCATTTTACAAAGTAGGAAATTGAAGCCTCTAAAAGGGAAATGATATGGCTCTGGTCCCTAAAGCCAGGAGGATTGAATATAAACTCCTCTGTTTGGAATTGAACACCCTCACACTACAGCTCCAGCTTGCCTTTCCAAGCTCACTGATCACTGTCTTCTCCCTCACACACCCTACAGTCCAGGTAATAGACCTTCTTACTGTCTCCCTCACACAAAACATTCCATTTCCCATCTTCAGGTCTTTGCACAAGTGGTTACTCCCTGGACCTGAAATACTTGTCTCATCAATTCTTCCTCTTTGAATTCTTAGTAGCTTAGTAGCTTCCTCCAAAGTTCAGCCAAAAAGTACCACCCCAGGGCCATTAGCCACTCAGTAGCCAATGCATCTTCACCCTTTAATTGATGTTTTAAGTTTCTAATTTATATATTATTTTATTAATTTTCATTTAGTTTATATATATTTTGTATCCCTATGTATGTGTGCATGTTGTTTACCACTCACTCCAAAAAAAAAAAAAAAAAAGTAAGCTCACTGAGGCAGGAGGTTTTTTTTCCCTTCTTATCTCCAATGCCTAGCATAGTGCTAGAACATGGCAGATGATCAAAAAATGTTTGTTGATTGGGCTATTGATAGCATCTAGCAAAGCTAGGATCTCTGATGACAAATACTTATACCTTACTAGATTCTCCCATATGAGAGAGGATACTGGGTGAATGGGAGACAGCTAGGCTGGGCTTCAGTGCCCAGAGTTATCCAGAGAATCCTAGTAACTGGATGTCAGTTCTGTCACATGTGGGAGGGTTGCCACGGTAATGCTGCCTTAGAGATGGGCTTGGAATCTGCCCAACAAGGCTGGGCACTGAAGGGAAGGATGTTGTCGGCCATGCATGGGGGTTGGGGGTGAGGAGCAGTACATAAGGAAGGACACATGAATGGATGGTCCACTCACCAGCTTCTCAATGTTGACCAACCCATCCAGGAGAGTTTTGCTGCCTTCATGCAGAAATGTCAAGTCTGTAGGGGGATGGAGGAAGAGATAATCAGGTATGGATGGGGAAGCAAAGAAACCTCTTGGATAATTGCTGTAGAGGAGAGGTTAAAGCAATTCAGGGTTTTTCTCTATCCCCATACAACAATTCCACTGACCTCTCTAGCAAAGAGGACTTAGAGTTGAGACTTAGAGTCAAGATTTAAGGCAAAAGTTCTTGACCTGGGGTCCACAGACCCTGTTAGGATTCACAGAAAGATTCCAAGGAGTACATGAAATTGAATCATTTAAAAATATGTATGTATATATATATATATGCATATATATATATATCTTTATATCAATTTAATTGGTTTCTTTTGTTGTCCTTTGTATTCTTTTATTTACATTCTTTGAAAAAGAAGTCCACAAGTCTTGCCAGAATGCCAAAAGGATCTATGACATACACAAAAAAATTCAGAAGCCCAGGTTTCAGGTTTAGGGGATTACCCTAGGGCTTGGAATATAAACAGAAAGGTCATGTTTTAAGATCAGTGCTCTTTACCTTTGAGGATCAGAGGCACGAAGGGGATCACTGGTGGCTTCATCTTAGATACAACCTCTCGGTAACTTTTGTGGTTCCTGCAGGGGTCCTAGAAAATAAGAATAGTAACTGGTATTTATATGAGGCTTTAAGAAAACAAACAACTATACTTTCTGCTTTAGTAACAACTCTAAGACAGAAGGGCTAGGAAATCAGGGTTAAGTGACTTGCTCAGGGTCACACAGATAGGAAGTGTCTGAGGTTAGATTCAAACCCAGGTTCTGCTACCTTCCGATCTGGTACTCTATCCACTGTGCCACTTAGGGTTTTAAAAAAATTCCTATTTATATAAGGCTTTCAAGTTTGCAGACTGTTTTGAATAAGTTATCTAGTTTGAGCCTCACAATAGCCTTCCTGAGATAAGTAAAAAATTTACTGACCATTCCTATGATTTCATCAGCATTGGGGGTTCAAAGAAAGAATTTCCTTTCCTTTTTTATATTTATTTTATATTTAAAACCCTTCTTTTTTATATTTTATTTTTTTATTGATTAATTAAGAAAAATTTTTCCACGGTTACATGATTCATGTTCTTTCCCTCCCCTCCTCCCACTCCCCTCCCATAGCCAACTCGCAATTCCACTGGGTTTTTCCATATTATTGATGTTTACACTAGGGTGATCATTTGGAGTCTACATCCCCAATCATATCCCCATCGACCCATGTGATTAAGCAGTTGTAAAACAAAACAAAACAAAAAAACCCTTATCTTCTGTCTTAGAACTAAGTATCACTTCTGAGGCAGAAGAGAAAAGGGCTAGGCAACTAAGGTTAAGTGACTTGCCCAGGGTCACATAGCTAGGAAGTATCTTGATTTGAACCCAGTTCCACTGATCTCAAGGCCTGGTTCTCAAACTACTGAGCCACCTAGTAGTACCTAGGAATTTTCTTTTTGAATCAACATATTCTCTTCAACTTAAGGCATTAATTTCTTTGGATATCAGTTGAGTTGCCTAGGGTCACACAGCTAAATCAGAGGTGGGATTTGAACCTAGGACTCCTTGAATCTGAATCTGCATCAACTAAACGATACATCAAATGAGGAAACTGAGACTCACTGAAAGTATCAAGCCTCAGTCAAAAGCTAAGTCAATGTCAGAAGCAGAATTTGAGCCCTACTTCTAAGTCTATCTCTGTAGCTACTCTACTATGAGTAGAACAAAATAGAACCTGACATTAGCACCACTAAGGGCTCCCATTCCCTAGATAACCTTCCTACTTCAATTAGTTCCCTCCCTAACCATGTAGCTGGTTTGAGACAGAAGGGATAAGGGGATGGTGACTACTCCTCCAGCTCCCCCAAAATACACACCTTCCTCACATCCTTTTCCATCTGCTAAAAGTCTGGGTTGGTCAAGTAGCAAGAGGGTCCCTGGAATCCTAGGAAGGTGAGCATATTTGTATGTATGTGTGGGAGAAGGGAAGAGAAAGCAACCATACTCACTGTCAAATTCTCAAATTTTCGGAACAAGTTCTTGAATTTCCCTGGAAGTTTCTGAAGAAAGAATTGGAAGAAAGGAAAAGTAATACATTTAAAGAGAAGACACTGATTTCTGGGCAAATTTCTCTAATCTCCTAATGCCTGGGGGAGGTGTGAGGTGGAGGGGGATGACCAATTTGCTCAGAATGTAGGCTAATGGGTTTACAAATAAAGAAAGGGACAAGGAGACCCCAGCTTCCTCTGAGGAGTTAATAATGGCATAGAGAGAATTATTGGGAACAAGGGAGCTAGAACCCTGGAGATGGGAGAAGTTAAAAGGGAGATGAGAGAGAGGAAGGAAGATCTCACCTCCCAGGTGAGCCGAAGGCGGCTAACAGCAGCATTATCCAGCCCCATAATCACAGCATAGAAAGACAACAGGTCTTGATTTTGTTTACAGCTGTGTAGAATAAAGGTTGGAGGAGCAGTGAGTAGGTTTCAGGAACCCAGACCTTTCCCAACGATAGGGCCCCCCTTTCCCGGCCTTCCCAGTCAGATTTGGGGCTCACATGGCGGCAATCTTGATGAATTTCTTCAGCAGCTGTGCTCGCTTCCCAAGAGGCTCACAGAGCAGAACCTCTGTGGCCACCCAATGGGTGACCTCACTGCACCGCTGAAGCAAAAGCTCCAGGTTAGCCGTCTCCCGTCGGCCCCGTTCCCCATGGAACACGTAGTCCACAAACTCCAGCTGAGCCACCAGCCAGGTTGCCGGTGCAGGAGGGCAGGGTTAGGGGTGGGTATTATGGAAAGGACAGTGTATAGGGACATCCAAGGGAAAAGAGAGGAAGGATGAAAGCAGGGACGTGGAGTTTAGGGCAAAAGAGAGTCAATATAAAGGGAATGGGGGAAGAAAAAGAGAGCATTGGTACAATGTCTACAGCTTTTCTCCCAATAGATTCCCCAGCCTTAGTTCCCCATTTCTTGTCAGCCATTTCTTTTCTCCAGCCCTCTCCCCTTCCTCTGCTTCCCACTCCCCATCCCACCTCATGAACGCATCTGAACAGCTCCCAGTGGAAGGCAGTGAGGTGATTGGCAATATCCTCTGGCTCCACTCGGTGAATCTCTGTGTCCCCAGGAGATACCTGGATCTCCTCAGGGAGGGGCACCTGGGGGTAAAGAGCATAGGGGTGTCCTCGGTGAGCTGTTCAGGGTCAGGATTTCATGTCCATGGGCTTCCCCTTCCTTATCAGAGCAGCATATTGAAGCTGGGGGTGGGGAGGTCTCACCAATGCTTCATAGCAGTCTCGGGTACAGGCAAACAAGTGGCTATTGATGCCCAGGGTGGTGAAGACACAATCCTCACTTGGTTGCAGCAGGACTTTCTCTGTAGGCAAAATAAAAAAACCCAGCTTCTCAGGCTATGTCTAGGACCTCAAGATTCCAGGTTTCCCTTCCTTATAGTAAGCACTGAAGCCATACTACTGCTCTAAGTACCAGGCCCAAGTCCACACTGGAAACACCCTCAGGGCTCTCCCTCACTAAATAAAAACTTGAGGCCAGGGACTGTTGGAAGGATGGGGTAAGGTTGATTTTGTATATCCAAAACCTAGCACTGTTCCTGGCATACAGTAGGCACCTGATCAATTCTTGTCGGTTTTATTTTGGTTCAGTGTTTACCTTTTTTCTTAGAATTGACACTAGGTATTGATTCTAAGCAGAACAGTAAGGGCTGAGCAACTGGGGTTAAGTGACTTGCCCAGGGTCACACAGCTAGGAAGTATCTGAGGCCAGATATAAACCTGTTCCCCGGGGCTCCAGGCCTGTTTGTTTTAAATAATATTTTTTATATCTTTTGTTTTTATAGAGGCAGCTAGGTGACACAAAGCATAAAGTTCTGAACCAGGTGTTAGGAGGACCTGAGTTCAAATCCTATTTCAAACACTTACTAGCTGTGTGACTTGGGCAAATCATTTAGCCTCTCTCGCCCTCAATTTCCTCTTCTATAAAATGGGGATGATACTTCCCAAAGTTGTGAGATTAAAATGAGGTAACATGTAAAGGGCCATGCAAACATTAAAGCAATTTACAAATGCTAGTTATTTTTAAATTTTTTGTTTTATTTTTAGGTAGTTTTTTTATGTTGTGGAAAATTTTCCCTATATTCCTTCCCTCAGAGGAAAATCCCATATGAAATGTTGGGTCTAGTCAGTGGATTGAATTGAATTCACATTGACTCAATTTCTTCCTCTGTAAAAGGATTAGGTGGAACTAAATAATCTTTTGGATTGTTATTTACTTTCAAATCTAAAAATGACTACTGAAAAGTCCTTTGGATTTGGGAATTTATCATGTTAGCAAAAATTCCATTAGAATTTCTAGATCCCTGTCATATCATTGGAAGGCTCTCAACACAGGTAGGTGGCCTAGGTCAGTGGTGTCAAACTGAAATAAAAACAGGGGCCACTAACCCATATTTAAGGATTCTTGCGGCTGCTGTATCGACTTAGAAAACCACATAGTAACATTATCTATATTCTATTATATTTTTATTTTGTTAAATACTTTCCAATTACATTTCTTTCTTTCCTTTTTCAAATTCTTACCTTCTTTCTTGGTATCAATTCTAAGACAGAAGGGCAAGGGCTAGGCAATGAAGGTTCAGTGACTTGCCCAGGGCCACACAATCAGGAAGTGTCTGGGGCCAGATTTGAATTTATAGCCATCAAAATCCAGGCCTAGAGCTCTATTTACATTTCAGTCTGGCGCGGGAGCACTCCAGAATGTTGTGGGATCTAGGACACCTCTGGCCTGGAGTGTGGCAGGCCTAAGGGTTTATGTCAGATTTACCTGAGTTTCTAAAACAACAATAATAGTACCCTTTGTATTTGTATCCCTCTTTCACCTCTTTTCCCCCAAAGCACTTTCACTTCTTTCATTTTTATCCTTTGAGGACCTCTTTAAGAAAGCGGTAGAGAGGAGTGAAGATTCTTCTTCCCATGTTACAAATAGAAAAATTGAGGCTATGAAGATAGAGTAGGCTTCATGTGTTATTACTACCCTGGATCTATCCTGTAGCATCAGCCTTCGGTACATAAAACTCCCTACATACCCAGATAGATTAAGCAACCTGTGTCAGGTAAGGTGACAATGAGAAGGGACTGGACCTTGAGTCTCCTGACTGCAACAAGCCCTATTTCCCATCCCAGAGAGCCATATGTCCATCTTTGTAATGACACTTTCCCTAACCAGAATCCCCAGCTACACTCCTGCAACTGCACCCCACCTCCGTGCCTGACCCACCTCCTGAGGATGCCACAGCCACCAGGATGAGGGAGTCATCACGTCCCCCTGACTCCTCTGAGTACTGCAGCTTCTCTGATACTGAACCCAAGATGTCTTGCACTGAGGCTGACAGGCGGCTTCGGATTGTCACATACGAGTGGTCAGGCATGTAGACCCTACAGAAGACTGAAAGGAAGAGAGAGAAGGCTGGCTGGTTATAGGAAAACATGGTGGCCACATCTAACTCTCTCTGGCTCTTTCTCCCTTTTCTAGCTGGGCATCTGAGTGAAGGTACCATGGCTTGATACCATGGCAAAAGGTGATTCAACTTTATTGCCTCCCATTGGGAACTATTTGTATGCAGGAGGTAGACTGAGGGGTGATGTGAGGGAAGAGGTGACTAGGGCAGAGGGAACAGTATAGGTAAAGGATTTTAGAGATACGGGGGGAGTTACTGGGCCCAAAGAAACACCCTTAGCAGGCCCCAAGACTTGGAGTGATGCTTCAGAAGGGCCCCAGAGATACCCAAGAGTGGGAAACTTGGGCACAGAACACATGATCTTTCCAGGGTCTCTACTCCCTTCTCCCTACTCACACACCCATAGCACTTACTCTCATCTGAACCCCGGAAAGCCACCCGGGTTTGCAAACAGGAGTCTATTCGGCGGAAGTGACGAAAGAGTGGTTTCACTTGCTTGCTGGGTGGTTGGCTCTCTTCAGGGATCCTGGCACCAGGTAGAGCAGGCATCAGTGGGCACTGCCCCAGGAGAGGGTGCACCAAGCATCAGCCAGGAGAGACTCCCAGCTAGGGGGTCGTGGCCAAATAGACTTTGAAATTGCTTAGAGGAAGAAGGCTAGACCCTTCCAAGTGGGATAAGGGAGGTGGCTCTGATAGAACTAATGATACCAGGCATCTTGGATCACTATTTCAAATAAATATTGACTCATCCTTTAAAGTCCAAGTTAAACACTGCCTCCTTTAGAACTCTGTGCTAGCCGCTTTTTTTTTTTTTTTAAACTCTTACTTACTTCTGGCTTAGAATGAATGCAAAATATTGGTTCCAAGGCAGAAGAATGGTAAGGGCAAGGCGATGGGAGTTAAGTGACTTGTTCAGTCACACAGCTAGGCATTACCTGAGGCCATATTTAAACCCAGTTCCTCCTGACTCCAGGCAGGGCTCTCTATTCACTGAGCCACCTAACTGTTCCCCCACACACATTTTTTTAACCATTACCTTCCATCTTAGTAACAACTCTAAGATAGAAGGTCAAGAGCTAGGCAACTGAGGTCAAGGGTCTTGCCCAAGGTCACACAGCTAAGAAGTGTCTGAGATCAGATTTAAACCCATGTCCTTCTGACTCCTGACCTGGTGCTCTATTCACTGTGCTTCCTAGCTGCCCCTATGCTAGCCTCTTAAATTCTATAGCTTTTACCATTAATTAGTAACTGTATCCCTATCCCTCTTGTGGCACTTCTATGTCCTGCCTGGTAATTTAGGTAAATGTCTTATCTTCCCCCAACTCTCCTGTAAGCACTTTGAGGACAGGAGAAGTATTGGGATCATCTTTGTATCTCCCCCTAACCCTCACCCCATCCAGCATGCACAGGCTCTGAACAGAACAAGCGTTAAGTAAGAATCTGTCAAATAAATCTTTATCAGGTCCAAAGCTGATGCATATGGAGGGTAGGAAAGAAATAATCCTGAGTATAGGAAGCCCAGCTTTCCCCTTCAGAAAAGCTCAAATGATACCCATCCTCTCCCACCCCCCTCACTCCAACCCTCACTTAAGTTCTACTGTCTCCACTAGCTGGTGTAGTCTCAGGGTTTCCTCCCGGAGATCCTGGTAGAGGGATTCATCTTTCATGATCAGCAGATATAGGTCCTGTGAGAGAGGGGAATGCAATAAATCAGGGACAAGGCTAGGGTTGAGTCCAACCCCCTTTCCTAAAATGAACCAGAACTATCTCACACAAAAGTGAATGGGGAAGGAGAAGGCTATGGAGTCACGTGGAGAGAGTTAAAGGCTTTGGCAGGGTATGTGTATTGTAGGTGTTCGTCTTGGGTGGGGTGGGAGTTCTATGTCTTTTCAAGTGACATGACTATTCCAAGTGCATGCATGTGAACATTTTTTCCCCTCCAGTCTTCAATTTAGAAAGTATTTCTTCAATAGGAATAGTCCCCCTTCCTCAGGGACCCTAGAGCCTCCTAACCCCAGTCTCCCCTTACCATACTTCTAAATGGAGTGGTACCCACCTTAATGATTCGACCAGCACACTCTTCCTCCTGCAGTAATCCCTGGTATGTCTCCAGAAAGTGGAGAAGCACAGCCAAGCATGCCTGTTTCCGGCCTAGCCCCTCAGCCCCCTCAATACCGTCTGACTGAACAAAGCTGAACTCAAAGTTAAGGGAAATGGCACTACAAGACCAGCCACAGGGGACCTCCCCCATCCTATCTTGGATTCTAAGCCCACCCTTTAATAGACTGGGGACCGGGGAGAAGAGGACAGACTGTTGACCTCCTAGTCCTGTTACTCCTTGGCTTGGGTGTTGGGTTAGAGATTTGGGAGTCACTTGGGGCCAGGATGCCCTACCTTCTCTAGCCTCAGCAGTTTACTCAGGTAGGAAGGGGGTGTTCCCAGTTTTTATGCTACCCAGTCATTGCCAATTTGAGATCCACTGCAGACCACCTTGACCCCACCCATCCATCCCACTTAGGAATTTGCTTAGATCAGGGGTTCTTCACCTGTGTTATGTCACAGACTCCTTCAGCAATCTGTTGAAGCCATTGATTCCTTCTCAGAATAATTGTTTTCGATAACTGAAGGAAATGCTAAATTTCAGTTAGAGGCTAATTCAAATAAAGATGTCGTTTTTTTTCCCTCATCTAAGTTCAGAGAAATCTATCCCTGGGACCCTTGGGGTGCCTCAGAAAGAACCCCACCCGAGTTAGACTCAATAGCTCAGCTCCTGATAACAGACTCTCCAAATGAGCTTAGCTGGTGCCTCAGTGCTTATAGCAGACCCTAAAATGACACACCAGGTGGCTCAATATTTATAGCAAACCTCACAATAACCTAGCAGGTGGCCTGATATTAACTGTAGTGACTTATTGGGGTTAGGGCAGTCCCCCAATGATATGCAGCACATCCTTCCTTCACACCTTTGGCTGGCTAGGAACTGCTCCCAGACCCTTCCCAAAACTCCCACAGAAAGGATATTACTGGTACAACTCCTGCAGGAAGCGCTCAGTAGGGAGGAAGAGCGAGTGAGTGAGGACAAAATCATCCAGCAGAATGTCTGTACAGAGATTGGCAGGGCAGGTGTCAGAAAGGCACCGCCTGGCCTAGGAATGCCCGAAACTAAGAATGTCACCAGCTTAGTGCTGCCCCACCTGCCAAAGGGACAAGTTCTCTACACACCACACACATACACTCACTCACTCACTCTCTCTCAGCCCTAGCCACCTGCCTGAACATGTTGGGCACATCAAGTCACATGGATGAACACTATTGCCTGATGCTTCAAGAGCAGGGTTAGTAATCACTGCAGTGGCTGGAGGAGGAAAAGGGGGGCCTGTGGCATCTTTATTTACTTCTCCTATAGAGAATTTCCCAACTGAACTCTTCCACCCCATTTTCCATCAAGCCTCAAGAGAGAAATGAGAAATCAGAGAGGATTCTGGGAATGAGACATTAACCTTCTCCAAACTACAGAAACCCCCACCAGCACCAACACAAAGACTCTCTGAACCAGAGAGAGCCCAGGGATGGAACTTGAGTAAAAAGGGAACAGACAAAATAACTATGGAGCAGTTATATGGTGCTTTCTTTACACGTACTATCACAATGATCCTCCCACAGCAACCCTGGGAAGTCAATGCTATTATTATCTCCATTTTATAGCAGGGGAAATTGAGACTGAGAAAAATTAAGGGACTTGTTCAGGGTCATATAGTTAATAAGGATCTGAATCAGAATTTGAACTCAGGTCTTTCTGACTTGAAGTATAACATTCCTCCCACTGTACCAGTGAACTTCTTTAAAATACCAACTCATTGATAATTTATGTATAACCCTGTGAAATTGCTTGTCAACTCCAGGAAAGAGGAGGGAAGAGGGGAGGGAGACAACAAGAATCATGTAACCATGTTAAAAATTTAAAAATAAAAGAAAATACCAACTCATTGTCTTTCTCTCTTGTTGCCTTCCCTCCCCCTTCCCACACCTCAAAAACTTCTTCCAGTCACAATCAGGCAGGCCAGGACCAGCCCTGTAAAAGAGGCAGAGGCAGGAGCCTGCCTGGCCTCTTTGATCCCAAAGCACTTAGCAAAAGTCTCATTGCCTCTGGGTGCCATGGAATGGAAGGGTTAATGAGGGAGGGGAGGAGTGGCTCTTCTTCCTCCCCATCCTAAACCTGGCTCAGCCAGTCAACCAGGTACAAGGTGGCCCGGACTTGCAGCCAGTTTTGGGGGGGTGGGGTAGGGCAGGGCCACTTGGCACACAGACAGGAAGCAGGGAGGAAGCCAAGTGTCCTAGCTGGGGCAGGTTCAGGGTGGGTCTTCAGACACTGCTCCAGGGAGAAATCAATCCATAAGATGACTCCTGGAATATCCATACAGTGGTCCTTGGCACTGACTTTTGGGCCCAAGTCCCTGGGATTAGCAGTCAGAGAATCAATGCCATGAAGGCCCTTAAAGTTCTAGTCTAATGCCCTTACTTTAAATTCAAGAAACATTTATTAAACTCCTACTGTGCTTCTGGCACTGTACTGGGTTCTGAGGCTATCATCAAAGCTTAGGAAGGACTAACTTGCCTAAAGCCACACAGTAAGAGAGGCAGGAGTGGAATGAAGCCTCTTAACTCCCCAGGACAGGTGCTTTTTCTACCATACTCCCAGAATTTCACTGAGCTGGAGAGCGACCCCTCAAAGAGCCTGAAGACTAGGATGTTTCTGCTGGTCACAGGAATGCCTACTTCACTGCTGCCCCAAATTAAGAACCAGAGATGGACAAAGTGCTAAGGATTAAAGAACCCAGAAGAATTGTATATCAGCTTGGGGGGGTCCTCCACCCCTTTTCTTTCCCCCATTATGAACTATGGCTGCTATAGCAGCCTCTCCTCCATGACATACTGGTTAATCTTTTCCTCAGCTCCCTCCTCTACATCTGCAGAGCTCATGCTAGGGTGCTAAGATCCCTGGCCGTCTTGTCCTCTTCTCAACTCCCATACATACATATTCTGAGGACTAGTCTGACTGGAAGCCTAGAGCCAAAGGGTTCAGACAAATACTGTGTCTGTTGGCCAAGCTCAGGTGTTTAAAAAAAAAAAAAAAAAAAGGCAGCATTTCCTCCCTTTCCTACCTCAGTGGCCCCAGCTACCCTGCTGAACTCTGGAAGAAAACTAAGGCAAAGGGAGTTACCCAATGCTTCCCTAGGATAGGTACCAGGAATAGTGTACCATTCCGCCCAAATGATTCAATTTGTAAGGGAACCAGGGAGAGAAATAGAAGAGTTTATACAATGGAGTGGGGCTATAGTTTGCTGTCTGACTTCAAAGGCTCCATTCCAACACAGGGCTCTGTTAGGGAATGTGCCATATACACACATACAGGGTGTGTGGCGTAGGCAAGAAGTTACAGTTAGGGGAGCTGTGTGTCTATCTGATATTTTTCTAATTAAATCGAAAAGGTGCCAGCTCCCCAGGGCATCTACAACCTGAGCCAAAAGGAGGGGAGCTAGGTGTTCAGGAAATCTAGGAAAGGAATTGCATTCCCCCTACTTAGGGTCCTTTGGGAGCAGAAAAGAGGGAGGGAATCTGATTCTTCATTCTTTCCCCCATCTTTTTGATTCCCTTCCTCATCTTCTGGACTTCCATCTGCCTGCCTGAAGACTCCTTCACTTAACCCAATGCCACCCTGGGTTTTGCACCCCAAGGGCCCAAGGCATTACTGTCTCTGAGACCTCAGTTTCCTAAACTGTTATTAGAGGTAGGGATGGTAGGAAGAACAACATAATTAACCAAATAAAGACTTCCTTGGGTATATTTGGATTAATGAGGCTTTATACAGAGATCTGGGATTTGGGAAGAGTGGAATCGCCTGGAGAGGTCTATTTGGCACCCCAAGCTAAACATAAACACCCTACTAAACATAACACCTAAGTCCATAAGCAAGTCCATCCTTACCCCTTCTAATCTGCATAAATGAAGATACCTTTCTCCACCTGAGACCTTTAAGGCAGCTCACTCACTTCTGCCCATTTAAAGTGAATGTCCAAAGGCACATCCTTAGGAATTAGCTAGACTAAGCTTTGAATTAATTCCTCCAAGGAGTTGACATCTAGAGGGGGGTCTTCATTTTCTCAGGAGGTTGCATTGGCCTGATTTTCACTTCTCAAATACCACCTTAGAGGGCATTTTTAGCCAGTAGGCCCTAGCTCTGGGCTGCAGGTGGGGGCGACTCAAGGCTCTGCAGATGGAATGCTCCAATGGAAGAGGAAGGCTGGGCTTTGAACGCACTGGGGGGAGGGGGGGGGGAATAGCCAGGTAGGAAGGGATCAGGCCCTTATCTTAAATAACTTGAGTAGGCCATGTGTGAAGGGATACAGGTAGAGGCATGCCAGCTTCTCTTGTCCAGGAGCAAACTATACAATCTTCCTGTACCCCACCCCCACAATACACACACAATATACCCCTGGGTACTGATACCCACATACCCCAATTCCTCAGCATACACCCTGAGGCTTCCCTCTCACCGGGGTATTTCCCCACCCAGCCCAAGGATGAAGAAAAGGACACATTCCCCCTTCCTTTCCTTGGCCTCCGGAGTGGCGCGGTGGCAGCCTCAGCCAGTTGCTTACCTGACGTCCCACTGTCCCTGGGAGCCCCTCCAGCCAGTCGCTCTAGGATTCGGTTCAGCAGATGCTCCGGCTGGTCAAGGGCCCCCAGAGGGAGCCAAGGAGGTGGAGTGAGGGGCTCTCCTGGGGACAGCTCGTCCGATGAATAGGAAGAAGGCGATCGAAGAGGCCCCCCTACTCCAAGTGGGCCGGGCCCCGGGGCTTCATCCAACTGCAACCAGCAGGGTCCCCCTCCGACGGGGTCCCCAGCGGTTCTGCCAGGTTCCCCCTCTTCTTCTTCCGTAGTCGGCTCCAGCCCGGGTTCGGTCGGGGGTTCCCGGAGGAAAGAAGGGAGCAGCAAGCGAGATACACTTTGGCGTCTCTGCAGCTGTCGGGGTCCCCCCACTGGGCCACCACCTCCCGCAGGCCCCCCTCCCCCTCCGCCCCCGGGCCCACCACACCCCCCAGGACCCCCTCCGGGTCCTGTTCCTACAGCCCGCCCAGCCAGCTGCGACGTCTGCTTCTTCAAAAATTTTTCTAGCGGCTTCATACCCCACCCCCCCGCCCCCGCCTGGACCGCCGGGAGGACCCAGGTGTCCGGGCCTCGGGCGGGGGGTAGCGCAGGGATGCTTAGGACCGAAGTGGGGCAGAGCGAAGGGTTGTGCCAGGCGCCGAGAGCAGGGAGCAGAGGTACCCGCGGCTGGTTGGCAGCTGGCTGGAGTCCAATGTCTAGTGCCCCAGGAGATGCCAGCGGAATGAGGGACAAGCTCTCAGCAGCTCCCCATGCCTGATTCAAACGGCGCCGGGCCCAGGCGGGTGGCCCCGGTGCCCCCTAGCTCGTGGGCCCGGGGGCCGGGCTGCTGCAGCAGAGGCGGCGGGTGTATAGCAAGAGTGGAGGACACGGAGGAGGCGGCGGCAGCTACGGCTGTGTTCCCGGCCCCCGGGAAGGTGGCAGAGCTGAGGCCACGCCCCTTCAGGCCCAGACCCACCCCTATTCCCTCCCAGGTTCGGCCTCTATCCTTGGACCCGCCCCCGGGCTGCGCTGGGCCCACCTCGGGCCCCTAGGAGAGCTCTAGAACTCAAGTGGGGTCAATGCGGACAAGAAAAACACATGCAGAAATAAATGGGGTGATGGTGTGGGAGGAGAGAGATGGTGCACCACAAACGCCAGAATTTGTCTTCCCACCCCAAGCCCGTGAGTTCATCCTTCATTCGGAGGGTCGATCAGGGGCATAGACATCTGTGCCTCTATTCGTAGGCCTTGGTAACTGACTACATATTGTTTCGATCTGTTTCCAAGAGTATGTACCTTCGGAAAACTGGCAAGGGCAGATTCTACCACCACTCCACACCCCACTGAGATCTCTTGGCTGCATTAGTGCTGTCCAGCAGCAGGGCAGGGTACAGTGGGGTGGTGCCTGATTGCTCTATCTCTCAGAAGCCTGACAGGGCCCATTGAGGTGGTGCCTGCTTGCCCTCTCTGGGGCGGGTACCAGCAGATGAGCAAGTTTTGGCAGGTCAGGCTGGGTAAAGAGAAGCAGCCGAAGCCAGGTGGAAGAGACCTAGAGCTCAAAGGCACCTGGGCCCAATTGGCAACAGAAGCTGGGTTCCCAAATGAGTGAATACTCGAGTTACCATCTGCCACTGGCAGCAGCAGCTAAGGGTATAGGACTGGGAACATCTACTAGTTACAGGGCATAAAGGGTTGTTGGAGCAGTGCAGTCTTGCACTCTAATTGGTTCCACAAGTCTTCTCCTACGCAATATAGGGTGTTGATGCCCAAACTAAAATTCTGCCCGTAAGGTAAATTATACATAGTAGACTTGGGTTGGGTACAGGGTAAACTGCCAGGATGGGCATTCCTAGGTTGTGCTCTGTGGGAGAGGTGAGGTAGTACCAGCCCTGGGCATTGCCCCACCCCTGTTTACTGTGCCAGTCTAGGTGGGGCTGGGGAAAGCAGGGAGTGGTGGTAGAATTGAACCAATGTATATACATGTCTATGCATGTGTATGCCAGGGTACATGTATGCTTGAATGTGTTCACCCAAGGATAGGCATACATAACCACGTGTTAGTGGATTTGTGAGGGAGTAGAAGTGAGCATTTGTGGTCTGGGAGCTCCACTAGTGATCTGGAGATTGGTTCCTGGATCCCCTGTGGAGGACACCAGAATACCCAAGGACAATAGCTGCAATGGGGCAGCTAGAGTGGGCTGAAGCTCAGTGTGAGCAAAGTGAGGGAGAGCTCCTCCCTTCACATGAGGCTGTTGCCAGATTAATCTAGTTGCCTTGGCAACCTCTCTGGGCAGGATTTGGGGATGTCAGCTAGGGAGGGCAAAGGATAGGAAAGGAGATGGGTTTAGGAAAGGCATGGATCCTGGAGAATAGGACAAGGGCAACGGGGAGAAAATGGATTCCCTTGCCCCTAACTCTGGGAAGAGCCTAGCCCAAATGGACAACCTGCCTCTCATCTGAGTGGTGACATGATTTCAAGCAAGGACATTCCTAGGATAGGCCAAATACCCAAACTGCCATACCCGAAGGCTCAGCCCCTATCCTCCCCAAAGAAGTCTGGACATGATTGTGTAAGGCTGACTGTCCACAATTTCCCTCAATTCTTTCTGCTGAGACACCAAGCTAGGAGGGTGCTTAAAGCTGGGGGCTTTGCTGAGCTTGGGTTTCTTCTTGCTGAGCTGGTTACCAGGGCAACAGAGAAATGGGATCTAACCAAAGAGCTGGGAAAGCAAGAAAGGGGTGTGGAAGCACCTCAGACATCTATCCTTAAGTCTGGCTGGTATCCTGCAACACCCTTCCCACCCCCTTTTAAGACAAATGGTCCATCCCGCAGCGAGCCACAGGAAAAGATGGACTTCAATTCAAGGAGTGAGGCTTGTGGCAACCCAGCAGGGGGCAGAACCGAGGGGGATCTGATCACTTGATTTTACAGGGAGTACAAAGCTTGGAGAAGTTTCAATTTGGGGATGCAATACACACAGCTAAGGCCAGGGGATGCCAGTTCCACATCAAATTAGGGGATGCCAGTTCCACATCAAATTCCATGATGCCCACTCTGAACCATCCTACCATAGCCACAGATTTTCAACTTTATATTAGGAACAGTGAGCAGGGCCAGAAAACAGGAGGTTATAGATTTTTCCTCCCCCTTAACCTGCATAAAGTATATGGCTAACATCAGGGAGTGAAAAACCTTGCTCCTTCACCTCTGAGGGTGACATTCCCCAACCCCAGACCCAGAAAAGGCAGCTGTACCACCACCTGGTGATCAGTCCCCAAAGGTAGCATCGAGGATGTTGGCCATCTGATGATCTTAAGATTCATCAAGGAGCACAAAACTTGACTTCTACCCTCTTCCCTGAAGTCTTGGGGAGTCTCTCAGCAGCACTTTGTCTCCCTATCACCTAGAGCCAGACCTCCCCACAACCCTGGCACCCTAGGAGGAAGTAGTATGGTTAAAGGAGATGCTGAGTCAGGAGCAGTCACAGTGTGAAGATTTCCTCACCTGTGTGTCTTGTTTTTCTTGAGGCTTAAGAACATTGTTGACTTCCCTCCCCACATTCAAAAACTAAATATCTGGATGTTACTGTAAGAACACGATTCAATCACCAGGAAGGATACAGCAGTGGAAAGAGGATTAGTTGTAGGGACAGCTAGGAAGCACAATGGATAGGGAACCAGGCTCAGAGTCTGGAGTTCAAATATGACCTCAGATGCTTCCTAGCTGTGTGATCCTAGGCAAGTCACTTAACTTACCCAAAATGCCTAGTCCTTACTGCTCTTCTGCCTTGGAACGGATACTTAGCATTGATTCCAAGACAGAAGGGTCATCTTTTTAAAAAGTACTAGTTCTAGAGGTAAGGGGCACAAGTTCAAATTCCCATCTCTGATGCTACTTAATCTCTGAACCTCTTATCTCGTTTTGTAATAAAATGAGGGAGCAGACTGGGGTCCTCATCAACTCTTAATTCTACAAATCTATTCATATCCCCAGTTAAGACTAATGCAAAACAATCAAGGTAGTCAGATTTCCCATCTAAAATTTATCATCAGGAAGTCACAATGTAGATCACAAATAAACACTCCTCAGAACAACAAAAAAGAAAACCCCAGAGAAAAGCACATGGTTCAACAGAGACAACCATCACAGTGTTGTAAGGTCTGGGAGCCTGGTCATGTGGCCCTCAGGCTCAAGGCAGCAACAGAGCAGCACTAAAAGGTGCAACCACCAATTAGGCTCTAACAAAGGGTTTTTTCTTAATCAGATGCCAAGTAGGTAGGAAGTGGCCAAGTTCCCTTCTAGACCAACATAATTTTTTGACTGAGCCCATGGCCAAGATGACCTACAGTGACCAAGGCAGTTGCTGGAAAACAGAAGACTAGACAGATAATGACTATGCTGAAGTGAAATGGCCACTGCCCTCAGGTTTTACAGCAGGTGGGGAGTAGTAGCCAAGTGACCCCTGGACAACCAGGCTGCAGCAATGAAGTCTTCTGCAGAGGCAGATGGGTTAAAAGTTGCCCTGAGCCCAAGAAGCACCTGGTTACCTTTTGGCCTTAAGCCTGGCTGCTGTGCCACCCTTTTTTATTTAAAGGGTAAAAGGAATTAAGTAAAACATGTGCTGGGAGCACTGCACACAGGTTCTAGGGCCAAGTAGAAGGGCACCACTTGAAAATTGGACCCAGGCAAGCAGCTACCTGGAGGGAAGAATTGGTCTGCAGCCAGGGGGGATGGGGGGAAGGAGGCTCAAGACCCTCCAGTTCTTCCTGCTTCATTGCATTGATTTGCCCTAGGCACTATGAAGAAATAGCCCTAAGGATGGTTATGGGGGAGAGAATACTATTACTCTATCCTCCCCATTATGAAGAGCACCTGGTCTATTGCCTCTCTCCAAAAGTAGAGAAACTGCACCTATCAAAAACTAAAACTCATCAAGGCAGATACTAGTGGGACCCAAAACTCTCAAAGCTGAAATAAGTAGGGCACTTCTATGACCTTGGGCCTTTCCTAAATGCTATTATATTCTGCTGAGGGCTATGTGTCTATGGGGTTTGGGAAGAGTCAAGAATTCAAAAACATACAACAAGAACAAGAAGCAAAACCAACAAAACTAAAGAAAGGCCAGCTCCTATGAGGACCCTGGGTGGGGAGAGAATTGACTGGTACATTCATGTTCATCTGGGAAGGACATGGTGGGGAACCTAAAGGGAACCCAGAGGAGTTGGTAAACTGAATAGAATGAGTTCATTTCATTTTTTTAAGGAAAAAGGAAGAATATTAAACAGCAAGCAAAAGTTTTTTCATTCAACATCTTAAACAAGAAAAGGACAAGGTGCCCACCATGGGAGAGAAGGACATTTCAATCCCAGGGAAGGATGGAGGGAGGGGAAGATCAGCAGCAGAGACATGAGCTTCTAGGTCTAGAGACAAGGGTGCATGAGCTGGCTGGCTGACTCGGGCCTTCCCTGCCCTGAGTACAGACAGCCACTCCCCCTGGAGGAGAAAGGTATCCTCATTTTCCCATCAAAGCCTATCCCTAAGAAGAGGTAAGGCTGCTTTTCATTCTGCGTGTGTAACAAGTCTGCTTGCTGATGGGGGCCACATTATCATCAGAGCACTCCCCGAAGCAGGTGGCCTGATGAATCTTTCATCTTCTGAGTTCTCACTTCTGCTGTTCTAAAAGAAGTAGAAAAAAGGAAGAACCACCACAGCATTAATATATCTTCCTGGGCCCTCCACAGGCTGTTTTCAGATAGCCAACCAGCCAGACCATCAAAGTCCATATTCTAGAGTGATATGCTTTGAGAATCCTGACTCCAAGCTCAGCTGCAGTCTACCAGGCTCACATTTCCTCCTTTCTAGGTGATAAAGACTAGGTGATTTCTCTTGCCTTCCTTTCTGAAGTCCATTCCACTCCCCACATCATTTTCTCCATTCCATCAGGTTTTGCCATGTAATGGCCTTTGCTTCCTCAACACTGCCCCAAGGGTTCCTAAGTAACAAAGTTAAAGCCAATCTAATAAAGGATTGGTAAATTAAAGATCCCTTTTGGTTTCCTCCCCACCCCCACCCCCACAGATTTCACCAGCTATCTCATTAAACTCTGACAACAAGAGTATTGTTAGGTATGCTTGTAAGCTCCATTTTCATTAAAAAAAAAAAAAAAAAGTCTAGCAAGCCAGTATGAGTTTTGTTTTTTTTTTTTTTAAGCAAAAGCATGGCAGTATTTCTTCAGGTCATGATTGTACTTACTTTTTATGTGGTGTTAGATTTAAAGTATTTAGAAATTCAAATTAACTGGAGCCCCTGCTTACAACCTGAAATAAAAAGCTAGAGTTTGGTATAAGGTGAAACCCCAAAGCACTTTTCCCTAGGTTCCCACCCAAGGACAAGGAAAGTACACTGAGGAAAGGGAAAGTACAAAAGGGTAAAGAAGTATGTGGCTGGAACACTAAGCTGGCCTAGGAACTGCTATACCTCAGGTGGAGGGGGCTTGATGGTAACCGGCTGGGATGTCCGTCTGGGTGGAGAAGGTTTTGGCTGCACCTGTTGCTGGACCGGGTTATAATAGGTTACTCCTCCATACACCTGAGACTGAGCCTAAAGCCCACCATAGCAAGAAGACAAAAGGAAAGGGGGTTAATTTAGCCAGAGTGAGGGTCAACATTGACAAACAATATAAACACAAAGAAAGGGTTGTAAGAAGTTATGGTGGTTTCTAAGCAGTCATTTTTCTCTCTTTAGGTTCTAACTAAAGACCTGTTTCCTCTATTGGGGTGTTTATCCTCCTACCATCAAGACCAGATTATCATCTGCCTCAATTAAGATTCTTTGTAAACTCCTGGTCAGGAATCTCAAGAGTTGTAAAACTTCAAAAGCCATTTAGTCCAACTGGTACCTGAACATCTAAGATCCCTCTACTAGCTGTATAACACTTGGCAAAGCATTTAATCCCATTTGTCTATCCTTGCACATCTGTCTGGACAGAAAGGGTTTAAATAAAAAAAAAAGACTCCTCCTTATAGCAGTCAATTCTTGCCTTCCCTTGAAGAGCTCCACTCAGGGAGAACCACCCATTATCTCCCAAAGCACCCGATCTACCTAATGACAGCTGCTACAAAGTTTTTCTTACATTAAACCTAAATCCACCTCTCTGAAACTTCTACCCATCATTCTTTTTTTTTTTTTTAAACCCTTGCACTTCGGTGCATTGTCTCATAGGTGGAAGATTGGTAAGGGTGGGCAATGGGGGTCAAGTGACTTGCCCAGGGTCACACAGCTGGGAAGTGGCTGAGGCCAGGTTTGAACCTAGGACCTCCTGTCTCTAGGCCTGACTCTCACTCCACTGAGCTACCCAGCTGCCCCTTACCCATCATTCTTAATTCTGCTCTCTGAGGCCAAAGCAAATCTCTTCCTTTCCTACTTATAGCCCTTTACTTGAAGACAGTTATCATGGCCATTTTCCCTTCCAGGTAACTGCCTCCTCCAGCTCCTTCAGCCCAAACACTCAAATGGCATTAATTACCATGGGCTCTTAACCTGATCACATTTTGTTGGAGGCTCTTCAGCTTATTAGCCTTCTCCAGAACTCTGGCAGCCAGTGGTGTGATGCTGGGGTATATATCAAGTGCATTCCTTCTTCTTGAATTTCCCCAAAATTTTGTTCTTTGTTCCTAGTGTACTTTATCACCATCCCGCCCTAATAGCTTCTGTGCATTGCATCTTTCCTACTAGACTAAGCTGCAACTGACTGTTACTTATCTTCACATCCGTGACAACACTTGGTGTGGGACACCTTGACGTTCAGGTGTCTGAACAAATACAGATGAGGAAATGTCATATAATTCAATAATAAACATGGACTATTTATTAGGTGAAGGGCATTCTGGCCCCAAGTGGATCTTGCCACTAACCAAAAAGCTTAAACAGAAAAACAATAAAAGAAACTGGATAGGGAGTTAACAGATGGAACAATGAGGAAGATGGACTGTCACAGGCTGTCTATAATCCCTTACAAACCCTGAGATTATAAAAAAAAAAGTTGCATCTCCTCATCATCATGGGAAATTCAAGGGAAGTGTTACAATCCGCTAGTCACCTTACCTGGGTATTGGGGTACAGGTGAGGAGGTGGGGGAGGGGGCAGTGCCCCTGGGGCATAGGGATAGCTGGGACTGCCGAAGTTCATGACACCTGGAGCGGAGAAGTAGGTAGGGGCAAGCAGCTGCTGGGGTGGTGGCTGTCCTGGGGACATGGACACTGGCGGGGGGTACAGACCCGGGTTAGGCAGAGGTGCCGGCGTCTGATGGGGATGTAAGCCTGGACAGAGAGAATGGAACAAATATTGAAACAAGAGATTAGAACATTATTTCAGGGATCTGAAAGTCTGCTGGCCACAAACAGGGTTCAGAAATAATGTCACTCTCCTAAGCTATTCAGGACTGTTCCAAGAGGCTTATTAGGTTTTGGTCTCTCTTTAACAAGTGGCACAAGGTTGAGGTCACACAAAACAGATCCCAGGAAGTTTCATGTACTCTGTTTCTAAGCCCCTACCTGTTGGAAAGGAAATTAGAGGCATAAGCTTACCAGGGTGGGGGAGGTGCATTTCTGGTTGTACAATCATGCCTTGGGGAGGCATTGGGGTAGGGCTGTCACTGTGGGTGTAAATTGGTCCTTGGAATTGCACTGTAAGAAATCAGAGGGGAATTCACCATCAGGAATTCTCATCCCCAATGTCAAATGGGCAAACAATAACGACTCTTGTCAAGATTTTTCTCAGTGTTTCATCTGGGAAAACAGAATAGGCAACTTCCTGATATCTTCCATTCAGGTAGTAGAAGGAAAAATTGGTCCAAGAATCTGCTCTCCATTCAGAATCAGCACTCTGACAAGAAGCCTAGATCTAAGAAGTAATCCTGAAACTCACTTGGGTCATAGTAGTGCCCTTCCATGATACTAATGTGCACAGGTGGGGCAGGTGGTTCAGGAACAGGTCTCTGACGCTGGGATGAATATCGTTTGGCTCGATTACCCTGAACACTCTGAAACAGAAAAAGACCAAAGGCTAGGTGAAGGTTGGTTCTCACAGTCCTTATCTCTACCCTCCTCCCACCAGTCCAGGAAAAATGGTTCAACAAACAACAAAGACTATTAATGGAAACAAAAGCCTTTCCTGGACATCTCTAAGACAGCACAGAGTGAGAGCCTGCAAAGGAAAAACTAACTCCAGGATTACTTCATTGGTCCTATCAACGTTATAGTTTGGGTTCAAAGAGTGTGCCAAATGACAAACTAAACTTGTCTACCCCCCTGCCCCCAATTACCCATCCCCATTCTTTACCATTTCTTCCATACGGTTAAACTGAGGTGGAGGGCCTGCTCCCAGGTGCATGTGGTTGGGGATACCTGAAACACACCCAAAAAAACCCCTTCATTAGAGAATAGAAAGACACAGATTCCAGGATGATAACAGACAAGAGGGAGGAGTGCAATAAAGAGTTCTTGGAAAATGAATTCAGTATCATGACAAATTCTGGAATATGTTTTGTTTAACTACACATGTTTTAAGGCTTTGTTTTCTTCTTTCCTTTCTCAATGCAGGGGCTGAAAAGAGGTGGGAGAGAATGAAGACCTGAAAATAAATTTTTTAAAAACCATACCTTCTGTCTTGGAATTGATACTAAGTATTAGTTGCAAAGCAGAAGAGTGGTAAGGGCTAGGCAGCTGGGGTTAAGTGACTTGCCCAGGGTCACTCAGCTAGGAATTATCTGAGACCACATTTGAACCTGGGACCTCCCAGGCTCTCTATCCAGCCGCCTAGCTGTGCCCCCCAAAATATTTTTAAAATGAGAGGGGGAAAAAGGGTTTAGTAAGGAAGCACATGTTAAAACTTGCTCTACCTAACTCCTGACTAGCTACTATCTGAAGGAAAATGTGTTTTATTGCTTTGCCAATTTTCTATTCCTAACCAAGACAAGGATTCCATATCTTGCTTGGGTGAGATCTGCTACAAATCTCAGCTGAAAAGTAAATAGATGAGAATTCTTAGACCTTAAACTGAAGTGAGAAATTTCAGGGACCAAAGAAGTCCCCCATCTAATGACTGAGAATAAGGACCGAAGTGACCACTGGAGGGCACACTTTGGCAGTGGGGAAGACCTGACTTGATCATCAGGGAAAGATAAAATGTTCTTGGAAGGGAATTAGAAGATACTAACTCAAACTTAAGAGTACTTTCTGCCTTAGAGAACCAGCCTATAATCATTAGCTTCCTCTTCTTTATCCACAGTATCAAATTATAGAGCTCTGAATTGGTGAAGTGGATATTGTTAAGCCATCAATGCTTTCTTAAAATACTCAAGTACTTAGGTGCTTCAGAGTAGGAAGCTAAAAAGGATTACCCTGGGGACTTTAATCAGTCAGACTAGCCCAGACACCTAATCTCCAAGACTTCCACTTCCCATCATTTAACTTTCCTGAAGCAAAATTAATGCTGGTCATCTAACCTTGAGCTACTTACCTCGAAGCTCCCTTGGTTGGAGAAACTGAGGCTGCTGCCCTGAGCTCCAATTCTGTTCAGTCAGATTCAATTGAGTCATGTCTTGTTCAAGTCCTCCTGTGCTGGAGTCCACTGGGGCCTCCCAATTCCCAGTCTTGGAGGAGGAAGAGGAAGAAGAGGAGGAAGAAGAGGAAGAGGAAGAGGGTGGTGGTGGTGGTGGCGGTGGTGGTGGTGGTGATGGTGGGGGAGGGGTAGCTGCAGGGGGTGGAGGTGCAGGGGCTGGCACCTCCACAGGAGGTGGCAATTCCTCTGCCAGCTTGCTTGCATCTCCAGCTTTGTTTCTGGATCTTCTTGCTCGAGAGTAAGACTTCTTTTCAACTGGTCTGTCTGGGGGTGGTGGTGCAATATCAGGGGTTGGAGGCTCTGAAATGGCTTCCTCTTTTTCAGGGCTGCCAAACCCATGGGAAAACTCCATTTCTGGGGATGGGTCCCTAGTTTGAGCATAGTCCAGGCGCCGAGAACGATAACCATTTTCATACCTATCAGATTCATCAGAGTAAACACTATGCTGCCCACTACTTTCTGAAGACCTAAACCCAGTCCTTCCTTCCTTGTAGCTCCCAGATCGAGAGAAGTTCCTAGATGTAGGCATTCTGCCTGTACCAGCAGCATTCCGATTGACGAATGTTCTTGGTGGCAACGAGGATCCCCCAGAGCCCTGGTGACGGGGAGGCTTGTTTGGTCGGTCATTGCCCCAGTTTGGTTCCCTCTGTGGAGAGCTTCCAAACCTGGAAGAGTAGAATTACCCCCCCCAAAAAAAACAAACTTAAAAAATTAGTGATGGGGTGCCTCAGTGGATAAAGAGCCAGACCTGGACACAGGAGGTCCTGCATTCAAATCTGACCTTAATCCACTTCCTAGTTGTATGATCCTATGCAAGACACTTAACCCCAATTACTTTGCCCTTATTTCTCTTCTGCCTTAGAATGGATATTTATCAATTCTAAGACAGAAGGTAAGAGTTTAAAAAAAAACAAAAACCAGTGGTGAAAAGTATTACTTCCTGGGTTTAGAACTGTATCTTTTCCAACAGTGCTCCAACTTTTGACAGCATGAATGGCAGTAGTAAAGAGCCCCCTACTGAAAATTGTCAATTCTTAATATGAGCCATTTGTCACCTGGATTTACGGAGTCTCCGGGGTTTGATGTCATCTGGGTTGTGAGCTGATCGAATATCATAGCCATAGAGGGCTATGAGCTCCTGACGAGACTTAGGTGCTTGTTCATCTTCTCGGAACTTGTCATGCTCCCACCGGCCCTCATCCTTCCACAGCTTCCGCTGACGTCCTTTGGGTCTAGAAAAAAAAGAAGAAAAACATTTCTGGTACACAGGGCCTACCGAGTTAAAAGACAGTTGGAAGAAGTGTGGTGTCTCTCTGAGAAGAGTAGATTATCTGTGGAGGAAAATAGACATTACCTGGCCCAGTTTCCAAGCCTCCTAGTCTGAGCAGGTAGGCTTCCCAGAGAGCAAGGTTAATACCAATGCCAAGTCACTTTATTAGACTATAAATTCTACAAAGGGAGGAACAACATCTTATTTAAACTTTGTAACTTCCCAAGGCACTTAAGAAATCTTTGTTGAATAAATAGCTCTTTGGAAAATAGCCTGCTAGCTCAGATATCACATTTTAAAAAATGTTATCTATATGGTGCCTCAAGTCTCTGTATGTTTCTCCTCAAGTTGAGAGGCACCTAGATTTAAGCAAATCCTTCTTTGAGAAGCCTCCATCCTGAGTATTACCTGACTTCTTCTTCTTGGGTTTGGCCTCGGAGGTCATGCTCAAAGAAGAGCCCTTTCCTGGGGATATAGGCAGGGTTCTTCCGATCTTCATCATCATCCAAATGCTTTGGCACCTTTTTACCCACCTTGTTTTCTACAGGCTCCGTGCTTTCCTATAGGGGATGCAAAAAGGATCTTTATTCCTTCAAGCTAGGGTTAGTTCTTTTAGCCCTAAAATGAAAAGTCCCCAAGTGGTTACCTACTTGCCCATCTCCACTCTGTCTCTCTCCGGTCACAGTGCCTTTTGGGTCCGGCTTTTCTTCCCCCTTCTCTTCTTTTGCCAAAGAATTTGCAGCATCATTGGCTTCTGACTTCAGCTCCACTTTGGAACTTTCTTCTTCACTATATTCTTCCTCTCCCTGAAAAGAGAGGGTCTTTGTTACTTCCTATGGGCAAATCAGGAAGCCCTTGTATCTTAGGAAGCCAATCCTTTTGATAAGCACCAATAGTATAATCAATTGAGGTGAAAAGCTAACATACTAATATATTTTACACTCAAAATTCTAGATACTATTGTCGAGAATGGTGCAGTACATACTTTTCTTACCTCCTTGCAATGCAGTTCTTCTCATCTGCTAAACTAGAGCAGAAGCTTTATGAAAATGAAATGCTAAATTTTAGGGTTTTTTGGTGCGCACTCTAATAGTCAAGACATACTAGATGTTCAATGAAGAAATGTCAACTGATTATTTCTCTAGATTAGGTATATGTTTTTAACCTAGAGTCTGTGAACTTGTTTTTAAAATATTTTAATAACCATTTTTCAGTAGAATTGGGTTTCCTTTGTAATACTACCTATTTTATACACTTAAAAATATTCTGAGCAGTTCAAATACTTCAATAGACTGCCAAAGAAGGGGGCCACAACTCAAGAAAGGTTAAGAATCTCTGTTCCAGATCAACCAGTGCTTACATGACTTTTTTACCCAAAGTTCAGACACTAAGCATGAAGTCTTCCTTTTGAAATTATCTAGAACGTTTTACTTAGAAAGGATAGACACTAAAAATGTCTATGAAATGAGTAAATATTCACTATTCAATTGTATAAAAGTCCAAAAGCCTTTCTGAGAAGAGCCCCATAGCTTTACAGTCTTTCTTCCTATGTCTAGATGACAAGAAATCAGCCTTCCTTCATTCCCTCAATGGATGGCTATCAAACACTTTTCTGCCTGGCCCTATATTTCCTACAGATTCTCAGCCTAAGTTCTTAAAAGAATCCTGCTTGGTATACATGTGACCTTTCTTCACTGCCCCCCCCCCCCATACAGGGGGCCTGGAGCTTTGCTAGGAACCAAACACCCTAAAATAGTATCTGCATGATTAATGAGGCAACTGTTTTACAGACTGTCTCTCTAGTCTGTAGCTGAATGTCAAATGAAGTAGTTCTTTTATTCAGGACTCAGAAACTAAATTTGTTTTCAAGATACAATGGAAAGACACAAATAGTACAGTGCTGAGGAGAGTCCAAATTATACTACCAAAATGAAACCTAACTGAAGCCAAAATGTTGCCCTGGGGCTCCACAGATTTATCTTTCAATCAGGTCAGCACATCCCAACACTAAGACCCAGCTCAGATTTTCAGAATTACAAAAAATATCCTTCCTTGCAAAGCTTACATTCAAGGTACACACAAGAATCCCAGGAAATAAAATAAGCTATGAAAGTTGCATCTCTAGAGTCATCATTACCAAGATGTATCATGTAGTTGTGGATAAAGCACTGGATTTGGAATCAGAAAACTTGAGCTCAAATCTCACCTCTGACATTTATTTGTTGTCTGACCAAGGAAAAGTCACTCATCTCTCTGAATCTCAATTTCCTATAGCTGTAAAGTGGGGAAGATACCTACTTTAGAGGGATGAAATGCAGATATGTATCAAGTTGTCATGAAACCCTTAAAAGTTTAATAAATAGAAAGACTAAAAGTATGGCATAAAGACTTATTATTATTTTAATCAAAGTGATGCTCAGGGAGGCCAGGCATGGTCATGACATCCAATGGACACTTTAATTCATTAATCTGGAATTCCTAATCACACTGAAGATAGGCCATAACTGACCTTTTACAGCAGTGAGGGAATACTCTGGCAGTCATTATTACTCAGATCAAGGAAATTCTAAATCCTATGGCTCTCATGGTGGCTGAGGTAAAAAGTTTGGCTACAAGTTGAAACTGACATCGCAAACAAGATAGCTAACTTTACAACAGAATAAAGTAAACTACCTAACCACCATAAGGCAACACTGAAAACTAAGGAAAATCTGATTGTACAAGGGCTCTAGGCATAAGAAGATGCTTTCATTCTTTTATTTTAATCACTTTTTTTCAGTTAAAAAAATATCCTATTCATGTAAAATGAGAGGGTTTCAGGACAAGTCTCTCAGTTTTAAGGCCAATTCAATTTCTTATGCTAAACAGTTTTTCTGAAGCACCAACAGAAAGTGAAAGAGAAAGGCTAGAACACCATAGTCACAGCAGTTTTGTATACAATGAATAATCTGTTCGCTTTCAGGACTCCTAAAAGTTGTATGCATAATTCAAAATGTTTGTTCATGTTTGACTGAAGAAAAACGTTTCACTCACTTCTGAATCCTCTGCACTTTCATAATCTGAGAGAACAGCTGAAAAGAAGAAAGGAGAGGTCAAACAAAGCATTTGAACAAAGTAACAATAAGCACATACACTGACCACAGGAGTAGCCTAATAAAATTGAAGGTTTATAGTGGGAACAAACCCTCTTTGCCTGTACAGTCAAGTGCAGAGCCATACAAAACAGAGGGTGCAAGGCACTTAAAATGAGGAAATAACTACTTCCAAGATAACGGTCTTAGGAAAGGTTGTTAAAGGTAAGTAGAGCAAGTTGGAGAGCAAGTTTGTATGTGGGGATAAGGGTGGTATCATTCATCTGCCCATTGAGGGTGAGAGTAGTCCCCACTCACCATCGCCTTCTATGCAGTCTTCACTTTCCTAGATAAAAGAAAACATTAATGACTCTGGGACCATAGTTCTGCATTGAAATTCACTAGCTCTAGATTTCCCCTACCCACCTACAGACTTCCCCAGACGATAAGATGAAATATATGTAAAGCCCCATAGCTACAGTGATGTTAGCTATTATAGGATGGAATTGAGAGCTCCAGAGAGCTGAGTTGGGGGTCGGTCATTTTAGAGAAGAACCTGGGACTGAAGAAACTGGTGGAGGAGGAAGGATAAGGAATGGGGCAAGATAAATAGGGGCAGACCCCCTCCCCTCTTTTTTCACATTAATGAAACGGCAGAGAACAAACTCCATTCAGTCCTCTCGACCCAATGGAAAAAGGAAAACTCTTTCAGCAGTGCGGCCTCGCTCTTTCGGGGTCCACCACCCCTTTTCCGTCCCGTCGGGTCCCCACCTCTGGCGGCTCCCCCTCCCCCAACCCTCCCCACAGGCCCCGCCCACCGCTCTCCTCCCTTTCCCCGTCCCTCCTCCCCC
>NC_058133.1:192741734-192786561 GCF_016433145.1 Gracilinanus agilis
GGGGAGGGGGCGGAGGAGGGAGCGGAGAGCTGCTGAGGGAGCTAGGGAGGGGCGGGGGTGAGCTGAAAGGAGGCGGCCCGGGGTGTTGGGAGGGAGAAGCCTTGCAGCCCAGGGAAAGGAGGGAAGCTGCGGGGAGTTGGGGTGGGGGGTTGGGTCTGGGAGGATTAAGCAGTGAAGGGGCCCCTAGGGAAAGGGGAGGCAGTGAAGAAAAGAGTTAGCGGGAAAAGCCGGGGAGGGGAGTGTGGGTTCCCTCCCCAGCCTCAATGTTACTCTGTTCATTAACTATGACCTGAGCACCCACCCACTGGTGCAGAGCAATGACTTCAGGCATCGTGCACGCCTGTCCTTGGATGCGGGAGGAGAGAAGGGTGCAGAATGGCATTCGGCCCACCGCTTTCCTCTCCCTGGCCACGTTTCTCCGGCTCTTACACGCCTGGCCAGTGGGGAATAATAATTGGCCATTCCGCAGGGCATCTACCTCGAATCCAAGTCTCCATTGGAGGCGGGCAGTTCCTTTTTTTTATATCATTCCTTCCCCCTGCCATAATAGAAAACGGGGTGGGAAGGGGTTGAATGATGACAGCTTTTCCCCCAAAGGAAAATCCAAGATCTCGGGGGGAGGGGGGGGAGAGTTGTCATCACAATATCCTTCTAGTGAGATGCTCCCAACTCCCAACTGCCCTTCCCCAACTGCCATTTCTAACAGCCATCCTCAGCCACTCCTAGAAAGGCTCTTAAAGGGCTGAAGGTATCTCTGAAATTGCCAGAAGGTTTGGGGTTTTGTTTTTTTACCACCGTCTTGGATTTTCTTTTGCTGGATATGGTAATACTATACACCATTAGAATAATCTGTGTTTAAACTGTACCTACCAACCCTGTTCCTTTTCTTTTCCTTTTTTTTTTAAGGTCCATGGAAACTTCGGGCCCCTTTTCATATTTCTTTCCGAATTCCTATCCCTTGTGGGAGAAAACCATCAAAAGATTTCAGTGGAATGTTTTTCTCCCTTGTCCCCAGAGCCCCGTCTAAGGTGTGTGTGTGTAGGGGGTATATCTTGAAATCCTCTAGTGAAAACCCCTCCCCCATCTTACTGGCCAAGAATAAGAAACATTCAAAGGTTTAAGCCTCTAGATCTGAGCTAAGGAGCCCCTCCAGTGGTCTGCACCCCACTGGAGGCTCCCTGAAAGTGAGGATTTAACTCTGTGTTAGCCTAGGGCTATGTATTTTCCAAAGTACCCTTGACCCTGGCTGCTTCTCCAGCCATTAACTCAGATAGTCCTGTTTCCATTTAGTTTTCCCTCTTGTAAACCAACATACATCTCTAAAAATCCTCCAACTGGAAATTTTTGAGTCTGGCAACTTGAGCTCTGGATCCTGTGAATGGTATGAACTGACAGAATCCCTCCAGTCAAATCGCTCAGCTTTATGCAATGGCTAACACTGCAGACCAAAAAATGGGTGCCCATAGATCATTCCAGAAGGAGAAAAAAAAAAACTGACAGTTAAATTTCAGGAAAAATGTAGTTAGTTCTCCCCAGCCACTTTTTGCAGAAAACAATCTGCAGGGGGCAGCTGGGTAGCTCAGTGGAGTGAGAGTCAGGCCTAGAGACAGGAGGTCCTAGGTTCAAACCCCGCCTCAGCCACTTCCCAGCTGTGTGACCCTGGGCAGGTCACTTGACCCCCATTGCCCACCCTTACCACTCTTCCGCCTATGAGACAATACACCAAGTACAAGGGTAAAAAAAAAAATGTCCAAAGAAAACAATCTGCATTCTTATGTAGACTAACCTACTTGTTTAAGTATCTTTTAAGACCATTTTAAGGCTCTAAATAGTATTATTCCCTTTGGCTTTTTGAAGGACAAGTTTACTGCTAATACCTTTTTCCTCTTTGTATTAGTGAAGAAAGTGTCTCTGAGCCTAGGATGGGACCTCATATCTGGCATTGGTCTCTCAGAACTTAGTTTCCCCATGGCTCCCTGGAGTAAGGCTGAGCTTCAGAAGAGGAGACTTTCTGGCTGCTCACCAGGACAGGGTGATCATCAGTGTGGGTTTCTTGAGGCTCTTGGACAGATAAATAAAGACTACAGTGGAGTGGTTGGCATCAGACCAGAACCACCTTGTTCCACATGGCATAAAAATCAGATGTGAGTGGAGGTTATTAGCCCCCCTCCCCATCCCAACCTGGATCTTGGAGATGAAGACAGGCTGACTAGGTTCTAATCTGCAGGGTGCTTTCATGCAGAAATCCTGCCTAGCATTCCAAGTTTCTACAAGCTATAGATGTATGTGTGTTGAGGAGTCCCCCCCCACTCCTTTCCCCTTTCCCTGTAGGGGCCTCTCCACTGTAAGTAGGAGGCCCTCCTCCCTACTGCTTTTCTTTTCTTCTCTTTTTTTTTAAACACAGCTCAAGTTTGGATATTTTCTCCTGCTGGCAGCCCCGCCAAAGCCTTTCCTTGGCTCTTCCCATCCCACGTGGACCTCCCTTCCCTGTCCCAGCAGCCCCTTCGGGCACCCCCTCAAACACGTGACCAACTGTTGTTTTGTTAACTAGCCTCCCCAGGATTGTTGGCACCACCAAATGGCTGGGCACAGCTGCCCTCTTCAGGGTGAATGTGGGAAAGCACGGGGTGATGTTGGAAGCACTGGACTTCAGGGGTTGAGGTACAATAGAGGATGAAGCAGTCTCTCTTTCTTCAATGGTTTCAAGCCAACATAGCTTTCCATTTAGTCACTTGAAGGATTGCACAACTCAAATGGGAGGATTCAGGGGCCAGGATAACATTAGAAGCAGCCATTCTGGGAGAAACCATTTTAGATCTATGTCTTCAAAGAAGGTTTGACTCCTCCCTTCGGATTTCCACATGGTATTAGAAGAGTACTAAGGCATCCTTACTAACCAGAAAAAAAACCCAATCACTAGAGGATCATTGGAATAGTGGATTCATCTTCTCTTATCACACAAAGGGGAGGGGACTCTGAATATGATTCTTCCTCTATAAGCTTAGAAACCAAGAGTTGATTTTTTTCCATCCTTGGTTCTCTCCTTCCTCCAGGTCTAGGAAAAACAGTGTCTGGTGGGAAGAGGCAGCGAAAATTGTCCTGAAGGGAGAAGGATAGATGGCAGGACAAATAACAGCATAATGGGATAGTTTGTCTACAAAACAGGACTAATCTGGAAGGAGAAGCCAGGACAGGTGATGCCATGGAGGTATGGGAGTTTCCTCTGAGAACTCCCAAACTGGGCCTTCCCCGTTTCCCCTAATTGAATGTGCAAGGAAGACTATGGGCATAGTGGTTGAGACTTCAGTGTCAAGCTTGGAACTGAGAAGTTGTGAATTGGAGTGTGGGAGAAAAAGGGTTGAGGTGAGGGCCATGGACAATGTCCATGTAACTATTAAAGGTTTTAAAAGTACTTTACACATATTATTTCTTTTGGTCCTCAGCCTAAGTGGGTAATACTGATCTCCATTTTTCCGATAAGGAAAGGGGCTCAGTCTCAAGTGATTTGTTCATGACAATACAATATAGGTAATAAAGTTGAGAGCCTATTTGAATCCAAGTTTCTTCTCATTCCAAGTTTAGTATTCTTCCTTGTAGTATTAAAGGTGCTGGAGGCTAGCATTGAGTTGGGGGGAGACACAGATTAATTGGGTTTTGGGGTAATACTCCAGAGAAGTGGCCAGAACTGGAAAATGAACATAAGAGTGGAAGAGGTACAGTGCATTTATCACATCCCAAGCCCATTTGTGTCTCCAAGGTCATCCTTTTCATGACTACCCAAAGAACTGTTAACCATCTGAGGCCAAGAGCTAACACCCCAGGGACAATAGGAGCTTTGAATTGGGTGGAAGTCACTGGGGCTGGTGAGGGGGCAGGGGTGTCTACTCTTGTGGGGGACTAAGCTGGCAGGGACACTTGCTCTCCCATAATAGCATGGGTCAGCACTCTCATTACTGGATGCTATTTCCAGAGACCCAAGCAACTGGAGGAGGGAGAGAATTCAGTCTCCTCCCCTCAAGCAGCTGCAATAACATTGTTCTACCACTCAGGGGCTCCAGAGCTCAACCGCAGACCCTGAATGAACAAGGCAGGGAATGGGCGGAGCATAGAAGCCCTGGGGATGTCCAGGGTGACCCAGAGCAGAGAGAAAGAGAAGTCTCCAGGCCTTTGCCTAGGGTCAGCTGGAGGCCAACCAGCCTCCTCTAGCTCTACCCATTTCCTTAGGGGCCAAGGAAGAGGAAATTCAGCTCCCCGCTTTCCTCATCCCATGGCATATTTCCTCTCCCCCCCATCCCACCCCTTCCTACTAGTGATGTCCATGCCTCCTTCTAGATCCTTTGGATTCCTGGAGAATTCCCTCATTCATGCTGCCTGTCCAGCTGCAGGCTCTCGAGGCTGTGGGGTGGGGCCAGGAAAAGGGGCAGTCCCGTAGATGGGGGAACCACCCAAGCCAACATTGCCCTTCCTCCTAGGGAGTCCAGCTCACCACTACCCCACCCTAGGAATTTTCTTTCTGGGTGTCATCTGGGCTTTAAGAATATGCACCACAACCTAGAGGCCATGGGCATCTCTAGGAGTGTAAACTAAGAACAGGAAGTAGAAGAAAGGAGAAAATACTTTACATGCCTGAAGGCTGGGGGCTGGGCCAGACGGTCTCTAGAAACTCCAGTTCTAAGATTAGTAATTTGACTGTAACTGATTGGAAAATAGTAGTTCCCATTCCATGCCCACAACCTCAGAAATTTGGTGAGCCATGATATCCTTGAGCTAAGTTGTGCCCTTGGGGTCAAATAGAAGCCCAGGAAGAGACAAGTGATTCTATATAATGGTCCTGGGGTTCTGGTAAGTTTTCAGATTCGGATATTCTTCCTATTTCACTGAAAAGTCTCAACTGGATTCTGTACTAAACAGACTAGATCAAGGCTACTTCTTTGTAGCCAGCAGCAGGGTAGGGGCTAGCGATGGATAGAAGTAGGCAAAAAGGTTTCCTCTCTTTCACTATTCCTAATAGGATATTCTAGCTCACAGATTCTAGCCTGAACTGGGGGCCAAGACTCAAGGAGTTACCTGGCAGAGACCTCAGGCTCCTGTCCAAGGAGCTGACTGCCCAGAAACAGTTCTGCCACAGTGGGAGGGGCATCTCCTAGTCTTGGCAGCAAAAGGCCCAAATCAGGCCCCAGACTGAGTGAAATACTTTGAAAACAGAATGGTGTGGGGAATTAGCCCCTTGTGCTCCCCTAAACCATTCTGCAATTCTGCTGGAATTTGCTGTCTGGAGTCCTTTCTGCCTAGCCCAACTCCAAACTCCTGCCCTAAAGCTTCACTTCCCCATAGCTCAGCCTAGAGTGAACCAACTTCATTAACTTAGTCCTTTTCAAATCTGATGAAGAAATATTGAGAAGAGGTTATGAGAAACAGCTGAGAAGGCCAGGCTGAGGCAAGGAGGATGATTCAATTTAACAAATATTCAGGGAGCATTACTTTAAGCACCTAAAAATGTGACTGGGAAATCCAAATCAGAGGAGATTTCTCAGGGAAGAGAGAGACAGAAACAATAGAGAGAGGTATCAGAAAAAGGAAGCAACTAGCCCAACCCAGTTAAGGAAAAGATAGAGACCAGTGACTTGTCCTCAGTGAGGTTGCTCTTTATGGTTGAAGGAAAGTCTCCAAATGAAAAGAGGGCAGAGGCCACACCAATTTTGTCTCTGCTCCCAATCCCAACCCTCACCATCAGTCTCTCTCCTGGTCCAAATGAACCAACATAATGGAAATAATGCAGGAACTGAAGTCAAAGGACCAAGGCCTGAATCCTATTATTTAATAGCTTATGGTGATAACTGTGTTTGAAGGGTTTACAAAATGCTTTAGATTTATATACATCATGTTGATATTGGCAATAATCTTGTGAGGTGTTATTACTTCCATTTCATAGCTGAGGAAACAGTCTCAGAAAAGGTAAATGGCTTACATTAGTCCATGACTAGTAAATCTGAGTGGGAGTTGAACTTATCCGAATTCCAAATTCAGGGGTTTTTTTTTAGACCCTTAACTTTCTGTCTTAGTAATAACTCTAAGACAGAAGGACAAGGGCTAGACAAATGGGTTTAAGTGACTTGCTCACAGTTATGAAGCTAGCAAATGTTTGAGATCAGATCTGAACCTGAGACCTCCTGTCTATAGGCCTGTTGCTCTATCCACTGAGCCATTCAGTTCACTTCTATTCTCTGGACCTCTCTTTTCACATTTATAAAATAAATGAGTTGTATTGGGCAATATTTCACTTTTGGAAATAAGTCACTTCTATTCTTTCTATGCTTCAGTTTCTTCATCCATAAAATTATGGGATTGAATTTGAGGAGCTATAAAATAGAGATTTTAGAAATTAAACTAGGATTAAATTAAATTTCTATTAAAATATATTCAGGGGTGATCTCAACCCTTCCAAGTCTCTTCTCCAATTTCTAAAATTATGATCTTATGATGCCAGAGAGCTCATGTGTGTGACTAAATTCCATACCCCTCCTAATTTCAGTTCTCAGAAGCCTTTCTGAACTAGCTCTTGAATTACTCTGTTCTCCTCTGGCTGACATTCTTGGATCTTGAGAAGCTGGAATAAGACAGGGGTGTCCCCACCCTCCTCCAGTGAGACACTTTACCATTTGGTATCTGTAAAACTCATTTGGCTTTGGAAACTCCCAATCTATTGGGATCTCATAGCTCTATACCACTTTTTTCAACCCTTACCCCTGAGACTTGTAGGGAAGGAAAGGGCTCAGGAAAATATATTCACTATTAATGGGGATTTTGGGGAGGTGTATATGGTTAAGATGGGGCCTAAGATGAGACTGTGAATGGCTTTATAGTTTGGGGTAGGACAGGGACCCACCACCAACTTCAAACAGCCTTAAAACCACAAACAGCTGCCTCTCTAACTGGAGTTCCGGACAGGAAGAGAAGTAGATAAGATGGAGGAAGGATAAACAATTATAATCCTGGCTTTCTCTCCCCCTCACCAGCATCTCTTCCTCCTGCTGCATCATCCCATCCTCTTCCCTTTGTGAGGCACTCAACTGATCACTCTCCTGGGCACTTTGGAGGCATTTGCCCCATCTCTGGAGCTCCTACAAAACTACTCCATTCGGCTTTTAAGATGCTGGAGAGATCAGATGAGAGAGAAAGCTGGTACCCCAGAGGTCAGTGTCCTCTGTATTGTCTAATAAAGAAATGCACCCATGCAAGAAAGAACAGATCTTGGGAGAGGAAGTTGGTGGTCTGGCCACTTTGGACCTTGCTACTCTCTCTCTGGCCCAAATGATATTCACACTAGAGGCCCTGGCTGAATGTTTTGTTTTGAACCCTCACCTTCGGTCTTTGGATCAATACTAAGTATCTGTTTAAAAGCAGGAGAGTGGTAAGGGCTAGGCAATTGGGGTTGTGTGACTTGCCCAGGGTCACCCAACTAGGAAGTGTCTTGAGGTCATTTTTGAACCTGAACCTCCCACCTCCAGAACCTGGCTCTCTCTTCCCTGAGCTGCCTAGCTGCCCTAGCCTTGGCTGACTTTGAAGTTCCAAGGAGGGGTGGGTGGGAGGGAAGGAGGGCCATTCGCCCATCCACCCCCAAAGCTACTCCCACCTGAATGTTTACAGGAGGGACTATATGGGGTAGGTCTAGAAAGCCTTCCTGCGCCTGCTCCTGCTCTCCTCTTCTAAAGAGTCCATTGACTTCAGCCTCATGAAAGCTATTTCCCCAAAACATGTTTTGCAGTAGGAACCCGGGACTGGGAATTTCCTGTGGCCAAGCGGAGGGAGCCAGGGCCCGATCGGCAAGAGGCAGGGAGCGCAGAGAGCCGGTTGCCTTGGCTGAGCCCGGGCCACGTGCCCCACCCCCGCTCCGGCGCACATGTCTCTGCAGCAGCGGCGGCGGCAGCAGCAGGGCTGTTTATGAGAGCTGTTGTGGTAAAAATGGAGCAGCCTGCACATGCCCAGGCCATGTGATCTGAGCCACCCTCGTGAGCAAGCACAAACACACTCACACACGCACACACCGAGGCCCCTCCCGTCCTCCCCCGCCCCCCAGGAACGGGCGCTCTGGCATGGGAGGAGGAAGAGCCCAGCCTTGTGGTCCTTTTGTCCCAGCCTCAGTTAGCCTCTCTAGGGGTGGCAGCTGGACAGGTACCGGGAAGGCTGGCTTTCTGGGGTTCATTCTCTTTCAAAGGGGAAAAGAGAACAGGATTTGAAGTCCTTTTCTCTCTGGGCCTCAGTTTCCCCAGCTGTATAATGAAAGGGTTAGCCCAGAGGACCTCTAAGCTTCTCTTGGCTTTGAATCTTCCCTGTCTGGTCCGAAACAAAACCTGGCCAGGCACCGGAGAAGAGCTGCCCTGGATCTGTGTGTGAGCTGGTCTGGAAAGCCAGGAAGCCCCTCAGTTCGCCTCATCAACCCTAGCTTGTGATTTTCTTCTTTGGGAAAAAAAAAGGAGTCAGGCCATGCTCGAGTCCCTTAAGAAGATGGGGAAGGCTTTGCGGGGTGCAGGTTCAGTCAGAGGATCACAGATTTAGAGCAGGAAGGGTCTGAAGCATCCTCGAGTCTAGCCCCTTCCAATGAGCCGGAAGGAAACAGAGCCAGAGGGGCTACACGACTTACCCTAGGGGCAGCAGAGCCACCTTTTATACCCAGGCCCTCTGATGCCAAATTCTGGGCCCCTTTCCTTTAAACCTGCTGCCTCTGGCACAACCCTCTACCAAATATTTCTGGGGGCTAGAATTGAAATTTATACCAATGAAAAAGGTCTGAGATAAGGTTCCTGGTCATCTAAGTCTCTATCCCTATTCTCCCCTAAACTAGAGAAACAGTGGTGGGGATGGCTGGAGGGGGAATGACAGCTTAAAAGCCAGAAAAGAAGGGAAGAAATCTAATCTGGCACCCCTGAAGGCTCCCCACCCCTCCTCCCCTTTGATGGACTTCTCTCCCCCAGGTCTCTAGCTCCTCCCTGCCTAGACTTTTCTCTTGTCTTTTTACCCCTCTCTAGTCCTGTGACCCCCTTTGGGCATTACCATGCCTCTTAGTGGAATGTGGGGCTGTGCCTGAGTCAGGCGGACAGTAGGTTAGCAGGAACAAGCAAGCAAAAGGAACCCGACCTACATTTCCTCATCGCACCAAAACTTCCCAGATCCTGCAATGCAGAGCTGGAGGTTTTTTTTTTTTTTCTTTCTTTCTTTCTTTTTTTTTTTTTTAAATCTCAAACGGGGCCCCTACAGACGGGTTGGCATTTTCTTCCCCAAACATTTTTCCCCCCACGGTGCAAACTGTGCATCCTAATGAGTGAAAGCGCAACACACTGCATTAAAAAACTCATTTACAAATTGCTTTTTGGAAAAAAAAGTTCCCCATCCTCTCCTCTTGGATGGGGAAGAAAGATATCCACATTTATAAAGTTGCAGCCCCATTTTCCCCCACCCCCTCCACTGCTGCTTCTCCATCATTTCTAACAGCTGCAGACCTGGGCTGTCTGGTGGCTGGAGGATGAGCTGTTCTTGCTTTTCTCTTTCTTGCAAGCTGAAGGCTTGGGAGGCAGTAGAGAATGAGGGGAGGGGGAGAGAGAGGGTGCTTTACGACATCTTTGCATTTCTTCTCCTTCTTCCCACATTCCTTCCCCTTTCCCTCATAGCCCCAGACTGAGTTTCTGAAAGCCCCTGCTGCCTGCCAAAGAGACCAATCAATAGGGGATGGCTTCTTTCCTCCCTCAAGGGGACTGTTAGGAACTGTGGGCTTCTCCAAGGAGCTTTGGAGACAGAGTGATGGTAGATAGCAACATGGACGATCTAGGGGAAGGATGACGTTTACATGTAGAAAGTGGCTCCAATGGCTGTAGGGTTCAGGAGTTTCCCACATTTCCTTACTGAGGCTTCTTTCCAACTAAATGGGCTGTCAAAAGAAAGTTCACTATGGAGAGCTCTAGGACCATCACTAGGAAGTATTACTCTATCCTGCCTTCCCATCCCCTCCAAATTCTTTTGTTTGTTAGTATTCTGTCTCCTCAAATTATCTTGTGCTTACTTATCTGCCAACAAGCAGTATCTCTTCATTTGAATGTAAACTCTTTGCAGGAAAGAGATTCTCATTCATTTTTCTTTGTATTAACAGATGCCTGGGATAGTATCTCTATGAAGGATATACTTAATAGTTGTTAAATAGAATAAAAGCCCATACAACAAAAGTTTGCAAAGAATTTGCAAAGAATCTTTCATTTGCTTCTCACAATAACTCTGTGAGGTAGATGCTTTTATAATCCCCATTTTACAAAAGGGGAACATGAGGTACAGGGAGATTAGGTGATTTACTTGCTGAGATTGAGGCAGCTGGGTGGCCCAGTGGATAAAGGCCTGGAACTGAGTTCGAATATAGCCATGGCTATATTCATTAGCTATGTGACCCAACAAATCACTTAACCTCTCTCTGCCTTAGTTTTTTCAACTGGGAAGTAAGGATAATGATAGCACCTCCTACCTCTCCAGATTGTTGTGAGGATCAGATAAGCTATTTGTAAAGCACTTGGTACAGTAACTGGTATAAAATAGATGTTTAATAAGTGCCTATTCTCTCAGCTTCATGTAGCTGGTAGGTGTTGGAGGCAGAATTGGAATCCAGATTCTCTTGACTCGAGGTTTCTGTCCTCTTAGGCCATATTGCCTCCCAGAATTGAATGTTAGATAGGGCTTGGAAGCCCTTGGGAAATACCTTAGTAGCCATCCTTCCAACAAATGGTTCATTTTAACCCTCCAGGGAATCCTCATATGAGAGGAAATTTCCATGCAGATCAAAGCCTATGCCCTGAAAGACAAGTGTCCCCTTTGCCTCATTTTTATCCCTGTCTTCCTTTCCTGTAGGTTTCCATACCTCTTCTTCAATTGGCAAAGAAGACATGCTCTTAGCCGATAAATACTATATTGCAGTATTTGTGATCCAGTGGAAGAGCTTTGGATTTGTGGTCAGAGGACCTCAGTTTGAATCCTGGCTTTGTTATTTGCAAACCCGAGTAAGTCATTTCACTTTTTGAGGTCCCAGTTGTCTTCATCTATTAAATAATAATAATAAAAAAAAGCAGGAATTCAACGGAATGATCCAACTTAATGTCCCTTCCAGTGCTGAATCAGCTAAAGCTGAGGCAGCCTCCCTCCTTTTAACAAAGCAACCCTAAGAAACCACCCTTCTGGCCAGACCATTAATACTGCAGCCCTTAGAAAGTGCCTATTGTATCATTGCATTTTGGACAGGGAGGTGAGCAGGAGGAGAAGGTAGAATGAGCAGAGTGAAGGGACCTGGATGAAAATTCCAGGTCTGCCTTCTACTAACAGTGTGACCTGAGATAAACTGTTTAACCTTCAAGTTCTCTTTCCTCTTCTTTAAGAGTGCTGGAGGAACAGCTGGGTGGTTCAGGGATTAGAAAGCCAGTCCTGGAGATAAGCAGTCTTGGGTTCAAATTTGGATTAAGACCCTTCCTAGCTGTGTGATTGGGCAAGTCACAAGGCATCCCTATTGCCTAGCCCTCATCCTTCTGTCTTAGAGTTGTTACTAAGAGAGAAAAACCAAATGTGTGTGTGTGTTAGAGGGAGGGAAAGAATTTTGAACTAAAAACTTTAGAAAATGAATGTTAAAATGGTTTTAATATGTAATTGGAAAAAATAAAATATTATAAAAAGAAAATAAAATAGAATAAAACAGAATGTGTGTTCACCTGATTTCAAAGGACCAATGATGAAATATGCTGTCCATTTCCTAAACAGATGATCTGGACTCAGGGTACAGGAGATTCACATTTTTGGACATAGACAATTTGAGAATTAGTTTTCCAAGGCACTATGAAAATGTGAAACAGGTGTTTTGTTTTTCTTTTTCCCAGTAAGTAGAAGGAAGGTAGGAGGGAGAGAAAATAAATGTTTTTTAATTTTAAAAAAAGTTAAAAAAAAAAGAGAGATTAGAATAAATGATTTCTAAGGGCTTCTCTGTTACTAAATTCTGTCTGGCAAAAATATGACAATGCCAGACAATGAATCCAATTCTCTGAAGTTCTGGAACCCAAAAGTCATCCATCTATCAGTTTACCCAGAAATCCCTCCACCTTTTGTCTCCTTTGTCTAGGGGCAGTAGGATTCTCATAATGTGGTCTAGGGACCCTGGTTGTCCCCAAGACACCTTCAGGGCATCTAAGAGTTCAATTTTCATCTCATTTATTTTCATAAGATTATAAATTATGAACATAAAATAAATCATTTTAATTTTGGATATATTAAATATTGATAGTTCTAATCCACATAAACAAAGCTCTTCGGGAGATTCTCAATATTTTTTCATAGTATAAGGGATTTCTAAGACCAAAAAGTTTGAAAATCACTGCCTTAAGGGAATGGATCAAGAAGGATGGGACAAGTTTATGTGAAGAGAAAATGTGGGTTGAAGATACTACTTTTGAGGCCAGAATGATTACAGAAAGTACTCAAGGGGATCCTTTGGAGGCCTATGTCCAAGTCATTTAACCTTTCTCTGCCTCCATTTCCTCAACTGTAAAATGGAGATAATAATAGCACCTGTCTCTCAGGGTTGTTGGGAGGATTGAATAGGATATATTTTTTTAAACTCTTTGAATCTAAGTATTGATTCTAAAGCAAAAGAGCAGTAAGAGATAGACAATTGGAGTTAAGTGATTTGTCCAGTCATACTGCTAGGAAGAATCTGAGGTCACATTTGAATCCAGGTTCTTCAGACTCCAGGCCTGGTGCTCTATCCCACTGGGCCACCTCAGCTTCCCCTGAATGAGATATCTGTAAATCTTATAGGACACTGCTGGGCACATGTTGGGCATTTAATAAATGCTTGTTTCCTTCCTTGCCTGTGTCCAACCAGCTATGGGCAAGGAAGGGATAGGAGTGGAGAAGCCTCTATAGCTGACCAAGCAAGCCATCACCAAGGGGGAAACTGAGTTGACACCATATAACCTTGCCATATATCCCTTAGATAATGACCTTATTTCCTTTGAAAGAATGCTTTCTTTGTGGGGAACAAAAGGGGACAGGGTGAGGGGTGGTGAGTCAAAGGTGCTGGGAGACCTAGAGGGAAAAAGGAAATAAATATTTTTCTGACCCAACCCTGGACAAATGTCAAGTCAGCTAACTATTCCCCTCCCCCACCTCTTGCCCAGGCCATATGGGTCAGACTTTGTCCCTGCTGGAGTGTGTGCCTGATACTCTTCCTGGGCAGATCAGGAGGACACCCTGGCTCTCTGAGATTGAGGGAAGGATAGCATAGCTGGTTTAGTGTAACGAGGTCAGGCTCCTTCCAGAGGAAACAGAGGGACGAATATGTGGGGACACAAGAAGAAGAAAGACTCCCTTGGACAGACTTCTTCTTCTGCTCCTCCACTCCTACCACCCTGCCCTCTTTACCTCTTTCTCCTTCCCCTCCAAGTTGCACCACACAGCTTGGCAGGTTTTTACACAAGGGCAGTGGTTCACCTGGTGAGGGGAAGAGGGTTGGGAGAGCCAGACTGTAACCTGACCTGGTTTTCAACTGGGACCCACCCGTAGTCAGTCAGTCTGCCCAAGATCTAGGCCACCCACTGGGCGTTGCCCCCAAATACCAAGAACAATTCATTGGAAGGAAGACTGCTGAGCCTCTAGGGTCTCCCACTCCAATACCCTAACCTGAGTTCTAAGCTCCAAGACTTTTCAACTCAAAGCCCCAACCCCTAATCCTTATCTTTCTTCCTTCCTATCTTTTCTAATAATTTACCAAGGAAATCAAGAGGAGATAGGGAATGACATACTTTGAAAACAACTCCTACTTGGTACAAATATAAACTTACACAATGGGACCAACCCTATTATCCTTGAACCCTAGGCCTTAGAGATGGGTGCAGTGGGGAAAGTACCATCCACAAAGTGTCAGGAAAAGCAGGCAGTGCCCATCTTGCCTCTGAGTGTTTAGTGATTTTGTACTAATCTTGGTTTAACATTTGATTAGGAATCCAGGCCTTTCCTGGGCTGGATTTGGCAGTGGAAGAAAAGTTCGGGGAGGGCTAGGACTCTCATGTTGATCTAGAGGTGGGGGGTGGGCAGTAATGAGATGCACCTGCTCATATATCAAAGTCACAGAGATGCCTCAAGGTCAGTGAAAGGCTGGGGGGAAGAAAGGAAGAGAAGAGACATGTCCAGATCACCAAATGACCAGAAAACCCAGCTTTTGCCCCCTCCTTCCCCCTTTTTTGGGGTGGGGTGGAGTGGGAATGTGTGGTGGTATGTGTGTAGTTTACTTCATCTTCTTCCTGGGTTTCTGGCCCTGTAGCTTTTAGTGAAACAGCGATGTCGATGTCCTTTAATCTCCCCCAACCCCCACCCCAGCTGTCTAAGGAACAAAATGTGCAGAGGGGGAGCCCAGGGTTGTTACTGGCAGCTCTAAAACTGAACTTCACTTTCTTCACTTTTCCCCTGTATCTCTCCCTCCCATTTTGTTTGGGAAGGAGGCTCCCAAAGTTTTTTCTGCAACAGGAATAAAAGAGCCCTAAGGAAAGCAGTCAACACCCTAACATAAGATGGTGGTAGTGTTCACAAACAATTTGATTTCTTGCCAGTAATGGGAATTCTGCTAATGGAAAACCAGATCTTTTGTGTCAATGCAACATCCTGTCGAATCCCCCCTTCCCCCTCCCCCCCCCCCGCCGACTCCTAACTCAAAAAGCTCAAGGAATTGTCCCCTATATTAAAAAATGGCAGATGAATAAGTCAGAGAGAAAAAAAATAATGGGAAGAGGGAGAAGAGTTTAGCAATAAAAAACAAAAAACAAAAAAACCCTGACCTAGTAGTAGTAGTATAGTCTGGGAAGGGAAGGACTGGAATCTCCTGATCATCTGAGTTGAGGGGGAGGGGGAATGGTTCTCATGTTGCTGTTTCCATTCTGGGTGCTGGTCTAGCCAGAAGGCAGTACTGTACAAGCAAGCAACCACTAGCTAGCTCTACCTTGGAGGTGATATAAAGTAGGCAGAACAGGGTATGGCAACTAGCCTTTTTTCTTCCTTCTCTCTTGTGGTAGGGAAGAGGAGGGGCAGGGTAAGGAGCAGGAGGAGCCTGAATTATGAACCAAGTTTTCCTGAAAAGTCTCTTTGCTTGTATGTTTTGGTCCCTCCCAGCCCCAGCTGCAACCTCACTGGCTCTGGGGCAAAGGGCTAGAATATTTACTGGAGTAGAAGGGAGATATGTACCCTTCTTTTTCTCCAAAGTCCTCTTAAACTTTCTGGGGATCCAGAAGTGGTGATGGGGAAGGAGTAAGGCCCACCCCATTCAGGGCAGTTTAATTTCTACAATAAGCCAGAAATATCCAGCGCTCCAGCTGTTTTTTTCTCCTTTTAGTCTTCTCTCCCTTGTTAGTATTTTCTTATCCACTTCATTGAAATTTCCCACATCCCTTCCAAAGGCCTCTCCCTGCGGATGGTGATTATTACTGTTTCTCCAGTCCCCAGCAGACACTGTCCCTAGGGACAAAATCTGAGGAAGTGGAGGTCCTAAGTAGGAGACAGAGCTAAATGAAGCAAGCCTTCCTAGAAGCACTGTGAGACTAAGGAATAGGCAGCTGGGCATGAAAAGGGCTAATAATAATAGCAGACATTTATATTTCTATTTTTAAGCACTTCACATATATTATCTTACTGGAGCTTTATCAATCCTGTGAGATAGCTACTACTACAGGTATTACTATAGACATTTTGTAAATGTGGAAACTAAGTCTCAGAAAAGTTGGAACTGGACTATGGCTTAAGAGTTAGTAAATCTCAGAGCCAAGATTTAAATCTAAGTTTCCAATCCAACTCCAGCATACTCTCTCCACCCTTGGGCCTATTTGGCTGATCAGTGAACTAGTATTCCCTTTGCTACCCCCCACCCTCAACAACCATACTCATATTTTTCTTTTTTTAAGCTTTCTTTTCTTTCTCTTTTTCTTCTTTTTCTTTCTCTCTCTCTTTTTCTTTCTAACTAGAATTCTTTTTAATGTCTTTATTTTATTTTAATAATGTACTCATTTTTCTAAGAGAAACCCCTGCCCCCAGCTCAGGCTCCTCTAGTTTCACTCTCACAATAGCTGGCTCATCCCCTAGAATTTCAGGGAGGTGTGCAGGTGGGGCAGTTGGGATCCACCTTCCTCCCACCACTCCAAAGAATTTGGGTTTGCCCAGTCTCATTACTTGAAGATCTCAAAGCACTTTCACTAGGCTGTTCCCTTCCCCTAAATTTCTTCCCAGAGGAAGGGAAATGACTCATGCCGAGGTCACCTCAAATAGGTGGTGTTGTCAGCCAAAAGAACAGGGCTTTCCTAGAGCACCTCAGGTTCCCCCTCTAGCCAATCGTTCACTCCTTGTGCTCCAGGGACAAAGGACATTTAATTCCTCACCCCGGAGGTGTCCCCACAACGGGTAGGGTGGTGGTGGAGGGTGCAAGGAAGGAATTGGCAAAAGAAATGTCCCAGTTCCTTCTAGCCTCAGGACAGGGCTCAGGGGCATTAGAAGGCTTAGCCTCCAGGCTCTGGGGTAGCTTCCCACATCCTGGCAGTGGTTGTCCTTCCCCGTGTCGTTGGCAACCTCAGCCCGAGGTCAGTTCTGCAATCACGTGAACCCCTCACGTTTGCAAGGTTGCAGAAAAGGCTGTTTGATCTCCCAGGGAGCAGCCAGGATTGCCAGTCACTCCTCTGGAATTCACATGCTTCTGCCACACACACTTCCCAAACCCGCCACCCCCTACTCTCCACCCCATCCCATTCCACTTCCAACTCCGCCTAAGCCCTCGCTAGAGGTTTTCTAAGGCTGAAGGAAATTTAAAACAGCGTAAAGAAGCTAGCCTCCTATAGAGACTACAAATCCCAGCAATCCTCCGGCGACGCACGCGCACTGAGTTCAACGTGCCTGCTGCTGGAAAAGTGTGTCACTGGGGCACGAGGCGCTCCCTGGGATCACATGGTACCTGCTCCAGTGCCGCGTGCGGGCTCGGGAGCCCTGGGCTTCTAGCGCCTGCGCAGAGCTCTCTGTCCCAGGGAAAGCGGCTCGGGCAAAAGGCGGCTGAGATTGGCAGAGTGAAATATTGCAGCTGAGCGAGCGCATCAGGGCACTCGTCTCTCCCCATCACCTATCCACCTCCCGACTCCAACCTCTCTCCATCCGGGATCACTGACATTGGCTACCACCTGGACTGCTACGCTGCACTGCTGCAAAGCTACTGGGCAGTAGCCCCTACAGTGCATTGCAGAGACCCTCCCCTCTTCCATTTTCCAGCCAGAGCTACTGCAGACTGATTGCACCCTCTCTTCTCCTGCTGCTCCTCCCATGCAAAGCAGATCTCTGCTGCCCCAGCTTCGTCCTTTTCAGGAGGGCTGCTACCATCTAGTCATCCAAAGACTGTCGCCAGGTGCTGGAGACCCCGACCCGGAGTGTGCTAGGCTGGGGGATTCCCCGCCTTCAGCCAGTGCGCAGTGGTTGAGGGCCGCAGTCCAAAACTCCAGTTTGAGCCACGGTCCCGTTTGAATGAGAGCTGTGAGTTTGTGAAGACATGACGACCACTCTGGACTCCAACAATAACACAGGTACAGCGGCCCCCCGGCTACCACCTCTGCACCACCAGCACCTCTTGAGATTGCCACTTTACTGGAAGCAGGGGGAGGGGGTGGAAATGGTTTTTACGGGGCCTGAGGGTCGGGAAGAGGGGAATCTTTCTTGGAGCGAAATTTCCACTGGGGGCTCCCGTGGCAGAGGAGGCTGGCTTGGGAAAGGGGATGAGGCATTGAGGGTAAGGACACAGGGCTGGGGAATCTTAAAGCAGCTTTTCTGGGTTCTTCCCTCTTATCCGCTTTCCCCTCCCCCGACCCCCACTGTTGCAGTCTGCCCTGGCACCTTGGGACAGAGGCTTGGTCAGCTGTTAGTAGCCTCGCCCTGCGTCTCTTTCCTCTCGGGGCTTCCCAGAAACCCAAGAGGAAGGGTCAGGTTCTCACTGGAGCAAGGGGCTGGGGAGCAAAGCTGCAGAGCAGGACCCATCCTTCAAAGGAGTAGGCTGCTAGGGATGCCCGCAGAGGGTCTGGGGTCCCGACATCTGCTCAGTGTACTCTCCTCCTGGCGTGTGAGCTAAGGGGGGCGGGAGCTGGTCCAGGGCACGAGTGGGGGTCCGGCCTGGGCCAGGGTCTGCTGGGGAGCCCGGGCAGCCCCCTCGGCTCACATGGCCGCTGGGCTGGGCCCACGTGCTGCGTTTGTTTTCATTCAGCCGTCGCCGCGGCTGCTTCCCCATTGGCCGTCGCCTCCCGGCCCCGTTACATAATGAGCTCCGCCTCCCCGTCGCTGGGGCAACGTGGGTCCCCCCTCCCCCGCCCTCCCTCCGCCCTCCCCATCCAGCTCTGCAGGCTACCCCTCAGCTCCGCCCCTGACTCCCTAGCTAGTGGAGGTCGAGGTGGGGCCCCTCCTGGCCTGACGGGAAGCGCGTGGGGCGGGGTCTCCAGTTCCGGGGTTCCTCGTTGGGGAGCCACGTGCGAACGGCACACGTGGAGTGGGGACGTGTGGCCGGCTGAGGGCCCAGCACCGCCCAGCCCGGTGCGTTGGGATCTGGGTGAAGCTGGGCTGACTCACAGCCCTCGCCTGCCTCCTTCCCTCCACCTCCCCCACGGGTGGCTGAGTTGGCCAGGGCCAGCCGTGACCTTGCACTGCCTCCAGTTTCTAAAGCCAAGGAGCTCCATACCTATCTATCCTCTGTGCCTCCTCCTGTGGGTTGCCGCATTCTCCCTGCATCCCAATCTTTTGCAGTCCTCCCCCTAATCCTTTTGTCCTGGCCTTTGTCTCTCGGTATTTCAGACTTGCCTGGTTGCTAATTGTGCTCAATGGCCGGTTTATAACAAATTAAACAAACTTCTGTTACCTCTGCAAAGTCCAAGGCCCTTTGCTAGGCTCCACTCCTTTTCCTCGACCATATCCCGCCCCCCTCCCCTAACTCCCTTTACAAATCTTTCAATTACAAGAAGAAACAACTAGTCTCCCAGCTCCCGAAAGGAAATGGGAACCTCAAAACAAGCGTGGGGCCCAGTTGTCAGAGCTGAGGCTTCCTGCCCCTGACTGGATTCTAGAAGGCACAACTCAGACTGAGAGCACGCACCTCTTTGGGGGAGTTTGGGTCAGGCTGATTTATTACCAGACTAGGGCTCGTTTTCTCTCTGCCTGCTTCCAAACTTTGAAACTTCAGGAGCTGGATTATTGCGCAATTGGTTTATGGGGAGTTGGGTTTACCCGGACCAGCCTTGAGCTATTTTGAGGTTTTCCCCGCCCATCCCAGTGTGTCTGTGTGTGTGTGTGTGAGAGAGAGCAGGCAACATGTGCCTGTTTAAGCACCATGGGTGGTATGCCTGCTCACACGTGCCCTCTGCCTTCACCTCCCCAGGCCACCCCATCTGTCCTGAAGGCAGGTCAAGGGTTCCAACGGGTGTGGCAAGCAGTTTGCCCCTTTCCCCGACTGGTGCCCAGGGTCTGACAGCACCTTAGGGGTGTGGTGGTTCTGGTGCCTTCTAGAGGATAGCTTCCCCAAGCTGGGCCAAAGGGACAAAGCTCTAGTTCCTTGTTGGAGAGAATCTGGGAAGCTCTGTTTGCTAGCATAGAGCCCAACTGTTCATATTCCAAACCAGCTGTCACCACTTCAACCATTATGCCCATCTGGGAAACTCAGAGTAAAGCTAAAGCGCACTCCAGCTTGTTCTCTTCAAGGCTCCATGCTGGAAGGTTGAGAAGGACTTTCCTTCCCAACAAGGGGCTTGCCCTTGGAATGAATGGAACAATGAATATAAAAGGGATGGATGTTGTCATTAAAGAGTTCTAAGATCTGGGCTGGATTCCTTGATCTCCCGATGAAGTCCTAGGAATATGACCTTGGGTGAGTCATTTCCATACTGGGCTTCTTTTTCCCCTGTATAATCTGGAGGTTCAATTATAATCTACAAAGCCCTTTAACAGATGCATTTCCTATAACCTGTTTCCTTAGGAGAAGACATGATCTTGAAAATTTGAAATGGGCAAGGGAGTAAATTTCATTACCTAATTTAACATACCCCATATTTCTCCACTGGGGGTCAGCCTTAGGCTGGATCTTCACCTTTGAGGGTGGGTGGTCTCAGTGCTAAGGTCAGATCTTTTCTGAAGGAAATGGATCTTGTGACCTGGCTCCACCTCCCTTTCATCCTCTCTGGTTCATCTATGCACAACTAGGTCAGCCACAGCAACTCATGTTATTTAGGGGAGGAGACTCTCCAGGCAAGCATGTGGACCAAAATACAAGGCCTTCGACTAGTCTCCTTACTCCTGATAATGCTCGTTGGGTGAGAGAGGCTCACCTACTGTCAGAGGAGCAAGAACTTTGTATTGGTCATTTGGGGGTAAATGCTCTTTGGAGTAAGAGAATTGGCAAAAATCATCTCTTTAGGAAGGGTGTCAGAGCACCTTAGGGGAAGCTTCTGTCCACCTCAGTTTCAGGGGCTTTCGGGAGGGCAGCTGGATAATTCTGAAGGGTTGGACTGACAAGGCAGTCTCAGATAATGACTAACCTTGTCTCTTTTCTTCTTTTTCAGGTGGAGTCATCACCTACATTGGTTCCAATGGCTCATCTCCCAGCCGAACCAGCCCTGTTTCTCTCTGCAGTGAGAGCTCCAATGGCAGCTTCCAGTCCCTGACCCACGCCTTTCCTGCCTATTTTCCACCCTCCCCCACTGGCTCCCTCACTCAGGATCCAGGCCGGCCCTTTGGGGGTGGCCCTCCTGGCTTGAGGGAAGATGGCTCCCCTTCATCGTCATCTTCATCTTCTTCCTCCTCTTCTTCCTCTTCATCTTCTGCCTCCTTCTATAATGGAGGCTCCCCTGGAGGACTTCAAGTAGCCATGGAGGACAGCAGCCGAGTGTCCCCTAGCAAGAGTACCAGCAGCATCACCAGTAAGTCCTGGTGTGGGTTGGGAGTGTTAGTGGTAAAGGAGTAGATATTGATTTTTGCCTCTTATTTGCATAATTTTTATTTCATTTAAAAATTTAATAGGACTGCTCCTTTTCTTCTCACCCTCCCCCAAAAATCTAAGCTTAGAAGACTTTGTTGAGCTGTGCCTCCTGTAGCTACACCTAATCCTGGGATTGTCCATGGGGTGGGGGTTGTCAGTGAATCACTCCCCAAGGAAGCTGGCTTACCCTTTGTTCTTTCCTCCAGAGCTCAATGGCATGGTGCTCCTTTGTAAGGTGTGTGGGGATGTTGCCTCTGGCTTCCACTATGGAGTCCATGCCTGTGAAGGCTGCAAGGTGAATGGGGTACAGAGGGTTGGGGGGGGTCTCTCAGAGATTTGAGGAAGGGAGGTCTCCAGGGCTTCCAGAGTCCAGGGACACTAGGGTGGTAGAAGGGCTTATAGCTCTTTTTAGTCCTCCAGGCTGATGTCTCTCTTCCCTTCCCCTACTAGGGCTTTTTCCGAAGAAGTATCCAGCAGAACATCCAGTACAAAAAGTGCCTAAAGAATGAGAGTTGCTCCATCATCCGTATCAACCGTAACCGATGTCAGCAGTGCCGATTCAAGAAATGCCTGTCTGTTGGCATGTCCCGAGATGGTGAGGGCCTGATAGCCCTCTCCCCTCCCTCCACTTGCCCTAGATCCCAGCTCTGAATTCCTTATGCCCTCAGAGTCTGAACTATTGATTTTTTTTTAAACCCATACCTTCTGTCTTAGAGTCAATACTGTGTATTGACTCCAAGGCAGAAGACTGGTAAAGTAGGAAATGGGGGTCAAGTGACTTGCCCAGAGTCACACAGCTGGGAAGTGTCTAAGGCCAGATTTGAACCTAGGACCTCCTATCTCTAGGCCTGGCTCTCAATTCACTGAGCTACCCAGCTGCCCCCTGAGCTATTAATTTTTTTTTTATATTTTAAATCCTTAACTTCTGTGTATTGGCTCCTAGGTGGAAGAGTGGTAAGGTGGGCAATGGGGGTTAAGTGACTTGCCCAGGGTCACACAGCTGGGAAGTCTCTGAGGCCAGATTTGAACCTAGGACTTCCCATCTCTAGGCCTGACTCTCAATCCACTGAGCTACACAGCTGCCCCCTGAGCTATTGATTTTTAAAATACTCTCTTCTTCTGTCTTACCTCTAAAACTGAAATTGATTGACAAAATAATTTGCATCCCATTTCCATCAGAGAGTTCCATAATTGTCAGAGTGGAAAGGTACTGAGGTGTTGGTCATGGTCACTTCCTTTATTTTATAGAGGAAGCCACTGAGATCTAGAGGGGTCAAGTGACTTCCCTAAGTTTCCAGGAGGTTAATGACAGAGATGGGATTAGAACCCAGTCTCCTGACTCCCAGATCCAGTGTGCATTTCCTGCTATTCCAAGTGTCCTTGAGAGCTCTGATCAGGGCCCCAAGTCATCCTTTAGCTACTTCTGAGCCAGACTGGACTGTTTTGTCTGCAAAATAGTTTGCTTAGTGTGTTCTGCTTGGAGTTGGCTCCTCTGGTCCCCTTTCCCCTTTCCAGGATTTAGTATCAGGAACCCCTTGTTCATTCCCCCCCCCCCTCCCTCCAGAATGGGAGCAGATCAGATTTGATCATGAGGAAGGGAGGTGGAGGAGCAAGAAGTTTCCTGACATCTCTCCCTTCCCTACCCACCAGCCGTGCGTTTTGGACGGATCCCAAAGAGAGAGAAGCAGAGGATGCTTGCTGAGATGCAAAGTGCCATGAATCTGGCTAATAACCAACTGAGCACTCAGTGCCCACCTGAGGCCTCACCTGCCAGGATCCCTGCACCTGGCCCGTTGGGCTCCTCACCACCCCCAGTTCCAGCTCCCTCACCTCTTGTGGGCTTCTCCCAGTTCCCCCAGCAGCTGACACCACCCCGATCTCCAAGCCCCGAGGCCAAAGTGGAGGATGTCATCTCCCAGGTGGCCCGAGCCCACAGAGAGATCTTCACCTATGCTCATGATAAGCTGGGCACTGCACCCAATGGCCTGAATGCCAACCAGACACCCAGTGGCCCCCCAGCATCTACAGTACCCCGCTGGGAAAACCATTGTTGTCCTTCAGCACCTCCTGATGACAACAACTCGGCTGCCACCCAGCGCCACAATGAAGCCCGAAATGGACTTCATCCAGCTCCAAACTCATACCCACCAACCTGGCCGACCGCTCCTTCCCATCATGGATGCCACCAGCATAATAGCAATGGGCATCGCCTCTGCCCTACCCACATGTATCAAACCCCAGAGGCTGAAAACTCATCTGGTTGCCCCTGGCAGGACCGCTCTAAGAACATTCTTTTGGTGAGTGTTTTGGGAGCTAAAATAGGTAGAGATTGGAGTTGAGATTATGTTCTGGAATTGGACTTGAAATGGGGTGGCAGAGGACTTTTAAGTATAAAGTATTACTTTTTCCAACTTTTGGAAAGCCTCTGTCATTAGGGACAGTCCCTTTTTCTAAAAGGGTAGCATGAGTCTCTCAGGGTTCTGCCTAGAGATCTGGAAACATGAGGATGTGGCCCACTTAACCATGGAGAGTATCCTGTTCTACGATCTCATCAAGGCTTTGCCCAGACACTCCCCCAAGTCTGGTACTTAATCTCTGTCTTCACCCTCATCCCTATTTACTATTTAAGGTGAATATTCCATCTTTTAGGAGTCTGGCCTATGGCAGAATTCACATAGGACACCCCCATCCTGCAGAGGTTTATGCCTTGGAATTCCAATGGAGCCATTTGGCTGATATCTCCTGTCCTTTCTTCCTCAAGGCATGCCCCATGAACATGTACCCCCATGGGCGTAGTGGGCGAAGCGTTCAGGAGATCTGGGAGGACTTCTCGATGAGCTTCACGCCTGCTGTGCGTGAAGTTGTGGAGTTTGCTAAGCATATCCCAGGCTTCTGTGACCTCTCTCAGCATGACCAGGTCACTCTGCTCAAGGCTGGTACCTTTGAGGTAAGTTCTCCTGACCTGGAATACTGCCTGGTAGGAGCATGGGGATGTCTCCTTCCAGAGTTGGACACTAATCCCCATTCTAGGCCCTTTGGAATCTGAACATTCTGACTCCTCTCTCTCTTCTCCATCTCCCCTTATCCCAGGCCCCCACCCCCCTCAGACCAAGATTAGGAGAGGTTGTCTTGTTTACACAACCACAGCATCATGTTTCCTCTTTCATGCTCCTACCTTAGGGAAGGAGATGCCATTTTCAGAGAGACTAGTTATAGGAAGTTCTTCCTTGGGTATAATCCAAATACTTCCTGGAAATCATCCAAATACAGAGCTTGGCATCCTGTCTTCTAACTGGTGGGATTTGGCAGTTTAGGAGATGGGTGGCTTCTGTCCTCCCAACTGCTTGGACTGACTTACACACCTGTCTCTAGGTGCTGATGGTACGTTTCGCTTCACTGTTCAATGTGAAAGAGCAAACAGTTATGTTCCTGAGCCGCACAACATACAGTCTGCAGGAACTGGGCGCCATGGGCATGGGTGACCTGCTCAATGCCATGTTCGACTTCAGTGAAAAGCTTAACTCCTTGGCTCTCACAGAAGAGGAGCTGGGACTGTTTACTGCAGTGGTGCTTGTCTCTGCAGGTAGGCCATGGCCCTAGCCACAGGGGAAGGGGAGGGGATGCCGGGCCAGCCACGTTGCAGGCTCTTGGTTGCTCAGTCCCTGGTTAGTTCCCTCCTGCATTTGCAAGCTGGTATTCTACACCCTCACCTATCCCATATGCAAAGAGATGTCAGGAAACAGCTTCTGTGTCCTCTGTTGCTATCTTCTGAAGACTTGAGTCTCCTTTCCCTCACCCTGTTGTGTGTCTGGTAGTGACCTGTCCTCTCTGCCCTGGAGTTCTTCTTTTTTAATCCTTCCTTTCTGTCTTATTATCCACTATAAGATGGAATGGTAAGGGCTAGGCGAACAGGGTTAAGTGACTTGCCCAGGGGTCACATAGCTAGAAAGTATGTAAGACCAGATTAGAACCCAGGCTGTCTAGACTCCAGGCCTGGCATCCTATCCATTATGCCACATGGCTCCCTCCCAGATTTCTGGTGAACAACGAAGCCCCTATGTCCGGAGACCTTTCCAGCCTGATGGCCCTCAGTCACTCCTTGCCATTTTCCCTTCGCTCAACAGATCGATCGGGTATGGAGAACTCGGCTTCTGTAGAACAACTGCAGGAGACGCTGCTCCGGGCGCTCCGGGCGCTGGTCCTGAAGAATCGGCCCTCAGAGACCTCCCGCTTCACCAAGCTGCTGCTTAAGCTGCCTGACCTGCGCACCCTCAACAACATGCATTCCGAGAAGCTGCTGTCCTTCCGAGTAGATGCCCAGTGACTACAGCCCCCACCGATTTCTGTCTTCATCGGGCCCTGTCCTTGTACAGAACTGAACTCTGCACTTCTCTCTCCTTTAAGAGACAAAAAGACAAACACCGTCCCTTCCCCAGAATCTTATTTATATTGTTATAAAATATCCCCCCATGAGCCTCTGGGCTCCTCCACCCCAGCCTTGTAAATTAGTTCCCTCCTTATGGAACTGCTCTATTCCTTCCTGTTGAATCCCCCATCACCCGATGTGTCCTGTTCTATCTCAAATCAGTAGCTGACATCTATCTGATCTGGCTTCTGTGCTGTGTGGGGGGTGGGGGGAAGAGGAGACCTGCAGGGTCCAGGGCCGATGCTACCGGCAGATTTGGGGTGGAAGGAGGAGTATAACCCATGCAGGCACAGAAGGGTCCTCAGGGGAGTTATTTTCATCATATATTTATTACATAAATATATAGTAAAATAGACGAGCGACAATTACCATAAAAATATCTTTCTTTAAAATCCTGACCCAAAACACAACGGGGTGAAAAATCGCACATAACAGACATACTGATTGTCAATATGGGGTGGGGGTCAGGATAGGCCTCCCCCCATTCTTCCTACCAGCCATTTTCCCTCCCTAGGGGGAAGGAGCTACCCCCCAACCAGCCATATCCCCCCACCCCCACCCCACAGCACCAGCTTCTCATACATTCAGTAGCGCCCCCAGGCAGTACCCCCCCAGGAGTTACGGGTTAGGGGTTCCCCTAGTCCCCTTTGTGGACGGTGTCTTTGCCCCCCACCCCCTCTCTACCCTGTAGGCCGGCCACCAGGGGATGAGGGGAGGGACAGGGGACTCCTCTCTCCCTACTCCCCCCACCTGGGACAGAGCAAGGTGGGGAGCTGGATGAGGTATGTGTGTTAAGAATGATGGGTGGGGGAATACTGAGATGGGGAAGGAGGCAGGGTGGGGGTAGGGAGTGGGAAGGGGGGCAGTGTAGTGGTCATGGCTCTAGGGCCCCCCTCATCCTATCCAGAGCCCCCTCATCCTATCATGGGCACCCCTCCCACAGCCAATACTGCAACACGAGGCCCCACCTCTACCCCTGAAGTGCCCTGGCCCAATACTGGAGGGGGTTTGCCAAGCACCCTCATGTCATGTCTGTCCACCCCTCCCTCCTTTATTAGCACCAATGATCTCCAAGATTGGGACCCCCCATCCTCTACTTCCCACAGTAGGGATGGGGGAATTTATGAATCTAGAGCAGGTGCTCTAAGACTACCTGTCTCCATAGCCCCCTTCAGACATATCCCCCAAAGAATACACGTGAGCTGGGAACATTCATCTAAACACACACACAGAACATGCATCATCCATACACATACTTGGACAGACCCTTACCCCAGGCTGCTGTCCATTCCCTGCCCCTCAATACCAAGACAGCGCAGGGTAATATGGAGGCAGGTCATACATAGCTCATCTGGTGTGGTTTGGGGGTGGGTGGTGTGCTGGAAAGTAATTCCCAAATGCCTATAAAGGGGCCAGTCCCACTTAGCCCCTAAGCCTTCCCTGCTCTGTCCATGGCTGGAAAAGAGTAGACGGTAGCCAGAGCAAGTACATTGATGGCCCTGTTGTGGGGTAGGGGTGGCAACTGAGGAAGAAGACTCATCCTAGTGACCTGGAGTCAGAATTAGACCCCCAGGATAAAGAGACAAAGAGAGACAGAAAGTGTGCTAGGCAGCAAATGTAAAGGACAGACACAGTCGTGCGCGCACGTACACACACATACAGACAGACACACAACCTAGTCTCTCCTGTCCCGTACCCCTTAGATCTGGGCTATGTGGACAAGGAAGGGGTATGTGTGTCGGGAACTGTAAGGGGCTGGTAGTGAGGACGGCAAATCTTAAGTCTCAGGCCAGGAGATTTCCTTGGGTGGGTAGGTGGGTGGGTGGGGAGAAGGCCATACTCCCCTGGATACAGCTCAGGACCACGGTGGTGGAGGTTGAGGAGGGGGGGTGTGGGCTATCAGTGCAGGGGGTTAGGCCAAGGGGAGAGGTGGCAAATCCTCTACTGCTTAAGACATTTTTGCCCAAGAAGTGCAAAGAGGAGGAAATCCACAACCCCCTCACCCCCAACACTCATCCCATCACCCATGGCTTCTTGAGGCAAGTATTTCCATCCCTGCCCATATATATGGCCCCATATTCCTCATGCCTACTCATTCTCTTTCCAGGGGATTAACTCCTACAGTCCTTGGTTGGGTGTAGGGGGTGGGGTGGGTAGCATACTCAAATCAAACAAACAAAGCAGTGAAGCCTGGCCAGAAAAATAGCCCCCTCCTCTGGTTTTCATCTTCCTGGGGTGAGAGTGGGGGTGTAGCTCCAGGTGGAGTTCCTGAATTAAAGGAGCAGGGTTGGGGGAGGAGGGTGGCAGACAAAGCCGAAGAATTTCAGAGACAAAAATGAGCACCCCTTCAAAACCCCCCATTCCTCCATAAAACAAAAACTAAGTGCCATTTCCCTAGCCCCTCCACTCTACCACCAGCGGGTGGTGCCTTCTGAGACATCAGGGTGCTGCCAGGAATGGAGGAGACAAGGGTAAAAGAAAGGATGGGATTAGTGCATTGTTTGGGGAGGGGGCTGGAATCTCAAAGGAAGGAGAGAAGAGTAGCCTAGGAGCAGAGAGTTGGGGAGATGCCTAGACTCAAAAATACTCCCCAATGCAGCCTCTTGATTGTGGCTGACTCTGCAGGATATGGGGAGGACAGTGGAGAGCTGGGACCATAGTCTTTCCTGGTGTGGATGCCAAGGTACCTGCCTGGGGCAGGAAGGAGGGTGGGCACCATTTAGGGGAGGGAAGTCCCTGGGTTGGTGGGCATTTTAACAGGGAGCCATATAGGGGATACTGGCTGGCATCCAGTGTGAGAGGTAGATGGAGCTCAGAATTAGCGGGCACAAGTGGCGAGCAGAGGGTGCAAAGGTGTGTGCGCCAAGGGAGCAAGGCAAGTGGGGAGGGGAGGGAAATGGAGGTGGCCAGGACCCTGTGGCTTAACTCTGATTGGCAGCCCCACTCAGGAGGTGGTAGTGATGGTGGGCTTCTCTTTTTTTGGGGGGGGGGCAGCTGTCAAAGTGCATTGGGATGGGCAAGTCTTTTCCTATCTCCCCCACCCCAGGTCCTCTCCCCAGCCGGCCTCAGTTAATAATTTAATATCATCATCTCTCTGTCTCTTTTTTTTTTGTCTTTTTCTCTCTTTCTCTATTTTTTTCTCCACTTTTCTTTCTTTTACCCTCTCGCTTCCAAAGTGCAGTTAGAGTGACTATAACTTTTAACCTCCCAGGGAGGAGCCAATGCTGAGGCTTCTCTGTGCAACCCAGGTATCTGAGCATGAAAAGAGGGGCCCTAGCCCAGGATCTGGGTTAAGGAATAAGGAGAGGGGTAGGCTTTTTTGGCGGGGGGAGGGGTTGAGGGCAGTTCCCCCTACAACCCCCCATCCTTCCCCTACAGTTCAGATGGCTCCTTGTCCCATCTCTTCTCCCCATCTTCCCCCTGCCCTGGGGGTGGGGCTCCTAAAAGTTGCCAGAGGACTCCCCTTCCCACTGGCATTGTCCTTTTTCATTTTCTTGAGTTGGTTTTTGTTTGTTTGTTTTGCCTGATCCCAGGGCAGGAAGGAGGTCTCTGAGGAGGGATCTTGGCTAGGCTGTGTGTGGGAGGCAAAAATATATAGAAGGAAAGACAGAAGAGGGATGTGGGGTGGTATCCCTTAGCCCTGCCCCTTCTGCTGCACCCTCTGCAGCTCCACATGCCCCAGCTCTCCCCATACCCCAGCACTGGGGGCTTAGACTTCCTGATCCTCGAAGACCTCAAGGAAGAGCGGGGGAAAAAGTTCTGTGGGGCACTCGACTTTCATGTGTAAGAAGCGGCTGGCATGGCAGGCCCCTATCATCCGGAGGTCAGTCACCTTCATCAGCAGTTTGGGCCAGAAGTGGGGAATGTTGTGTTTGCGATGGTTGATGTAGTGTTCGAAAGCCAGCAGGTAAGCCTCCTGGCACTTCTCGATCTTGTCCACACACAGCAGGCCCGAGCGGTCTGCAATGGGGAGAAAGGAAACAAGAAATGACTGCTTGCCTGGAGAACTGGGGAAAGGCTGAAAGATCCCAAGGGTCCCCTGAGGGGAGGGACTAAGGAAAGAATAGTAGGAGGTCAGAGGAAGGACTCTACCAGACAGAATGGGGATGAAGCTAAGGGACTGAAGGCTGGGAAAGAAACAGAGGGACAGAGAATTGGGGGTAGGGTTGAGAGATTGGGAGACCAATTGGAGACTGAGGGACTAAGAGGCCTGAGAAAGTCTGAAAAACAGAGAATTTCGGGAGAGACTAAGGGAGAAAAACTAAGGAAAAGTAGAAAGACAGAGGGACAGGGCAAAAACTAAGAAAGAGAACCAAGAGAGAGGCTGAGAGGCAGAGAAAGGTAGGGGAAATACTCAGGAGAAAGAAAAAAATAAGGAAAAGAGGGAGAGGCTGAAGAACACTTAGGGGAGAGCTAGAAAAATAAGGGGAAGATATTGAGGGACTCAGGGCTTGAAGAGACATAAAGGGGAGGGACAGCGAGAACAGGGGGAGATTGAAAGAGACACATCAAGAGGACCAGAAAGAAGGAAATCAGCAAGCCCAAAGCATCTTCCCCAAGAGTTTCTTCCCTCTTACAACTCGTACCTGAAGACATGAGCAGCACAGCCTGGAGCAGAGCCACTTCCGTGTCATCCAGGTTGAAGGCAGAGAGTGACTTGCCCAGATCAAAGATGGCATCAGAGACCACCCCCAGGCCGCCATTCTTCAGCTGCTCCCGTTTGACTGCCATCTCCCCACTCAGCGTCAAGGTCTCACTCTCGGGATCATATCTTACAGCGGCCCGAAGAGACATGATCTCCATGCAGCAGCCCTTCAGCAAGATGATCTGGTCTTCACAAGGCAGCTGAAGGAAATGGGGTCCAGGAGAGGCAGGAAGGTCAATATATCCCTTAGTCTCTGGTCCTTAGATCTCCCCTACCTCCACCTCCCTCCCACAACCCCACCAGGGTTAGAGCCTGAGGGTGCTCCTGACGCTGAATTAGTCGCTATAATAACAGGTGGCTGAAAGTTAGTATGATAGTAATGTGGAAGTTCTTGTAAGGATCTAAGAATATTTTTTTTTTCATTTTGATTTTTCAATAGAATTTCAATAATATTCTCAATAGTGTTTTGATAGAATCTAATTCCCTTGTAATCCCATCCACTTTATATTATACAGATAAGAATAGACTGAGAAGAGGTCCCTAGACTTCATCAGACTGCCAAAGAGAATCCCTGACCCACAAAAAAGGTTAAAACTCACCACGGTAATGGAAATAATGCTGGCCTTGGACCATCAGGAGAGACTTAGATTTTGTTCTTGTGTTCCAATATTTACTAGCTTAATCTCCCCAAGTCTTAGTTTTCTTATCTGTAAAGTGGAACTTATAATACCTGCCATACCTATTCCATTGTGTTATCAGGATTAAATGAGGTAATATATGTAAAACACTTTGTAAACTAAAAGTTATATATAATCATCAATTATTATTTGGTTAGACTATAGAAGAAACTTCCAGCATTCACATGGTAGGCAACACTAGGACAGGCTGGGGTGGGGGCAGAGAGGGGTATCAGGGTAACTAGCACTGTCTCCTTCTTCAGGTATCAGTCAGCAGCAGCACAATGTAGGAGTGTGAGAAGGGGAGGGAAGAAGCCAGTAGGAATTCTCTTTTGAAAACCCAATGTTCTCAGTGACAGAAGATGAATGGATGAAATGGAATGGCTTTGGAGCTTCTCAGACAAACATGCTCAGATGGGGTGATTTTGAGAAGAGTCCCAAGTTTCCCTGCGGCCCCAAACTGCCTCCCCACATCCCATACCCATCTCCCTCCTGATACCCACCTCGGAGAACATGGGCAGTTTTTTGGCAAAGTCCACCACACGGGTGATGGCCGGGGTGATGATCTTGGTAAACTCACTGAAGGCCTCCAGGTCCACCTTGTCCCCATCTGGCATTGAGGCCATGGGTGACTGGCCAATGTCCTCTGGCTAGAGGGAGGGTCGGGGGTCAGGTAGGGCCAGGGACCCCATTTAACCCCTCACTATAGGGCACTGCCCACCAGGGGGAGCTCCAAGGCAGCTCAGGAAGGAGGAGGCTGGCACTCAGGTACCCACCTTCCCCCTTCTTCCAGGGAGTACCAAAGGTGGAGCAGAGAAATCTGGCAGCCCAATGCCAGCTTCCTGTCCTGATACTGTGTATCAGTCTTCCCTTTGCCTCTTTCCCCAGTTGCCTATTCACTTGGGACTCCATTGAGCCCATCCCCACCCTGTCCTGTTGCTGATAGTATACAAAGTCTTGTGGTAGGGAGGATACAGAAGGAAGACAGGCTGTGGTCCTCCCCATCAGTGAGAGAAAAACCTGCCATCTCTGTTCTCAGGGATAATTCCCTCTCTGATGGGGACAACTCAGCCCTTAGAGCCAGGAAACTCTTGGCCTAAGCCCAAAGGGAGACTCCACCTCTGTCCTCAGGAAGTTTTTCAGCCTGATCACAATCCTTACCCTTCCAACTCCCTATTCGCCTATTCCTCGTGTGATGGAACAGAATTAACTGGGAAGGGCTTTATGGAGAATGCTAGTGTCTCTCCTCTTCTAGGCTACCCATCTATCCTCTGCCTGTCCTTTTCCGTCCCTGGTTCTCCTCCCCTCCCACTCACTACCTCCCCACTTACCAAGAATTTCCGTTTCTGCTTCCAATGGCTGCCTTGGGCATTGGTACTTCGGTGGGCCTCTGTTACCAGATGGATAAGGTCCCATTCCTCAGGACTGGGCTCTGGCCGCTGCTGCAGCGAGCGGATCATCTCTTCCTTGCGCCGCCGTTCCCGATTCTCCTCAATCAGCTTTCGCTTTGCCACCCGCTTTGAATCATCCAGGACCACTGTAGAGAGAGAACAACAATCCCTCTCATCTGTCCTGCACTTTCACCTCCAGAGAAGAATTTATGGTCAGGAGAACCCAAGTTTGAGTCTTGAAGCAAACACTTGCTAGCTGGGGGCAGATGCCCAGAATGGCTTCCCTCTTGGCCTCTGCCTTTTGCATCGCCTGCCTTCTTTCAAAACCCAGCTCAGGTGCCAACTTCTTCCCAATGCCTTTCCTGTTTTGAACTACCCCCACACAACCTCAAGTCATCACTCCCCTTTAAAATTACTTTATATTGGGGGCAGCTGGGTAGCTCAGTGGATTAAGAGCCAGGTCTAGAGATGGGAGGTCCTCGGTTCAAATCTGTCCTCAAACACTTAATCCTCATTGCCTGACCCTTACCACTTTTCTGCCTTGGAACCAATACATAGTATTGATTCTAACGTGGAAAGTAAGGGTTTAAAAATTATTTTGCATTTATTTGTAAATATACTTTATCTTTGCCTCCCCCTCCATAACTAGTAGAATAGAACTAGTAGAATAGAAGCCCTTGAGAACTGGGCTGGTTTTACCCACTTTTTCAGACCAGACCTGTGATTGGTCCAGGAATCTGCTGATGAAGAAATTCAAAGCTGGGTGGCCCAGGGGCTGATGGGCTTAGAGTCAGGAAGACCTCATTTAAAATCTTGCCTCAGATACTTTTGTCACCCTGGACAAGTCATTTACACTCTTTCAGCCTCACAAAGTAGTTGTAGGGATAATATATGCCAAGAGGTCTGTAACTCTTAAGATACTAGATCAATGGTAACTCTTATCTAACATTCCTCATGAAGACTGGCCCCTGCGCTGTTGATTTGTAATCTGAGAGACTCTTTATAAAGAGAATTGTTTGGGGGTACTGAGAGGTTACATGACTAGATCGGGGCCACAGAACAAGCCAATGTGTCAGAGGCAGAAATTGAATCCAGGACTTCCTGACTGAGCCTAGCTTTTTATCTACTACACCATGCTAAGTCTATCTTATACCTGGTAGGCTTTTTTTTTTTTTTTTAACCTTTACCTTCTGTCCTAGTATAACAGCTCTAAGATAGAAGGGAAAGGGCTAGCAATCAGGGTTAAATGGCTTGATCAGGTTATACAGATAGGAAGTGTCTGAATCCAGATTTGAACCCAGATCCGACCCTAGGTCTGGACTCTATCCACTGTGCCACCTAGCTGCCCCTGGCAGACTCTTAATCATTGTTGAATCATGTTGTATAACCATGGGGCAAGTCATATAATTTCTCTGGGACTTAGTTTCTTTATCTGTAAAATGGGGATAAGAAACACTCACAAATCCACCTCATGGGGTTATTACTGATAAAGTGTTTTATAAACCATATACCACTAAAGATATGCAAGCTATTAATTCTGTTCCCTGACCAGTCTCTCATGTTATCTTCTCAGCATATTATATTATACTATGGTGTGGGTTTCTTCCTAATATGGGCTGGAATAGATGGTTGCTGAGGTCTCTTTTATCTCTAGATTCTGTGATAATCTTCCCCATATTACAGAATGGAAAACTGGGACTTAGAAAGTTTTGCTTAAAGTGACAAAGCTCTTTTGGAAAGGTGCTTGGGACTTGCTCACTTCTTTTACTTTCTCCATTTCTTAACACTTGGGAGCCTTAAACACAAAGACCCTATAAATGTCATTCTTTTCAATCAGTGAGAAATAGCTAATGAGCCCTAGTGGCCAGCTATTGGAAGTCTCTCCCAATCCTCAGCCAGGAATGAGATATCCCTCCTGGTAACCAGTGGATGTAGCTTTAGTTGGGTGAACAGCACTGAGCTGGGAGTCTGCATCTTCTCCCTCTTTATCCCATCTCTCCCTAGGGCTCTATGATCCATGGCCTTTACATTCTGGAGGGCAGAAGAGGCAACAGGGGCTGTACCTGGGGGAAACCTGTCCTGTTTGCCTTTTTTAAGAGAGAAGAGGTGGCAGGAGGGGCTTAAAACCTCTAGTGGGAGGTCCTAGGTTCAAATCTGTTCTCAGATACTTCCCAGCTGTGTGACCTTGTCACTTAGCCCCCCACTGCTTAGCCCTTACCATTCTTCTGCCTTGGAACCAATATACAGTATTGAATCTAAGATAAAAGGTAAGGGTTTAAAAAAAGGAAAAAAAAGAGTCTCTAGGCCCTGTTCACCTTTTTCTGAAGGAGTCTCTTTAGTGAGTGCCCCCTTTGAATGAAGATGGAGATACTAGGAAGAGAACAAGGTGAAGAATCTACATTTCAAATCCCCATCAGCATTTGACTTTGTAGGTCTCCTTTGCATTAACTTGCTCAAGTCACTCAGTTTGTTTCCTCATCTGTAAAGTGTGGATGATAACATCCACCTCACTGGGTTGTTACGAGGCTCAAAGGACATCTATAAAGTTTTGCAAACTTTAAAGCACCATGTAAAGGTGAGTTATGACCACTGGTGAGGTCACATTTATCTTTTTAGCCCTGCTTGATCCAGCTTGATAGCAGCTTGGCATGATGGATGTAGAGCTGACCTCAGAGGGAGGAAAGTCCTAGTTGAGGTCCCACCTCTGACACCCAGCAGCCAACCTCAGGGTGCCCCAAATAGCTCTCAAGGGTGAGTTGCAGGGGAGATGCTGCCCAGCATCTGCAGGGAAGCTTTCTCAGCCAGGAGCAGAGGATAGCAGTGAAATCCCAGGCCCAGGCCCCATATTCTCACTTAGTGTCCCAGTCCTGAGTTTATATCCTCCCCTCCATCAGATCCTGAGCCCTTGAGAGCAGAGGGGATCTGTGTCCTCTCTATTTTGAGAGGCAGCTTGGCAGAAAGAATGCTGGGAGGGGGCAGCTGGGTAGCTCAGTGGATTGAGAGCCAGGCCTAGAGATGGGAGGTCCTAGGTTCAGATCTGGCCTCAGAAACTTCCCAGCTGTGTGACCCTGGGCAAGTCACTTGACTCCCATTACCTACCCTTACCACTTCTGCCTTGGAGTCAATACATAGTATTGACTCCAAGATGGAAGGAGAGGGTTTAAAAAAAAAAAAGAAAGAAAGAATGCTGGGCTTTGTGTCATGAGACCAGGTTCAAATGCTACCCAAACCCACAAAACATGGGGGACAAGGAGCAAATTACTAAAACTCTCAGGACTTTAGTATCTTCATCTAGACCAGTGGTTCCCAAACTTTTTTGGCCTACTGCCCCCTTTCCAGAAAAAATATTACTTAGCGCTCTGGAAATTAATTTTTTAAAATTTTAATAGGAAAGATAAATGCACCTGTAGCCATCACCACTCCCCTGGATCACTGCAGCACCCACCAGGGGTGGTGGCACCCACTTTGGGAATCACTGATCTAGACAATGAGGAAAGTAACCCTTCATAGGGTTATTTGTGGGGAAAAGTACTTAAAACTTTTAAAGGGCTCTATGATGTGAGTTTTTATCTTTTTAGCCCTGCTTGATCCAGGGCCTACATGTATACAGACATTTATTTATTTATTTTTGCTTATTTATTTATTTACAGCCCTTTCTCTTAGTGGTAATTTTAAGTCAGAAAAGCAGCAAGGGCTAGGCATTTGGGGTTAAGTGACTTGCCAGGGTCACACAACTAGGAAATGTCTAAGACCAGATTTTAAAGGCCATTTTCTTATTGTTTATTACCTCTAGGATTAAATACAATGAATCTGTTTTGACATTCAGAGCTTTGACTCTTCCAACCTCCCACTTCTCTCTATAGATTAATCCCTTGTGTTCACTCTATCATCTAGCCATACTGGCTATAATACAGACTGCTTCATCTCTTTTCACCAAATCTTTTTTTTCTGACTATCTTCCAGTAAGTCAAGATTTGAACCCAGTACCTCCTGTCTCCAGGCCTGGTGCTCTATCTGCTAGTTGCCCCCAAAACAGAGACATTTAATAAGAAACACAATTGTTGAACCAACTGTATGGGTAGTTATGCCAAGGGTGGGGTGAAATCCTAGAAGACATGTCCTTTGACCCTAGGACTCTTCTTTCTGCCCTGACCATGCTTCCCCAGTTTTGTGTACTCTTACAGTCCATGGCCATGCCCACGGAGATGCATTTCTTAAAGCGACATAGCTGGCACTGGTTTCGGGTGATCTTGTCAATGATGCAACAGCCATCATATTTGCAGGAGTAAGTGGGATGAAGGTTTTTCTGGATCGTGCGCCGGAAGAAGCCCTAGGAGATGGGGGCAGATAAAGGACCAGCTTCTAGATTCCTGCCCCTCCAACCCACCAGACATTTGAACCAAAAAGCCTGAAAGGAAGAGATAGATTAGAGAGGACATCTCACCACAACCTGCAGGGCTAAGATCTTGGAGAAGTCTACGGGTTTTAATAACTTGTGGACTGTGGACTATGTACACAGGAAGACATAATTGAATAGGTTTGAAAGGTCAACAACTGGGAGGAGATGGCATGGATATAATGAAAGAAGCTGGGGATAACTGAGAGGAAGGTGAGGGTAAGGAGTCCTTCAATGGGTGCCTAGAAAAGAGGGGAGAAGATAATGGTGTCTAGTAGGACAGGTTCGGGGAGAGGGCCATATGAAAAGAGGCCCAAGTGGAGGAGGGAATAGCATGGGAGTCCGTACCTTGCAGCCTTCACAAGTGATGCATCGGTAATGATAACCTGTGGCCTTGTCTCCACACACGACACACTGCTCATCTTTGTCCAGGTAACTAGGGATGTACCCTGGAGTACAGGGAGGCAGGGAGACACAGCTGTAGGAGTCAGGTAGAGCCTCAAGGCCAAAGCTACTGTCCCTCATCCATATCTCAGCACTTCCTTGTCAGCTTGGTACCATCTCCCATCTCAGTTCTGAGCTATTCCTTTTATCTAGTTCACAGAGTAATGGGTGAAGATATATGATGGAATACTTAATGTCAACATAACATTAGAAATGTGATACTGGGTCAGTTCCATAGTCTATCCAACCCAGGACCAACTGGGATATGAATTAAAAAGCAAACAATTATCCTCTCTGACTCAAGCCTCAAAGGTCAAGAATATGTCCCCTATACACTCTTATTTCCTTTAGGAGCTCATAAAAGAGCTCTAACCCTTCTCACAGGGTACCCGAGTTGACAGTTGCCCAGGCACCAGAATAATCCTGGAACAGCCTAGGGGAGCCAAAGTGGGAAGGGAGGGAGGTAGGGAGTCCAGCTCACCTGACATGCTGGTTTTCAGGGAACATTGGCTGGTCTTTCTTTTCCGCTTGCCATCCAGTGACCTGGTTGAAGGATGCGGGAAGGCATTTGAACTTTCCCCTGGTTGGTCCTTGGTGAAACTCTACTCATAGTAGCAGGGTATCTGGACCCACCAGCCTAGTCCCAACTACCTCCCGTCTCCTACCGAGCTCTACCAGTCTCTGTGGTCAGCTGACCAGGCTGGGAAAGGTCCTGCTGAGAAGTTCAGGGCTGGGAGATAAGGAGTTTGGTTGGGCACCGGCTAGAGTCCCAGTACATATATACACATCTGGCTGACAACCCCTGCAACCTATCCATTCTCCAGAACTCCTAATGATAGCACATCCACATAGCCTTTAGTATATGCCCAGGGGTTACATGACTCTTAGGGTGAACACATACACACAGAGGGCACAAGCTTAGGGACACATGCACCTAGGATACAGAACTTCCAAGGCACATGCATACTGTCATGCAAAAACATACTAAGCAACTTTTAGAACAAACGGGCATGTCCCAGAGCCTCTAGGAGACACACATATTATATAACCCTTAGTATATGCACACATATTGCATAATCCCCACCACACACACTTTATATAACCCTCTATATGCATCCTGGGGTTGTATAACTTCCCTCCCCCCCCCCCGTGGCTGACATATTCCCAAGCCCCTCTTTACAGAGCGGGAGCCTCAAACTGAGATATGCTTTAGGAATCTCTCACTGGGATTCCCGAATGGCTCAGTGTCTGGTTCCTAAATGGCAGGAGGGGGAGGCATTCTGGCCTAGGTGCTATTGGGTTCATTTCCCTGAAAATATCTGACTTGGAATATCTAACTTCAGACAATTCCAGGAATGGCCACAAGATGGCGAAAAGACCTGGGGGAGGGGTTAGGGGAGGGGGTGACAGCAGTGGAGACCCTAGGGGGGTGTGGGTTGGGTAGGGAGGATACAGGAGGATGGGAAGTGCTCTAGCATCTACTGTAGAATCCTCAACAGTCCCAGCCTGATCCCTGTCCCCTCTGTTCCCTGGCACAGGTAAGCTTCCCAAAACGTTCAGCACATCCTTGATTGTGCCCTGGAAGAACCAGGGATGGCAATGAACAGGCACCCATGGCCCCGGTGTCATCAGGACAGAGTGCATATAACAAACTTCCAGAGGGGGAAGAGATATGGAAAGGTCCATAGCCTTCGTGGGGACACGGACAGGAAGCTTTCACACACTCCCAGAAAACCCACTCCCACCCAGGCCAGAATTCTGGGGCTTCCTTCATCTCTGCCTCTTCCCTTGGGACCCTGTGGTGGCCCTGTCCCCCCTCACCAGTTTGCTGAGCCAGGCTGGGCTTCAAGCCTCTTGGCATAGCTCCCATCTCCTTGGCAACAGCCACACCGATCCTCGGAGCACCCTCTCCCCCCTCCCCAGCCACGAGCACAGGCTGTACCCAGCACTCTAGGCCCCATGCCAATTGGGACAGGGCGCTGTGCCACATGGAGACAATCAGGGTGGGCAACGACACCCTCTCCCTCTCCCCTAAATTCTTCTCGCATTGAGTAAAAACAGCATCTCCTCCTCCACACAGAGATACTCAAATGGCTACCTTTCCATCGATGTACATCGAATCTTAGGGGCTGACATCTATTCCTACTTCCTGGGAGAAACCCCAAGGGATTCCCTTCTCCCTTCCCCTTATAAGAACATGGAAGAGCTCAGGGGAGCCAACATGCTCTAAACATGTATATGCAGAGAAACCACCTGTCCATGGGCACATGTACCCTGGAAACATTATATGCCCACCTGCTTGCCAATCTCCCCACCCCCAACCCCTCTGCCACATACCATTGCCTCCTGCCAGAACCTAACTACCTGCTCTACTAGGGAATTTGGAGGTAACCGTATCTCCTCCAAGAGAAACACAGGGCTGTCTGGGGAATAGTGTTCAGTCCACTGCATGGCCGCCATAACTACCCTTAGAGAAACATGGGATAGTGGGAAAAGCTCTGCATCTGAAATCAGAGGACCTGGGTTCAAATCTCAGCCTTGCTATTCTACACATGGGACTATAGACAAGCCACAACTTTTGTAAGCCTTGCTTTTTTCATTTGTAAAATGAGAGGGATTAGACTCTACAACTCCATCCATCTTTCAATCTATGATCTTAGGATAAAAGGAGCAAGCTTGAATTTTACACCATCAATTTAGCCAGGTGATGCCCATGGCTGGGGGTTAGCACTACAGGCCTATCATGCTCATTACCTGTTCTCCTCTGGGTCAGACCCACAATCCAGTTTGCTTGGCTTCTGTTCCATTCACTGCAATTCCATCCAGGATTGCCCCCCTCCCCCAGCACTCCAACAGACTGAAGTAGGCACAGCGACCTCCTGCAGGCAGAGCCACAAGCCTCCCCCCCACCACCCGGGCTCTAGGGTACAGCGCCCATAGTGCCTGGCCTTAGTGTTTGGCCTTCCATGCCATGCCCCACGCCCCACAGGGGGCGGGTGGCAGGGGGGGGCCAGGGAGTAGTGTGGTAGAAGGGCTGGGGATGTAAGCTGGCTCTTGGGGAGAGTCCTGAGATGGGGAGGAGGGGGGAGCAGCTGTAGAGTCTTGTCCTGAGGGCCCTGAGGAAAGAAGAGAGAGCAAGGATTGAGACAGGTGCTCATGGGAGTGGAGAGGAGGTAGGGGCTTATTCTGGACTGACATTATGGATACCTGAAGCCCATTATGAAACTGGTGGCGATGTCAAAGGAAAGCCGATGCTCTGAGGACAAGGGGAGACATCTGTGCTCTCCCTTCCTCTACTGCCCATCCCCCTAGTCAGTGTGAAGGAGATCTGACACTGTCAGGGAAGTGGGACAACTACTCCACCTCCAGCCCAATCTCCCTAAACATTCATCAAGGCTCATTATGGATAAGAGACATTATATATAACCAAAAAGAAAAGGGATGAAGTGACAAGGTTAACAGGATTTTTGGCATTTTCTACTACTGCCACCAGAAACAAGTACAACTCTTAGGAAGAGCTAGTGGAGAAGGGAGTAGAGATCGGCACTTGGCATAAGGAAGACCTGAGTTCAAATTTAGCCCTGTGATCCTGGGCAAGTCACTTAGCTGTTTTCTGCCTTAGTTTCCTCATCTGTAAAACGGGGATAACCTCCCAGGGTTGTTATGAGGATCAAATGAGATAATATTTAAAGTACCTGAGATAAAGATATAAATACTAGATATGATTATGAGAAGGAGGAGAAGGAGGAAGAAGAAGAGATGTAAACAGAGAGTTCTCTATCCATGATCAATTTAACTTCACTAGGTACACACACTGTTAGGGAAGTGAGACACTGGCAATTTATGAGGTAGGTTATATTATTTATCTCCATTTTAAAGATGAGATACTTAAGTAAGTGCTTAAGATTTGAACTTAGTTCCTTCTGACTCCAACTCTGGTGCTCTATCCTCCAATGGACAATGGTGTCAAATTTGAATCAAAAGGTTACCGTAGGCACCTAAGTGGTGTTAACAAGCTCCCCAAACAAGATGCTGCCAGCCAGAACTAGGTTAAAATGCATGGGAAAGGGAGCTGCTAGGTGGCTCATTGGATTGAGAGCCAGGCCTAGAGATAGGAAGTCCTAGATTCAAATCTGCTCAGCTATATTCTTAGCTGTGTGACCCTGGGCAAGTCACTTAACCTCTCCATTTTCTATCCCTTACTACTCTTCTGCCTTGGAAGCAATACATAATATTGGGGAAGGTAAGGTTTTTTTGAGTCTGTTTTTTTTTTTTAGAACCCATACCTTCTGTCTTGGAATCAATACTGTGTATTGGCTCCAAGGCATTAGAGTGGTAAGGGCTAGGCAATGGGGGTCAAGTGACCTGCCCAGGGTCACACAGCTGCGAAGTGTCTGAGGCCAAATTTGAACCCAGAACCTCCCATCTCTGGGCCTGGCTCTCAATCCTCTGAGCCATCAGCTGCCTCCCTTGTTTTTTTTTTTTTTTTTTTTCCTAAGGTAACAGTTTTTTTCCAAAAAAATGTAACTGGGAAATCTTTAACAAACAAAAACATAGACAATGTTAATATGTCGTTCTCTACATTAATATGCTGCCCCCAGGAATCCTAAGGGCCAATTGTTTGGCATTAATTTGTTTCATGACTTAAACAGTTACTTAAGTATCATATACTTAAATATCGCTTCCTTCTGCCTCAGTTTCCACACCTGTGAAATAGAGATAAAGAATGTAAGCTTTCTAGAGTCGTCATGAAGACCAAATAACATTGTAAAGAGCTTTGTAAATCTCAGGCTAGCTCTTTCAATTATTAGTGTTAAATGCTGGAATAAGCTGCTCCCTGCCCTGAAGGAGCTTGCCTTCTACCTCAGAGAGAAGATACAACTTGTTCACAGAGAAGTAAATGTATCCAGCTCACCATGCTGATGTTCTTCTTTCTCCCTACTCCCAACTTGCTATGGCTCTTGCTCAATGACCTGGGAGACCTCATCCTACGAAGATTCCTGCTGTAGCTACCCTAAGCTAATAGGGCTGAGTCATACTCCGGCTCCCCAGAGGAGCTGGGGGAAAAGAAGACAGGGATGAGGCTGTCCTGGACCATCCATCTTCTTGGCACTGTCACCCCGATGTCACAGCACAGGTATAGTGCTAGAGAGTGCAGGCTGGGTGCAGGCAGATGTATGTGTCTGTGTGTGTGCGCGTGCGCACCTATGTGTGCGTATGTGTCAATCCATAACTATGTGTATGGGGAGGAGAGAGGGCAGAAGGTTATGTGGCTTCTGCACCACAGACCTCGCCCTTGGGCCCCCAAGCCCCACCCCTGGGGAGCTGATAAGAGACTGGGGGGAGAGATAAGAAAAAGAGTCTGGGCATGGGGCAAGAGGCCTGGAACACAGAAGCAGGGTCCCTGGACCTTGACTCAGAGTTGGATGGGGATGGGGAGAGAGGGGTTGCCCGTTCGGCTACAGATATCTTTGGGGGGTAGGGTTGGCGGGAGACTGGGGGGCCCAATAGGGGGCTGGGGGGCCAGGCAGGGAGTCTCAGGCTGGGAGCCATCAGGAAAGTAGGTCAAGTTTTTCTTGGCTGCTGGAGAAATTCCTGTTATAAATTTATAATGGTGCAGCCAGCCCTGAGGGGTGGGGGGTTGGGGGAGGGGGAAAGGGGGGGTTTGAAGGTTGAGGACAGTGGCCTCCTTACCCCCTCCTAGTAGTAGAGTGGTGGTAGAGGAGGAGCTACTCTCTAGACTCAATGGGGTGGGGTTGGGTGGGGATGGTTGGGGAGAAGAAGGGGGCTGGACAGTGAGGGGAATATTTGGTATCTTTCTGGCCCTCTTGTCTTGATGCTGAGCTCAGGCTCTTTGGTGTCTCTCTCTCTGTCTCAGTCTCCCTGTCTCCCTCCAGGCCATGCCTTGGTGCTTGGCACACCCTGGCTGCGGGCACTGCCCCCGCCCGTCTCCTGCCTGCCTGGCACACTGCCACCACTTGTTTACAGAAGCTGGAAAAATCCACTCACCAGCAGGAGGCCTGAGCACCCCTGGGGAAAGGAGGAGGGCCTGCACAGGAGTGGGCATGATGAGAGAGACAGCCCTGCAGAGGGGGCCTAGATACAGTCCTAGGTCCCAGGAAACTGGTTTGTAGAGCTAGAGTTGTAGTATCAGTCCCTACTAGCTTTGGCAACCCTCGTCCAGGCCCCTGTGCCCCAACTCAGATTTCAAATGGACAGCCACCACTCCTGGAACCCCTGACTATTCCCAGGGAGTACAGGTCTGGGCATGATATCAAAAGTAGCCACCATGTTTAAGACACCAGTCCCACCTAAGCCCTGACTTAAAATGGACACGGATAATAGTGAGGGGTAAAACACATGCCCCTGAGAGGAAGAGCACCTACATGCAGCCGAATGATTGATGCCCAAGGTGTCACAAACACGTGGTCCTCCATTCATAAGCCTTGTCTACTTCAACCTCCCTTGCCAGGGGAAAGAGGTGCCTTGCCCACAGATTGGATATCCAGGCCTAGATCCCAGCACAAAGTTGGTGCTGATAATAACAGTAATAATTAACATTTCTATAGGACTTCAATCTCTGCAAAGCACCTTGCATAGAGAACCACAACATTTGGATCCTAACAGCTCTGTGAGGTGGATATTATCCTTATTTTGTTTATTTATTTTTTAAAAAAATTCTTTCTTTTTCTGTCTTAGTAACAATTCTAAGAGAGAAGGGGAAGGGCAAGCCAAATGGAAGTTAAGTGACTTGTTCAGGGTCACACAGCTAGGAAATATCAGACCAAATTTGAACCTAGGTCTTTCCCAACTTCAGGCCTGGTGCTCTCTCCACTGTACCACCTAACTGTCCCTTATTATCCTCATTTTAAAGATCTGGAAATGGGATCAGAGAGGTTAAAGGATTTAGGATTTGAACCCAGGTCTTCCTGACTCTAGTAGTCCATTCAGTCTGTGACACTGTCTATCTTTTGTGTTTTAGTTTTGCTTTTTGTTGTTGTTGTCATGGGGAGATAGGAGGAAAGAACATTTCTCCTTCTTTGAGGCCATACCTAAGTTGCTTAGGCAAAAGAATGGTCAAGCAGAGGGGAGGGCCCAGTCAGATAGGAACTGCTGCCCTTCTCATCCATTCCCAGGACTCACAACTTTAACCAGACACACCTGCATACGTTCACGTAGGTGTCTAAATGTGGTGGCGGCATGGGGGTGGAGAGCTCCGGCCAAGGAGAACTGGAGGGCCAATGCCCAGCCTGAGAGGTGCCTTTCTTCTCATCCTCTTCCCGCTAGGCCAGTATGCTAAGTTTAATTCTCAAAGCTTCTTCCCGAAAGGGTAATAAAAAACACATTGGGCTTTTCATTCTCAACTCAGAGCAACTAGAATGACAGACTGAGAGACAGCAAGGGCCCACCTGTCAGTTGACATCACTCTCCACCCCTCCCCCTATAGAACTGTTGGGGGTGGCAATGTGGGCACTGTGCCCATGGAGAAGGAAGCATTTCATTAAGTCTGAGTGCCTTGGTAATGGGGGGAGGGGGGAGACATGAGGCCAATGCGGCATCCTTGGGCATTGTTCCAACCTTCCACTGCCAACCAGCCCCCATTTCCCTGTTGTCCTGCAGTCTGGTCCTAAGCAACTTGAGGGTGAGCAGCCTCCTTGCCACTGGGGAGCTCCGAGGACTAGGAGAAAATGTATACATCCTCGCTCCTACCCCTTCCCTCAGAACCTAAACTGCATCGGAACTCCTACACCATATCCGTACACCCACGCACCCACCCCCTACCTCTCTGGTGTCTGTTCTTGGCTTGG
>NC_058133.1:192789241-192799979 GCF_016433145.1 Gracilinanus agilis
GGGGCCAGGCAGGGAGTCTCAGGCTGGGAGCCATCAGGAAAGTAGGTCAAGTTTTTCTTGGCTGCTGGAGAAATTCCTGTTATAAATTTATAATGGTGCAGCCAGCCCTGAGGGGTGGGGGGTTGGGGGAGGGGGAAAGGGGGGGTTTGAAGGTTGAGGACAGTGGCCTCCTTACCCCCTCCTAGTAGTAGAGTGGTGGTAGAGGAGGAGCTACTCTCTAGACTCAATGGGGTGGGGTTGGGTGGGGATGGTTGGGGAGAAGAAGGGGGCTGGACAGTGAGGGGAATATTTGGTATCTTTCTGGCCCTCTTGTCTTGATGCTGAGCTCAGGCTCTTTGGTGTCTCTCTCTCTGTCTCAGTCTCCCTGTCTCCCTCCAGGCCATGCCTTGGTGCTTGGCACACCCTGGCTGCGGGCACTGCCCCCGCCCGTCTCCTGCCTGCCTGGCACACTGCCACCACTTGTTTACAGAAGCTGGAAAAATCCACTCACCAGCAGGAGGCCTGAGCACCCCTGGGGAAAGGAGGAGGGCCTGCACAGGAGTGGGCATGATGAGAGAGACAGCCCTGCAGAGGGGGCCTAGATACAGTCCTAGGTCCCAGGAAACTGGTTTGTAGAGCTCGAGTTGTAGTATCAGTCCCTACTAGCTTTGGCAACCCTCGTCCAGGCCCCTGTGCCCCAACTCAGATTTCAAATGGACAGCCACCACTCCTGGAACCCCTGACTATTCCCAGGGAGTACAGGTCTGGGCATGATATCAAAAGTAGCCACCATGTTTAAGACACCAGTCCCACCTAAGCCCTGACTTAAAATGGACACGGATAATAGTGAGGGGTAAAACACATGCCCCTGAGAGGAAGAGCACCTACATGCAGCCGAATGATTGATGCCCAAGGTGTCACAAACACGTGGTCCTCCATTCATAAGCCTTGTCTACTTCAACCTCCCTTGCCAGAGGAAAGAGGTGCCTTGCCCACAGATTGGATATCCAGGCCTAGATCCCAGCACAAAGTTGGTGCTGATAATAACAGTAATAATTAACATTTCTATAGGACTTCAATCTCTGCAAAGCACCTTGCATAGAGAACCACAACATTTGGATCCTAACAGCTCTGTGAGGTGGATATTATCCTTATTTTGTTTATTTATTTTTTTAAAAATTCTTTCTTTTTCTGTCTTAGTAACAATTCTAAGAGAGAACGGGAAGGGCAAGCCAAATGGAAGTTAAGTGACTTGTTCAGGGTCACACAGCTAGGAAATATCAGACCAAATTTGAACCTAGGTCTTTCCCAACTTCAGGCCTGGTGCTCTCTCCACTGTACCACCTAACTGTCCCTTATTATCCTCATTTTAAAGATCTGGAAATGGGATCAGAGAGGTTAAAGGATTTAGGATTTGAACCCAGGTCTTCCTGACTCTAGTAGTCCATTCAGTCTGTGACACTGTCTATCTTTTGTGTTTTAGTTTTGCTTTTTGTTGTTGTTGTCATGGGGAGATAGGAGGAAAGAACATTTCTCCTTCTTTGAGGCCATACCCAAGTTGCTTAGGCAAAAGAATGGTCAAGCAGAGGGGAGGGCCCAGTCAGATAGGAACTGCTGCCCTTCTCATCCATTCCCAGGACTCACAACTTTAACCAGACACACCTGCATACATTCACGTAGGTGTCTAAATGTGGTGGCGGCATGGGGGTGGAGAGCTCCGGCCAAGGAGAACTGGAGGGCCAATGCCCAGCCTGAGAGGTGCCTTTCTTCTCATCCTCTTCCCGCTAGGCCAGTATGCTAAGTTTAATTCTCAAAGCTTCTTCCCGAAAGGGTAATAAAAAACACATTGGGCTTTTCATTCTCAACTCAGAGCAACTAGAATGACAGACTGAGAGACAGCAAGGGCCCACCTGTCAGTTGACATCACTCTCCACCCCTCCCCCTATAGAACTGTTGGGGGTGGCAATGTGGGCACTGTGCCCATGGAGAAGGAAGCATTTCATTAAGTCTGAGTGCCTTGGTAATGGGGGGAGGGGGGAGACATGAGGCCAATGCGGCATCCTTGGGCATTGTGCCAACCTTCCACTGCCAACCAGCCCCCATTTCCCTGTTGTCCTGCAGTCTGGACCTAAGCAACTTGAGGGTGAGCAGCCTCCTTGCCACTGGGGAGCTCTGAGGACTAGGAGAAAATGTATACATCCTCGCTCCTACCCCTTCCCTCAGAACCTAAACTGCATCGGAACTCCTACACCATATCCGTACACCCACGCACCCACCCCCTACCTCTCTGGTGTCTGTTCTTGGCTTGGAGCCCCACCCAACCCAGGCCCCTGAACTTTGTTCATACTGCACAGGAGAGAAAGCCCAGCACCACCCCCACCACAACCCCCAGATCTGGAGCCAGGAGACATGGAGGGAGACACAGAGAGAGACAGGGAGAAAGAAAGAAGGAACGGTGGGAAGAAGAAAAACAAGGAAAAGGGGACAAAAAGGAAAAGGAAAGGGAGTGGGAGATGGAGAGAGGAGGAGACAGAGAAAGAATGAAGAAGATGAGAGAGAGGGAGATGGAGGGAGGGGAGAGGAGAAAGAGTGGGGAGATGGGAGGTGGGAAGAGTATATGAGGAGAGAGGAAGGAAGATGGGAGATGGGGTAAGAGATGGGAAAAGACTGAGGGAGTTGGGGAGAGAAGGGGAAAGAGGAAGATGGGGAAAGAGTGATATGAGTGGAGAGGGAGGGAGAGAGGGAGAGAAAGATAAAAAGAGAGGAAACAAGGAGGGGGAAGAGGGGGCACACACAAAGACAAGAGACAAGGAGATGACAGAAAGAAAGATGCAATCAGAAATAAGAGAGGGAAAAGAGAGACAAAGAGACAGAGAGTGGGGGTGAGGGGCATTCTGTCCTAAGTCACAACTCATCAAAGATAGGGGAAAGAAGGAAGGAGGAGTGGTTTCCACGGTGACAGCTGGTGCGTGGTGGCCTGGCATGTGGGTTATTAATAGTGTCGTGGGTGCATTCACACCTCCCTCCCCCTCACCCCTCAGTCTGCTGCTAGAGTGGGGGTGGGGGAATTCCCTTTGAGGCCCCCTGGATTGATCCCCCTATATCAGGGCAAGAAGAAAGTAAAGATACACATGGATATAGGCACCGGCAGAAATACAGGCACACTTATGCAAACCAAGGTCCACACACACAAAAGGACCCAATCATGCCCACTCAGAGATGTCCAAAAACATCAACATGCAAGAAAACAGGCACGAGGAAAAATACACAACATAAATACATGGAGACAAACACTGACACACATACTCGGCCACAGGATGGCACAGGCTGACACAGAGAGCCTTAAGTATAATGCAGAAACTCCCTCATTGCTCTTGCTTCTCAGAAAGGCAGACTTCTCCCTGGGGCTGGAGCCCAGGCTCACCTCCTTCCCCAGAGCTAACTTAAAGCTCATCAACCATTCATTCAGCCTTCTGACAAAGAGAAGATAGTACTCCCAGCAACCACCCCCCACCCCAGTTCTCATTCTGCTAGGGGAGAGACACACAGAGAAAACCACCGCCTCCTAAGAGTGATATTAAAAAAAAAAAAAGAAATACCACCTACTGCAGTTTTGGACAGTTGGGGGACAAAGGCAAGGTAGCGGTAGGCAGGATTCTTTTGGTTGGTCCACTAGACTTTCTTTTTCCTAGCTGATACCCTGCTTTTCTTCCTTTTCCCATAAAACAGTATTTGCGACTGGCAGACCACAAGGGAGGGGTGTAGGGTCCAACAAAGGCCCAGGTGGAATCCAGAGGTCAGAAAAGAGGAGGAAGAGGGAGAGAAATGAGTTTATTTCTTAACAAAAGAAGCCCCCTCCTCTGCTAAGGAATACAACAGGAAATTCCTCTCCTCCCCCCACCCCAGGACAGAGACATAGAGACATAAACAGCAGCCACTGACTTGGGCACTATGCCCGGTGCTAGCATCAAAGGACTATGCCTCCTTCTTCCCTCCCAAGCCCAGCCTCACCCACCTGCTGGGCTCTCCTCCCCACCCCTGGGACAAATCCAGTCAGTCTCATATCTGACACTGAGATACAAGTGGGTGATAGTACCTAGGAGTCATCCTCTACCCATCCTTCATCATCAACCATTGCGTAGCAGTAGCCATAACTGTGCCCCAACCATTTACCTATATTTCCTCCAATGGCTCCTCCCCTCCACTCCTCCCCTCCTCATGCTTAGACTTAGCCACTTCTGGCTTGCCCTCACACCAGCCTGGACAGCCGGCATTCTCCCAAACATTGCCCTCCCCTCCCTACTCGACTCTGGGAAGGAAGAGGAAGATTAAAGTGGTTGGAAAGCCAGAGATGGGTGAGTCCCCCTTCTCACTCTGGCACATTCTTCTCTCCCTCCCTCTTTCCCTCAGGAACCCAACCAAAAGCCAGAGTAACTGGAGCCCCGACATAGGGCAGCTGAGAACTGGAGGTATGAATGTCAAGGGGCAGGGGCTCTCACTACACAAGGCACAGCAGGGGAAGCAGGGAGTCCCCCCCACCAGGACTAGGGGATCCCCACCACATCCTCCCGGTTCTCACACACAAGAAAGTGCCCTGGGCTAGAGGAGAGGGGGATCAAAGAAGGAGAGTATCCTTACTCTGGGGAGGGGAGAACAAGGGAACAAGGCACTCTTCCTTTCTCCACAGTGGGGAGGGGCAGGGAAGGAGGGGCCCAAAGCCCACATACTCAGAAGCAAGCAGGGTCAGAGACAAATAAGAAAAAAAGAGAAATACAGAGTGAGAGACAGAGACAGAGAGAGTGCAGCTGAGCACCCAGAGCTCACGCACACACACGGACACGTGCAGACATGCACACCCACCCCGCATGCGTGAGGCCCACACAACACTCTGCACACGGCTCCCCCATTCCAGTACAGCCTTTCCATGCCAGCCCCCTTCTTCTCTAGGCTCACACATATGCACAATTACACGAACACACGCATGTACACACATGCTTATACATAAAAGCAGGCAGCTGCCAGAGGCTCAGGCTTTTGGGCTTCCAACCAAAGACTAGCAGGAGAGGGCAGGGATTGTGCTGCCCACCCCCTCCCCCCAACTCCACCCCAAATTGCAGCATTCAGCCCAAGATCAGAAAACCTAGCTCATCTGGAGCACAATGTTACTTAGCCCTGTGCTTCTCCAACTCCCTTTCCCCCACAGGCACTCTGACTTTTAAAGAGAAACTGAGGCACAGAGCAGTACCTTCAGTTTAATGAGAATAGGGTGGGTAGTGGGAGTAGCTCTAATCCCCCTGCCCTCTTCCATTTTGGGGAAGTGGAGCCAGTTTATGTAGCAGGTATTAACCCTTCACTTACTGGGCACACTTTCAGTCTTTCTCCCCAGCCCAAGACAAAGATGCTTCAGGCAACAACTTCTTTTAGACTCTGTCCACTCCTCCCCCTTAAAAAAAAAAAGTCTGTTTTTCCACCCACCTTGCCTTCAGTGGCAACAACATAGTACATCTGGGGAAACACCTGTGCTTTTTGGCCAGGTTAATTATTGGCTTTAAATCTATCCCCTTTGCCCTTGCTGCTGCCTGGTACCTAAGCCCCTCCCAGTCAAGAAGGTGGCAGGCAGCACACACTTCAAGTTATCTTCCCTCTAGGGAGAAATCAGAAACTGTTCCTCAAATGAAGGCTGATAGCAGACTGAGCTCCCCGTCTCTTGCCTTGACATTGGAAGGAGACAGGTACCTAAAAAGAGTCAAGTCCACGAGCACTGCAAATGGCCAATACTACCCCAGGCATCAGTCTCCCTCAATGCTTCCCCAATGTCCAACTCTAAGAAATGGCATGTGACTTTTACCCTTCTCCAGAGTTTCCTGACTGTTTCCTTCTGGGGGGTGGTGTCAGGGTGGGCAGCCCTTTCCAGATTCCCTGACTACTCCCTGCCTCACCTGGACTGGGTGGAGCTGGCATCATGGTAACAGGGCCAGAAGTAGGGGGAAAGGAGGTAGTGGTATACCATTACCTTGGCAACACAAGGGGACTTGGTGGGGGAGGAAAGATGTGACCTAATCAGATGGACAGTCTGAGTCCCAAATCTTTATTCATGTCTCTTTGGATAGGTTCCCCCTCACCTACTTGGTGCCATCATTTTCCCACCTGTTCCAATAATATTCCTGGATTTAGAGGAGTGTCTTGTTGGCTTTGGGAGAGAAGATGAATTTTCAATGAAAATATATCCTACACCATTTATGTTCTCACTGTCAAGTTGGGTAGTAGTGGGAACCTGCTCCTTGCCCCAACTCCCCCACCCTACAAATAAAGCAGAACTGGACAAACAGAGCCACACACAGAGATGCCAATAATTAACCCAGCCCACCTGCCTACCCACTGACAACCTAGGGAGGAGGGAGCCCCATTCTGATGTTCCATGAGGTTTTTTCCAGGGAGTAGGGGGTGGTGGAGAAAAGAGGGTACCCAGGGGGCCCTAGCTCCAAGCCAGAAACTCTTCTCCACAAGTCTCCAGGTTGCAAAACTTGTTTGCCTTCCCCCACTCCCCCCCTCAACCCTGTGGGGGAGGGGTCTCTGAGTCAGGGCTAGGAGAAAGAGACAGTAAATTTGCAGAACAGACCTATCTACATTTCCTCCATTCATGCATGTTCCAGAGGAAAGCCTGCCTCAACTTTACTCTTACTTCTCCTTCATCCAACTCTTCCCAGCTCCTCTAGCTCCCTCCCCAGGGGAAGCCACCTTCTGGTAGAAGCTTAAGAACCAGACTCATGGTTCCTTTCCTCAGCTACTTCTATCCCTGACCTGGCCTCAGTTTTGCTCTTTATCTAGGAACATAGGTTAGGCAATGTGGAATCGGTACAATCTCAATCAATGGCCTATGCCATTTCCTCTAGGTAAGCCAGGGAATGAGGGAAGCCCAGGCCAAGCGGAGCTAGATGCCTAGGTGTCTATCCCAGCCACCACACAGTGACACCAGAGGGAAAGGAGAGGAAGAACAGGAATAGGGGCCAGCCAAATCAGGCTCTAGGACTCTCCTCCTTCCTTTCTCCCTTCTCTTCCCAAGAAGAGCCTAAGAGGAGGGCTAGCCATTTCTATGACAGCCCACTCCTGGTCAGTGCCACATTTCCTATACCAGCACAGGCCTTAAATGTCTCTATATTCATCAAAGAGAAGGGTGTCCTCACAGATATGTTGGTGGCAAAATATATGGGTGGTATAAAGTATATGGATGGTATAAAGCAGACTGGGCTTTGAGAGGAGGCCAAAGAGCTAGAGAAGAGGGAGAAATCAAAAGGTGGGAGGTGTTGGGAGGGGGAGAGAGAAAGAAAATCAGGGCCAGTCTTTGGATCTGGCCCCACCAGGGCAAGTTCAGGTTCAATCTCAACAAAATAAGTAGTTTAAGAGCTTGGAATAGGCCCCAATGGGAGTGATACTCTAATGTCAATGGCTGGGCTCCTACTCCTTTCCCCAGAGTGATAATTCCCATAGATCTCAGGATGGGGCGGGGCATAGGAAACACTAAATACTCTCACCTACCTAAGCTCTAGAATAGGATAGGGAGCCCTGGGAAGCCAAAAAGAGAGGAATCCTAGTTGATATTAGAAAACCCTACTAATCCCCTAAAACTACCCTTATTTAGGCCCTGTCTCTAGGCTTAGCTTAGTCAGGTACAGAAGACAGCTTGAACAGAACCATATGAAGCACCCTTCCCCACCCCCACCCTGAAACCCTGGTGGCCACAGCTGTGCTTTTCTCTTGGTAAGGAAATCCAGGATGTCCTGAGAAGCCAGCAGAGCCCCTTTCCATTCCCCCCCCCCAACCTCCTGCTGACCCCTGGGAAGGCAGCAGGGAAAAGCTCGCTATTAGCAACCAGAGAAATATGAAAGATGTCCTAGCTAGTCCCTAGCTCTAGGGGAGAAGATTATAATGCTGACAGAGATACAGAGATCTAGAGACACACAAAAGAAAGTGGCAGGAATAAAGAAACAAAGATAGTGAGTCAAAGAGAAAGAGACCAGAGAGATAAACAGATAAAGAGACAAAAACACACACATACATAGCAGTTTGAACAGAGGGGTAGAAGATGGGAATGAAAAGAATAATAGAAAGAGGTCTAGTTGAGGGTTTGGGAAGGGCTTTCAGGGTAAGGAGGAAAGATTCAGGTGAATGTCTTCCCCAGGTCACTTTTAGGATGGGAAAGTGGGAACGGAGAGGTTAAGCTTGGTTCTCTTAAAGACAACCTTGCCTTTAGTTATCACGGCAGCCCCAGGCAGGGTTACTGTCTGGAGCCATTGTCTCAGGCCTCAGAAACCCCTTACTCCCTTCTCCTCTCACATTAATTTCTCTTTCTATTTCTCCTTAAAAACAGTCCATGTCCTTGGAGGAGGGAGACACCAGAAGAAGCATGAGAGAGAGACAGAGAGAGAAGGTGGGGTGGGGTGGGGGGGGAAGAGATGGGTGAAAGAAAGGGAAAGAGAGAGAAGGGAGGGGAGAAAGAGTGAGAGAGGAGGCAGAAGGAGAGGGAGAGGGAAAGAGAGGAAGAGGTAGGTAGGAGAGAGGAAGGGAGAGAGAGAGAGGAAGAGAGAGACAGAGAAAGAAAGAGAACTAGAAAGAGAAAGAATGTATGCATTTGTGTCCATGAAAGCCTGCATATGTGACACAGTAAATTTGCTATTGTATCATTCAATCAACAAATACTGAGTAGCTACTATATAGGAAGCATTGAGCTAAGTTCTGTGCTAGATATAAACAGGTATTTGATACATACTCTCTTTGCCCTCAAGGAGTTGACAGTCTAACTACAAAGGAGTTCTGAACCTTTTTTTGTGTGTCATAGACCCCCTTGTCAGTCTGGTGAAGCTTATGGATTCCTTTTCAGAATATTGTTTTTAAATGCATAAGATTATAAAAGAAACTAGTTATATTGAAATAATTATCTAAGATAAAAAAATAAGATTATGATTATGACCCATAAGTTAAGAATCCTCCCAGGAGAGCACATATATTACTCTATCTGTGCATTTGTCTGTGCCAGCCATTATTTTGTGTAGCAGTCTTCTTTTCCCAATTAGAATGTAAACTCCTTGAGGGAAGGGCCTGTCTTTTGCCTCTTTTTTGTTCCCTTGAATTTAGCCCAGTGCTTGACACTTAGTAGATGCTTAATAAATGTTTATTGATTGATTGAACTCCTTGAAAGGAAGACTCTATCTCTTCTTGGTATCTAATAAAGAGCAGCACAGTGGTACCTAGACACTAGGTCCTCCATAAATACAGGATTTGTTGTTTGTGACTGCATGTGGGACTATGTATAGTAATGTCTGTGTATAGGAGTCTGTGTGTGGGTATGTGCCTGTGTCTGTCTCCCTGTCCTTGGGTCCCCCTGTGGGTGTGTCCATCTCAGCGTGTGCACTTGCTCACGAGTGTTCGGTCTTCCTGGCCCAGTGTGGGTGTGTCTATCGCCCTCCTGTCCTTGACTCTCTGTGTCCCTCTGTGTCTGTGCCTATCCCAGTGTGTCTGGCTTTCACAGCCTCTCCCCCTACCCTCCTCCACCTCCGGGACAACAACCCCTTTTCCTTCTCACGTCAGAGAGCTACTGCCAGGTCAGAGGGCTTCCAGAGCACCACCAACCGTACCTTGCTCCTCCTACCTTTCCCTCCCTTCAAACCCTGACCCTGCCACCTCGTAGGCCTTTCCCTCCAGAAGTAGGGGAGATCCCGTCTGCCAGGGGCTCAAGAGATACGTTGCAAACCCCTTGGCTCCCTCCCTATTTCTCTTGCACTTCCCCGAGTGGCCCAGAGCATGCAACATTCTGGGCGCTTCCCAGGGACCCCGGAGTTCTCCCACCAACTCCGTTTTTTCATCCCCTCAGCCGCGTTTTTGCAACTGGGAGCGTTGCAGCTGGAGGGCCATGCAGCCCCGAACCGGGGACGCGTGTGACCCGGTTGGGGAGCTTCTCGGGACCCGGGTAAGCTGCAACCCCCCCTCCCCCAGCCCAGCCGGAGGAAGCTTTGCTAAGGCAGCTCGGCCGCGGCAGTCGGGAGGGCGGGGGGTGAGGAGCGGGGGGAGAAACAGGGCGCCCGTACCGTAAACAAACCGCGGCGGCGGCGGCTGGCGGGGGAACAGGGGCCGCCTGGCAGCCGGGGCCGCGGCTCCGACAATGCGTAGCAGACGGGACCGAGAGAGGCCGGGGACCCGTGGGGCGGCGGCGGGGGGAAGTGGGGGGCGAGGCCCGGACGCCATCTGCCCCTGCAACACCACCGCCCCCCTCCTGGCCACCAACCCGCTGCAACCGTCCCGTCCCCCTCCCCCGCCCGCCCAAGTCCTCCATTTACTCCGGGGACTTGATAAGTTGCAAGCACCCCAGCGCTGACAGTGTCACCCAGAGGCTGGTGGTGCAGGCAACGGGTCCCCCGGGACGCCCCCGCCGGGGCTAGGACCTTTGCAAGCAAGCGTCCGGTGGCTTTGCATAATCAATCCCAATGTATTTGCATATTAATACCCCCTCCCCCTCCCCCTTACCTCGGCGTGGCGGGCTGGGCTGTGCGTGGGGAGGGGTGGCGGGTGGCTCAGCGCCGGGGCCCGGGGGTGGCCATGGGGGACCGGTGGGGCCGGGGCCGCCCGCCTCCTGTCCCCGGGTGTGAGTGCGAGTGAGAGAGGGGGAGGGGGGCAAGTGTGGCGGCCCCGCGGCTCCTCCGGCAGAGGCGGCGGCCGTGCTAGCTCCTCCCTCCCCCGCCCCGCTCCGCTCGGGCTCGGGCTCGGG